>NW_028292578.1:8576909-9176909 GCF_029948245.1 Actinia tenebrosa
GGCCACGTGTCAAGAGCGGGCCTCTGTCCCGGCCAGAAGGCCACGCGTAAAAGGTACTAAAGGCTAATAGAAATAATTTCCTGAAGATCCCGTTTTCCTGAATATGTAGCACTTTACTTACTTTCTGAACTGCAGACTCAACACGTCTTTCTTTCCTTTAAATCCACAGGCCACACCTTCAACATTAAAAAGGCTTTTTTAACTTTTGATGGATGTATCGATTTATTTGTTTGTGGGGATGGTGGCTTGTGCAAGGAGCACGTCGTGCTTCGTTCACAGGCAGCGCCCAATGTAGAGAATGAATGAATGAACGAACGAAAGAACGAACGAACGAACGAACGAACGAACGAACGAACGAAACGAACGAACGAACGAACGAACGAACGAACGATATGCATAGGAAAGGAAAACAAGGAGGCGCGCGCGACTCGATGAAAAATGTGTTCTAATGCCTTTTTCCATCCTTTTTTTTTTTTCTTTCTTTTTTTCCTCGCATTACGGAGAGCGTTATATTGATCTTGAATTTAAAAAGGAATTAATTATTTAAAGTACTGAATGTAGTGTATGAAGGTTTATACTTCCAATATGTTAATGATGATGACGTCAGGTAAGGCATTGAGTGTTTCTGTTGTAACTAGTAATGCGCATCACTCAAATCAAGAAATATTTTCACCATTCAACTATTTACTTCATGTACAGTCAGTACAGAAGAGTATTGCTTACTATCAATCACGTGACTTTTTGGAGTTGACTGGGGGGCAAACAAATAATAAATGAATATACACATTTTATACACGCATCTCAAAATCTCGATACGTTTAACAAGCAAGCGGTTGGCTGGGGGGGGGGGGGGGGGACAACTAGCGTATGCTAAGTCAAAACATATCAAGATAAGTCCTCAAACTATTGTATTTGACTACTTTCACGACATCAAACCAGAAAATAAGAGATCAAAACAACCTCCAGGATTTCTACAAGCCATCAAAAATAGTTATTACCGGAAGTGACGTCTATTTGTGGAAGGGTTCATTTCGGGCTCCCTGTGGTTTCAGACATATACCAGTCTCGCGCGGTCAGTGCTACGTCACACAGTTTGAAAAATGGCGGACGAGGGCTAGAAGGAGCTCTTCCAAAACACTTCTTTTTCTCCCTCCCTTCTCCTTCTGGCTCTAAATTAGAGGCCAGAAGAGAGAGGGAGGGAAAAGGGCACCTTAGGACAGAGAAAGAGCCAAGAAATCTTCAAAAGGTTAGGACGAAAAAGCCAGTTCTTTTCAGGCCGCGTTCGGCTTTGCCATTCAAATGGCTCGACATTTCTCACCTCGATATATCGCTTCCTGTCCATACAGAAATCCAGCGATGCCATTGGCCATCTCCATGACCACCGAAAACGACGCTACCATTTGCACGGCTCTTCTCGCGGCGAACTTGCTTCTTCATCCTCCTTCGTTGGATTCCTTCAACTACAGCTCTCTACATTTTAAACCATGCTCCCGTCGAACCTGGTAGAATACGAATTTTCTGACAGCGACAGCGACGTTGAAGAAAGCGATGGCCAGGAAGATTTCCTCGGACTGAACAACGCTGACTCCTTCCACGTGCTTCAACAACAGTACGAGACCGCGAGAAGAGCCATGCATTTTCCCACCACTCAGACAGCTACCTCAGAAATGTACCAGCTGCCTTCTCCAAGCCCTATTAGCTTCGAGGACACTGACCAGGATGCACCGCCTAAAGTACAACCCCACCACTCGAACAGCTGCCTCAGAAATGGACCGGCTGCCTGCCCCAAGCCCTATTAGCTTCGAGGACGCTGACCAGGATGCGTGGCCTAAAGAACATTCCACCACTCAGACAGCTGCCACAGAAATGGACCTGCTGCCTGCCCCAAGCCCTATTAGCTTCGAGGACACTGACCAGGATGCGTCGCCTAAAGAACATTCCACAAGCCAGAAGACAGTTGCACGCACAGAAATTGACCTTCCTGCTCCGTCTAAGGGTCATCCCTCAAGCCCTTCCCAAGCAAGCCACTTGACCACCGGAAAGACCAAGAAGTATGCGTAGACTTCAAACACCTCCCCACCACCATGAAAGAATTCCTTAAAGAGGTTAACCTGTACTTTACAAAGCCGATAAATCTTCAGAGGCAAAAGCCTCCTGTTGCCGAGTCCACCTTTGCCAAAAGCTCAAGAAAGACTTTTGTGTGAGTAAACAGTCAGCTTATTTGATACATTATGTATAAAATCAGTGCTCGATGCACTCATCATCTTTACTAATTTTTTTGGGGGGGGGTGGGGTCACTTTTAAAAAATAATATACTTTTGAATGCATTTTTTTAAATACATGAGTTGAGATTAGCATTCGGGGTTGGTAGGCATTGGCAAATGAATACATAACTACAGTGGGCAATTCCATGACATTTGGAGACCAAATTAAAGTTTTAAGTGTCTGTTAAGTCCAGATGGAAATTGTTTGAATGGAAATGAGACATTCTCTAAGATTAGTCATTAGTCATTAATACCTCATGTTAAAAGGACCAATAAAAATCATTTGTTATTGTGGATTTACTAAGCAAAACATTGTGTTGCGGACATGACCATAAATTGTTTTGGACATGACATCTTTGGGAATGTTCATTTCTTCCACCCAAAACCTGTCTATTTGGGTCTCCTGAGCGATGAAAATCAGTTGAAACATTCGTTCTGTTTTCCAATAAGTGTCTGGGATTAAGAAAGAAGTGATATAGATCGATTATTATGACATAGAGGGCAAAAGACTAAACAAGTTAGAATTTTAAAACCAAAATTATCAACTTTTCAATCCAATTGTGTGTCAAAAATTCTTGAAAGGTCAACAACAAATGAAATTATTACTAATAGATTTTTTTAGGATATTCTCTTTTCTAATAAATTCCTTTGGAGTAAGATGATCTGGCTGAAACAAGCTGATGTTGACTATTGAAACATTTCAATTTCTCATGTGGAATTGCCCAGCATAGGCATGACTGGGGTGGAGAGTTACCTTGTTTAAAGATAATTTATTTTTGAATCAAATTTTTCATACATTAGTGTCGTGATTAGTATCGGGGGAGGGGGGTGGGGCTGGTTGAAATGAATACATAATATTGACATGACTGTAAATTGAAGTGGATTGATATCTCGCGTACAGAAAGGGCGGAGAAAATGAAATGATCATCCACATGGATCTGTTGTTTTTGGTGTGTTGTGTGACTATGCTTTTTGTTAACATTGGGTCTTTTCGACTCTTTCTCAACAGGCTTTCTTGGCTTTGCCAGCGAGGTGCTTTCTTTAAGATTGAGCCCTGACCTGTTCATAAGACTCAATGTCATTGAAAAGTACCTGACTTACCTCAAGGTGAGAGAAAGTAAAATTGTCTAGCATTCAGTTCTTTTGTTTAGAAATAGTCATGACCCGCCCAGCTCTACGTACATACATCTAGGGGTTTTTTTTTTTTTTTTTCATCTTTACAATATTTTTTTACAACATTCATATGCATACATTTATAGAAATGCATCTAGGGTTTAATTGGGAAATTTTGGGGGCATATATCGATACTAAGACTGTTAACATTAACCTTCTTCCAGGTGGAGAGGCGTTTGAAGGCCTACACAATGGCTAACCACGTAGCGGCTCTTATCTACCCAGCCAAGTTTATACATGCCGAAGATTCGCCTGACTTTACGGATGTTGGGGTCATCAAAACGCTACGTGCTCAAGTGGCTTGCTTGCAGAGGGAAGGACACAGAGAAAGTGCTTCGACAAAGGAGGACCTGATGGAGAAGAACAGTTGGCTTGAGTGGTAATGATGATGATGATGATGATGATAATAATGATAATATAATGAAAACTTCAGTAAAATTTCAGTTTTACATTGATGAAATGAAAGGCTTAGAGCTCAAAACAAAAACAATGATCTTAAAAATTAGAAGAAATGAAAAGACTAAAAAATCATTACCTATAACAAGGATGATAATAATATTCATGATTAATTTAGTATTTATGTCACAGGTGGATCGATGAAATTATTATTATTGATATTAGACGTGGGGGGGGGGGGGGGGTGGGGGGGGGGAGAGGTTTTTGGAGTGTTTCTCCTGGTTTCGCCTGTAAATGAGCAAGCGAGACCTAAGTTTCTTTTCAGACGAGCATAATACTTTACCTCAACTAGAATAATCATTTCTTTGGATATTGTTATTGGTTGACAGTAACTGTGCGGTGGTTATAGGGATTGTTTTGGATTGAGATGGATGTGAACTGTATTATTGACTGTATTATCTGCAGCTTTTTTGATTTGATTTTTAACATAGATGTTTAAGCACTAGTTGTTTTTAACAGATCTTAAAATACTCCAATAGCTAGCCAATCCAGATCTCCCTAATCCTTTGTTGTTGTTTTTCCAATTCAGGGACGAGGTTGTTGCCAGCTTGGCACGACAGAGGGAGAGGGTGGAGATGGCAAGGACGGAGAGAGCCAGAGCCGAAGAATGCGCTGACCTTCTGCTCATTAGTCTGTATGTGCTGGTGCCACCTTCCAGGGCCTGCGAAATCCGGACATTACAAATTCTTCCCCAGGGATCGAGCCTCACGAGCCCTGAAGTGGCTGGCAAGAACCTCGTCGAGCTCCAAGAGGATGGAGGTGTCAAATTTCGATTTCAGAAGTACAAAACCGTCAAAACCTACGGCTCAGATACCACTATTTTGAAGGTAATGCAATGCCACAATCTGTTTCAGATCGATCAATCATAATAATAATAATTGTGGTTTCATTCATTCATTCATTCATTCATTCCTTCCTTCCTTCCTTCCTTCCTTCCTTCCTTTCAGAATGACCATGAACTGAGCAGCATCCTGGTAGACTATGTCAAAAATCACAGGGCAAAGCTGATCACGGAGGAGAGTGGTGACTTTCTTATCGTGGTAAGTGATGCAATCATAATTCATTTCCATTTCCAGGCATGACAATCAAGTCAGGAACAAACGACGTTCCGAAGTGCCGGAAGACATTAATTGATTGGGATTGCTGGGGATTGTTTGGCAAGGAGTGCACCCGGTTTAGGCCGGTGACTACCATTATTTGGTGAAGGGTGGTGACTTCGTGACTTCGTACCTCCTTTAGGGTGGTAGAATTTTGTTTTTTGGCAATGAAAAGAGAGAACCCTAACCCTAACCCTAACCCTAACCCTAACCCTAACCCTAACCCAACCCTAAACCCTAAGGTTAGGGTTAGGGTTAGGGTTAGGGTTAGGGTTAGGGTTAGGGTTAGGGTTTAGGGTGTTTTTTTCTCTTTTCACTACCCTAAGTGAAATGTTTTAATTTTTTTATTTTATGGGTTTCCTGTGGTTTCAGCGTCTTGGTAGGGTTAGGGTTAGGGTTTAGGGTGTATTTTCTCTTTTTACTACCCTAAGTGAAATGTTAGAATTTTTTCATTTTTATGGGTTTCCTGTGGTTTTAGGGTCTTGGTAGGGTTAGGGTTAGGGTTTAGGGTTTTTTTTCTCTTTTTACTACACTAAGTGAAATGTTAGAATTTTTCCATTTTTATGGGTTTGCTGTGGTTTTAGGGTTAGGGTTAGGGTTACGCTTAAATATTAAGTGATAACCCTAACTTTTATCCCAGGGGTAATCATGGAAGGCTTAGATGGATGGATGTAGTCTTGTGCTCTACGCCTAGTTCATTGTCGGTACTACCCACCCATGAAGTTTGAGTGACATCTGTTTAATATTCAATGAGATAGGCAGTCTCAAACTTAGGGTTTCTAGTGTGGGCACTTAGGAAAATTTCTTACTTGTGACATATAAGTAAGGTACCCAATCAAAACCATAAGGGGTAATCATGTATCCCTTGATGGATTGATGTCATGTTTTAATGTACTTGTATATCACCCATGGGGCTACCCACCCCTAACGCTTGAGTGACATCTGTTGAATATTCAATGAGAAAATCAAACTCAATCTTAGGGTTTGAAGTGTGGGCACAGAAAAATTTCGTACTTGTAATATATGACTAAGGTACACGATCAAAACTCTAGAAGGGAATCATGTAAGGCCTTAATGGATGGATGTCATCTTGTACTCTTCGTGTAGGCCACTGTCAGAACTACACGCCCATGAAGTTTGAGTGACATCTGTTTAATATTCAATGAGATAGGCATCCTCAAACTTAGGGTTGCCAGCCTTGGCTCTTAAAACTTAGTGGTAACCCTATCGTTCACCCCACGGGGAATCATGTGACCCTTGATGCATGGATGTAATGTTTTAATTTACGTGTAGTTTACCCATGGGACTACATGTCTACGAAGTTTGAGTGACATCTGTTGAATATTCAATGAGATAGGCATCCTCAAACTTAAGGTTTCCAGTGTGGGCACGGAAAATTTTCGCATTTGTGATATATAACCTCATGTACCCAATCAAAACCATAGGGGAATTATGTAAGGCCTTAATGGATGGATGTTATCTTTTGCTTTGTGTGTACCCCAGCGTCTGGACTATCCGCCCATGAAGTTTGAGTGACATAGACGGAATATTCAATGAGTTAGAGATCCTCAAACTTAGGGTTTCCAGTGTGGGTACTTAGAAACATTTTGTATTTCAGACATATAAACTTCACGGTATAGGGTATTGGGTATAGGGTAGAGGGTATAGGTATAGGGTAAGGGTATAGGTATAGGGTAAGGGTATAGGTGTAGGGTAAGGGTATAGGTATAGGGTAAGGGTATAGGTATAGGGTAAGGGTATAAGGTATAGGTATAGGATATAGGGTATAGGGTAGGGGTGTAAGATAAAGGGTGTAGGTATAGGTTATAGGTATAGGGTATAGAGTATGGGGTAAGGGTTCATTGTATAGGGTTAGGGTATAGGTATAGGGTAAGGCTATAGGCTAAGGGTATAGGCTAAGGGTATAGGTATAGGGTAAGGTTATAAGATATAGGATATAGGGTATAGGGTTATGGTTTAAAGTAAAGGGTATAGGTATAGGCTAAGGGTATAAGATATAGGATGTAGGGTATAGGGTTATGGTTTAAGGTATAGGGTAGAGGTAAAGGGTTAAGGGTTAAGGGTTAGGGTTAGGTTAAGGGTAAGGGTATTGGATATAAGGTTTTGGATATAGGGTAAGGTTATAGGTATAGGGTATAAGGTAAGTGTATAGTGTAAGGCTATAGGGTAGAGTATATAGTATATAGTATATAGTATATAGGGTGGTACAGGTAGTAGGGGTAGTACGGGCAGTACGGGTAGTAGGGGTAGTAGGGGTAGTAAGGGTAGTAAGGGTAGTAAGGGTAGTAAGGGTAGTAAGGGTAGTAAGGGTAGTAAGGGTAGTAAGGGTAGTAAGGGTAGTAGGGGTAGTAGGGGTAGTAGGGGTAGTAGGGGTAGTAGGGGTAGTACGGGTAGTAGGGGTAGTACGGGTAGTAAGGGTAGTGAGGTTAGTAAGGGTAGTGAGGGTGGTAAGGGTGGTAAGGGTAGTGAGGGTTGTGAGGGTAGTAAGGGTGGTAAAGGCAATAAGGGTAGTGAGGGTAGTAAGGCTAGTAAGGCTAGTAAGGCTAGTAAGGCTAGTAAGGCTAGTAAGGCTAGTAAGGCTAGTAAGGCTAGTAAGGCTAGTAAGGCTAGTAAGGCTAGTAAGGCTAGTAAGGCTAGTAAGGCTAGTAAGGCTAGTAAGGCTAGTAAGGCTAGTAAGGCTAGTAAGGCTAGTAAGGCTAGTAAGGCTAGTAAGGCTAGTAGGCTAGTAAGGCTAGTAAGGCTAGTAAGGCTACTAAGGCTAGTAAGGCTACTAAGGCTAGTAAGGCTAGTAAGGCTAGTAAGGCTAGTAAGGCTAGTAAGGCTAGTAAGGCTAAGGGTAGTAAGGGTTGTAAGGGTAAGATTGAGTGAAAGGGGTTGAATAATAAATTAATTATATAGCTGTCATTCAAAACAGGGGAAAGCTGGAAGGCGACACTTTTATTTTATTATTTATAGTTCGTCATAAAGCCTATGCTCTGGGCATTACCTCTGAGAAGTTTGACTGATATCCGTTTATTGTTAAATGATTTATAGAGGTTATGCTAAATAAGGGAAAGCTGTAAAGAGACACTTCTATGGAGTTGTTCATAGTTCATCATAAAGCCTAAAGTATGCACAACATCTCATAGCAGTTTCAGTGATACCCAGTTGTTGTTGAATGAGATATAGCCGTCATTCAAAACAGGGAAAAGCTGTAAGGAGATGCTTCTATGGAGTTATTTACAGTTCATCATGAAGCCTATGCTCTGGGCATTACCTCTTAGGAGTTTGAGTGATATCCATTTATTGTTGAATGATTTCTAGCCGTCATTCAAAACAGGGGAGAGCTGTAAAGGGATACTTCTAGTGAGTTACTTATATGAAATAAATATCATCTGGATTCATTCAAAGTTTCTTTTATTTTATCTTCACATTTATCTTACATAGTATAACCCAACCACCCTTCACCCTCACCCTAATCCTTGTTGGAGGGATGAAATAGATATCATTCGCATTCATTCATATTGTATTTCATTTTATTCACATTCATCTTATAGAGTATACCCCAACCACCCTTCACCCTTGTTGTACGGATGCTAGTAGTGCTAAAGAAATGTCATTCGCATTGTATTTCATATTATGTTCACATTGATCTTATATCCAATAGATATCACTTTTTATATGTTTACACTTTATTCTTTTCTACTTTGATGTTAACATTGTAACATAGGATAAGTGTCTTGACCTTATGCAATAAAGACCTATTATTATTGTTATTATTGAGTCATCCATCCTTTGATCTAGAGAGAATAACTCCCTTTGTTGTTGTTGTTTGTGCTCGCCTAAATCAAGAATCAAAAGTAATTGAAACAATAACATGGAGCGAGCCGCTAAGCGCTTTCGAAACAATAACAAATCACTGCTGTTAAATGACATCAAGAACTGATAATAAACTAGCTAATAAATGAACTGCAATACATAGATAGAACTATCCATCTTAGAATAAAGAATACTTTAAAGTGTTTTGATGTGTCTTGACTTGAGACTTCGAAGTACTGATGTTGTTCAAGCGTGTCAGTTATCTCAGTTTTCGCCGCTTTGAATGAACTGCAAAGAAACAGAAGCGAGCTGTTGACAGATCGAAGAAGCTTGATATCAATGTTATCCAGCTCACTGACTGATTAAATGAATGGCTAGCTGTTGACTGATTGAAGAAGCTTGATATCGAGCTCACTGACTGATCGAATGAGCTCCAATTCGGCTCGCAAGGAAGAGAGAGAGTTTGCCTTAGAGTTCGCCTTCGCATCGATCTATCGATCGCTGTTGATCGAAGCAGTCCTTTCTTGGCGTAAGTTGTAGCTTGTTTTGTTCGCAGTTTAGAAGTAGTAAAGCTTTTCGGCAACCTTCACTGCCACGGAGAACCAATATTGAAGTCGATCGAAGAAAAGTCATCGTTTTGAAGAATAAAGTAGCTTCATGGAGCGACAGAAAGGAATCGAAATCTTATTAATGAGCGCTCTGTTATTGATCTATAAAAAACAGTGTCTAGACACGGCCAGACACCGCTAATGGGTTTTTGTCTAGAGAGAAAAAAGCCCTCTCGCTGCCCAGTGCATGATGACCACCGACACGTCATCACGACGTCACGAGTTCTGCTGTCTAGATAGACGCGCGTGCCCAACTTTAGGCGCCAAAACAACCAACGGCCAACGGCCTCCTTAACTGAAGGCAAAGAAACACAGGGATCCCAACCAAATGGCCCACCGGCATAGCCTCTTCCTACACCGTAGATTAAGTACAAGTGCTTGGCCACCCTCGAATCCGCTCGTCGCCTCAAGGCCAGACGTTCACTAGCCCACGAAACTTCCCGTGAGGGTGCCCAAACACCGATCAAGCCACCAGGTCTGGCCCTACATGGTAGCAACCAATTTTCTACTCACTAAAACTGCCCTATTTCTCCCTATTCATGGCCAAAAAAAACCTCCCTATTGCTCACCATGCAAGACCCTCTACACACTTCTTCGTGCACAGCTACATTGCTGCCCTCATTAGGCTTAATGATGCCTTCAGGCACCTACTGGCTCATCTATTCCCTTCCCCTTTCATGGCCACGAGCGAACGAACCAACGAACGCACGAGCTCGCTCCCAACCCTCTCATTATGCGTGCCTATGCTAATCTCTCTTCCCTACTACTCTATCTTATATATACGCCATTTTGTTTACTACTTCCACTCCGAGTTCCATGCTGCCTGCTGCTGCATATCATTCAACAACCCTCAGCCTGCTCCATCGCCAACCCACTTCTACATCCTATTCACCAGGTAAGCCTCACTTCTCTACTACGTCTCCTAGCTACCGCCTAAATAACCTTACCAATCTACTCTTCACTTTCAAACTACCACTTCATTTACAATCCTTCCTTCATTATTACATTGACATCGATATCATTCACCAACAGCACCAATACCTACGCTATTTACTACTCTGACCACCTACTTACACTTTACATTTCCACTCCCATCAATGCTTACAATAATACCCCATCACTGTGCACAATATCCCATCTAGCATTTCATATATTCAACACTAGCTTCTGCTCAATTTCTCAACACAAATTGAAGAAAACCAAAATGAAAAACACCAATATCTTTTATTTCTCTATTCCTATAAATCACATTCAGTTTATATATAGGCTTTAAATAGTTTTTATCACATTGCAGCCTTCCTCGATGTAAAATACAGGCTTACTTCATTATGAAACATTGTTGGCCATTTAATGCATGCATGCATGTGGCCTCTAGGGTTGCTACAATTGGACCAAAGCCTTCATTATTCGTGTGTTTATTAAAACTAGTCTCATAGTCACAACAATAGTAATATAATGGTCATAATACTGATAATAATTTTAGATAACAGCAGCAGTAAATAGATTGTCGTGATTCTGTCTTTCATTTTTGCCATTCCTATATGTATTTTGCTTCACTTTTTTTGGATTTTTGTATTCGGCTTTATAAGAACATGGTGTCTATCATTTTCACATAAGAATTCTAATTGTTTGTTTGTAATTGTCTTAATTTTTTGGCGTAAATCTTTTTGTTTGTTTAGTAGGAGGGACATTTCACATAAGACTTAAATAAATATCTCCCCCTTTTTAACTTCTAAGTTCAAATGATTACTCATTCAGAGTTTTAATTGTCACACTTTGCTTGCTATCTATATATGTTTCATATTGCTGACACTTTCTTGTTGCAAAGTTCTTTCAAATTTATACATGTCCTGTTTGTTGTTGTTTTTTTTTTGTTGTTTTTTTTGAGTATTTCCTATTCTCATCATTTATAAATATCTCCAAACACTATTTACATTTTGATGTCCTCTAAGCTTTGTTTTATTTTTATTTTTATTCCTTTTTTTTTTTTCCACCAAAATTCTGTTGTCATGCAAATCTGCTTCCTAGTTTTATTATCAAATATTGATTTAGCTTTACCACTCTAGCTACATTACTCTACTGTAGGAATACCATATTGTATAGTGAGATGCCATAATTTTGTTTTGTCTGCTGTATAATTGTAATAATATTATGGTATTTTACTGTATATAGCGTCAATATCCAGACATTCAACAACGCTTTACATTTTCTATAACATTCTCAATAATAGAATTGAAAATTAATATTAAAGAAAATTACTATTTGATTTTGATCAATACATTTTTGTTTTAAACACACATACTTGTACCTAACATGACATTACTAATGAACTTGGTTTAAATATTCCATTCATTATAATGACAGTTTAAAATCATAACAACTAAATAAGAATAATTATTAAAATTCTAAAATACATTTGTTTCACTACATAAATACACATACATAAGATTTTTTTAAATTAGTTGTTGCCAAATTAATTCCAAACTTTATGACTATTCATTTTGCATTTATTCTGCTGCTTGAGATCATCCATAGGGAAGCAGAATGATATTTACCTTCCAGGTTATATTGAACGAAATAAAAGACATTTAAGACAAATTTATTGAATTACTGTGATTAATTGAAGCATATAGAAATTCATTTTATTACAAAACAATTAGAGACTTTAACTCATTACCAAATCATGCACTAGACATTGATAATTCATATCTCTTGATAGATATGAATTGTTATATTTTGCCATTCTTTTTATATTTGTTGCTATCACTTTTATATTTTAATATTCACTTATTTATTTCCTATTTTGTATATAGATCTATTTTAGTTATAAGAATGATTTGCAAATGAAAAAAACAGCAGTACTTCACACAACAACATTTTTGTATAATAAATTAGTCTTGAATTTATGTCATCTCATTTGCATATTGATATTTCAAATGCTTATATCTTTGAAAAAAACTTTTGCATTCAAAAATACTGTAACCATATACTACTACACTATTCAAATATAAGAGATTTCAAGAGAAAAAAAAATTCTCTGGATATACACTTTAACAAAACTTTAAGCTTACTGCTTATGCAGGATTTTCTTATTATATTGTTTCAGAAAATATTTGTCCTTGACCACCCCCTTACATAGGAATTTGGAATTTCTGGGGGTGGGAGGGTCAGATAATGAAAAACTTACGAAGTTTGCACGGAAATTAATTGGAATTTCTGGGACTGTGTCAAGGGTACCGGTGGATCCAGCCAAAATTTTGGTGGGGGGCAGTTCCTAATTGAGTTTCATTTGCCAACACAACAGAAAACAATAGAAAAAAGCAACTAATTCCTCAGTTTTGTTTTGTGTGTTTTTTTTCCCTGCTGAGATCCGCTGGGGGGGGGGGGGGGCTTCAGCCCCCTTTTGCCCCCCTGGATCCGCCCTTGAGTGTAAAGGGGACTTTTGTTTTCATGAAAGAAGGGGATATGGATCATTTCTTGAACTACACCTGAAAGTTATATTTCACAACCACCATTTCCCATGTAGTGCTCTTCTGTGAGGTTCCCTCCACATGCACTACCACTACATTCTATATTTACAACATACAACACTCAACTCACATATTGCTTTTTTTACTGAGGGAGGAAACTGGAGATCCCAGAGAAAACCCTCTTGGTAAGGGGGAGAACATCACAAAAAACAAACTCAATTAACACTATTATTAATTATGATCCTGAGTCTGAGCTGGGGCTCGAACCCGGACCACAGTGAAGAGAGGCTAGTGGTAAACCACTAATATTAGCCACCCATGCTACACACATTGAATGTACTCCTACAGCAAAATAATAGGAAGTTAAAATTGAGCATGACAAAACACTATTGATAGATATTTTCCAATCTTGGCAGAAAAACTTATGACAATTTACTAAACAAGTATCAGAAGCTTCATAGAAATCAACCAATTTACATGAACAGGATATATCCCAATAGTTCATGACATACCATTGTGCTTTGGAAATCATTTTCGATCTAAATTAAGGTGGTACTGCAGCCTAATGACTGGCCTCATGTTAATTAATCAGAATAGATCATACATTCTTACAAGCAAGCACTAACGATTTCTTCCTGCCAAATATTTTACCGGTAACGCCCCCTTTTTTCCTGGACCAAGTATATATTTGCTCAATGAATTCTTATCTCTAACCTGTTATTTTTACATTGATTAAATATTCCTTTTAAATATTTTTGAATATTTTTTCTTGCCATTATTTTCACCATCATTTCCCGCTTTCATTTCTTTTTATTTCATTTTACTCCATATAGATATGTTCCCCTCCTCCCTCCACACCTTTGTACTTATAATTAATATACAAATAGCATCCATAGTAGGTACATTACAGTCAAACTCCTAAAGCGTACCCCCAATTAAGGTTCCATTTATGGTTTTATTTTAAGGTGGCTGCCTACTTTTGAACGTTCGATTTGAGCCCACGATGTGCGCACGCTCAAGATTTTATTGAAGAACCACACGCGTTTTGAGCTTCAACAGGGCAAAACCCTCAAATTTTTCACGGGACTCACTATTTTTTAATGGCTCATTCGAAAAAATGCTAAAAATCTATGTGATATCAATATTTTAGGAAAAGCCTAAATCAGTAACACATGAAAAAATAGATTTTTTTAGGGATTTTTGTTCGACTTTATGAGATTTTTTAAGAGCACTGAAACTGCAAAATATGACAAATCAATGTATCTCTTTGTCTTTTTGACGAAAATATCCTTGTATTATTGTAGAATGATTGAGTAGCCTTCATTCGTGCCATCATATAGTCTGCAAATAAGTATTATCTTATGAATCTTAATTTTTTTCTAATCACTTCCAGTGGCGCAATTTTTATTCCAAAATCTCGTGCGTAGGCTTTCATTAAATGCTGCTTCCATTAATTATCTCGAAAACGAGCTCGGGACACCCTATTTTTCTTTCCAGATTTATTTTAATCAGCATTAAATCTTAATTCGGAAAATTCAAGTTTCAAAAAAAGTTTAAATCAATTTCCAAAAGTAGGCAGCCACCTTTATTCAAATATTATTAAAATTTATTATTCTTTCTGAGAATATAAAGACGCGGGATTCAAAGAAATAACCAATTCAATATTTAATCCTGATTCTTCTTATTCTCGGAAGGAATAATAAATTTCAATATTCAAATAATGAAACCATTAATGGAACCTAGGAGGGTAAGCGTGAGCCGTTTTGATTACAATAATATACGTGTTCTACCTAGACTATATGGAAAGACATTGGACCTCTTGTGTCTCCATACATGAAGTACCAGGCTTGGAGCAATATATCAGTAATGGCCGTGTACTACAGAAGGTGTGGAGAGACAAAAATCGTTATTTATAGTTGGTAAGAAGCTTTCAGAAACTTTTAGGAACCTTTGAAATGTTGAATTTCATGCTTTTGGTTGTCTGTAACTTTTCCCCTGATATTTGCTGTCTTTGTCGAATTAGCGAATGCTTTTTGTGCCACGTGCCTTCTTTCACTCGTCTTCGAAACTTGTATTCTTTGGACGATTTCTTAACTTTGAAACGCTTTAAAACCATTGAAATGTTCAATTTTATACTTCTGGTTCTTTGTACGCTTTTCCACCCTGATATTTTTTGTTGTTGTTTTTCGTTGAATTAGCGAGTGTTAGCTGCACGACGATTCAGTACTTGTTTTCAAACGTATATATATTTTTTAATTTGCTTAACTTACGCAACTTACGCATTTTACATTTAACTTACGCATTTTCTGTTCTTATAAAACCTTCATAACTTTAAAATAACTCTTAGAATATTGAGTTTTTGTCAAATTTCATTTTGTGTTTTTAGGTATAATGCTTTTTTAACTTTGAAAAGCTTTTAAGAATCTCTATTACATCGTCTAGGGAATATTTGTGTTAAAGTTACTCTTTTAATAACATACATGAAAAATTAATCGACTCTGATTGGCTGTGAGCAGTGCAGTTCAAACGTAACACAGTACAAAATCTTGTAATAATTACTGAATTATTCAGTGCAGAAATCTGTAATTCAGTGCAAAAATGTGTAACACCGTACAAAAATAGCAAGCAGAATTCTAGCAATCTGATTGGATAATAAACAATAGAAAATAATTTTAGCCAATAAGATGACAGATTTTTATGATGAAACATTTGAGGCAAATTTGAGGCAAATCAAGGGGGGAAATGGCAGTCATTTTATCTTTGGTGAAAGTAAGCTGAGATTTAAAAGAATTTTACTATCAAACAACTAAAAAACAGTTCAAAAAAGAAAATACGAGTAAAAGTATATCGTTACGGTGGCCAATAACTGTCACGGCAAATCAAAATTCACACTGCACTACGCAATTTTTCACTGCAAAATAACACAATTAACACGGCACTACTCAATTTTATTGAAGAACCATACACGTTTTGAATTTCCATAGGGCAAAAACCTCAAATTTTGTTCAGGACTCTATTTTTCTTTTGTTATTTTCCGGAATAAAAGGTAATATCCAATTTGAAGTTAAGACAATTCTGTTTGTTGGAACAATGTAACAATCCTTCTGTTTTTTCAATAATTTGCACACCGTAGAACCGTAGAACCTGAACAAAAAAAGGTTTTCCATTGTCTACAATAGTTTATTAAAACAACTTTTATCAGTATTTAAAGTGCCTATCAACCCTGGCCAAATTCCATTTTTTATTAAAATTTACCTATCAAGTAAAAAGTTTTCGTTGGAAAAATCCACTTTTGAATTTTTTCTTGATTAAAATTCCCATCTAAAATCACGGTCTTCAAACTCAAAAACGAGCAAAAAGAGGACTGGGCACTAATAAGTCTTGTGACGTCGATCCGGTATCACACATTCGCGCGTCTGTACTCTTCACTGTATTGTCTACTAAAACTTCTCTACGCGGTCTCTATATTTTTCGATAAAAAAACTTTTTTTTATAAAGCTTAGCTGCAAAATGTCAAACTCCGAAACCGATTCTTCATGTAGTTATGATTCTGATGATTCCGAGTTTAATTTTTTGCCTGGATACGTGTTGGAAGTGGAAGGTGAACAAGACGCTTCGACATCAACAAACAAGGATCTCACCGAAGTTGATTATAGCGACACTTTCATGCCATATGCAGATGAGCCAATTGCTAACCAGGAATGGCTTGATGAATACGACAAACAGCAAGATCTTCAAAAAGAATTCGAACGAAAACTGCAGAGCCGATACGATGAAGAAGAAGATGTGAGTTCGTGGTAAGTGCGTTTGATCATCATATAAGCTTATAAATATAAGCTAAAAGTCCTGTTCTAATATTGTATGATAAAGTTCCACAATTTCAATACTTTTATTAAGGTCCTATAGCTTAATTCTATCTATTTTTATTAGGTGTCAGTGCGGATATTGTCAAACCGTGTATCTTCAAAACCCAAATGAATTTCAATGCTGTAAGGAAATTGAAGAATGCGTCGAATCACTATCGAGCGAAATGGTTCTAGAAGAAAGCTTGGAAACTCCAAAGTGCATTACACTTCATCCTGGTTTCGAACAAGTTTGCCAATCCAAATGGAGTTTACGTTTAGCAGCCGACAAATACAAAAGAAAAGATAAAACTAGATATCGTCAGACTGGATCAGAGGAGGGGTGAGTATATATTAGGCTTTTCTTGTAATGAATATCAGTCTTCATAAAGGAAATAGACATTTCTTTTGCGAACAAAATATATTCCAGAGAAAGCAAACATTTTCATCTATAAACTTTTTATCTTTTGGCTGTTAGACTCTCTTCTCGATATATAATAATTTGTAATTTGTAAACAATATTGAATAATAAACTTGAACTGGAACTTGTAATCATGAGGGCCTGATAGGTAATAAAATTTATAGGGTTTTGGTCTCATTGATCCTATGCATATTTCGCCATCTCAGCCAATCTCACTTTTAAAATATTATTATCATTTTAGGTTCCTGCGTAGTATTGCATATCGAGAATTCACTCGTCTTGTTCATGGCTACTTGGGGGGAAGAAGAATACCTTTGCCAGCATGTGCATATCACAGGATCAGGGAAACATTTAATGACACTGCATACAAGGGATTTGAAGTTGAGGAGACTGATGACAATGAATAACAACATTTAATAATATCTGATCAGCAAGCACCTTTTAGCTTGGAATAGTCTGTTTTGTTCATAATAGAAAGGAATAACTAGAAGCCATTTCTTAGAGAGTCATTTTTTAATGTTTCAGACAGTCACCTGTCAATTTACACTGCTTAATTAATTCAGTGTCATTCAAGCATTTTAGTTTGTCATGCCAGTGCAACAGAATTCATTCTGATGATGGTTATCGATGATAACCGAAATATTAAAAAAGCTATCACAACAAAATGGCTTCTTGTGTTTTAGTTCCTTTACTTCAAACATATGTCTGCATAGATATATTTAAACTAGCCTTTGTTTTAGGCCCTATTCCCTAGGGCCTGATACTCAGGCTATATCCTAACACCAAGTGCAGGCTTTCAGTAGGAACTTCAGATTCTGAGTGTATTATTAGGCAGCTACAGTAGTCTTTAAAAAAGGCTCCCAGAATCCTTGTTTGTTTTAATTTTCTGCTGTTTTCCTCTGGTTTCTTGGGCAATCTGTCACCATTTTATGTCCCTTCATCGGTTTCTTGCATGCTGAACATAGTCGGGTTCTAGTTGGCCTTGATGCTTCTTTCTCTTCAACTAAAAGCAATAAAAAGTGTTAAGGGGCAAAATGTTAGTTTTCTGCAGGTTGAATAGCTCTAGCATTGCTTGTTTTTGAATTAGTAATTTAATGTTTTATGCTTGCAATGCCAAATAAATATACCTGATGCTGTTGGAGGAACATCAACAACCTTCATTTTTTCCTTTGTTCCCTGATTTTTATGGCCTCTTCCTTATTCTTTTTCTCAAGCATGCTGTTCATTGGCTTGGGAGTCATGGTCTTAAGTTCGGCAACAGCAGGTGATAATTGGCCATTATGGTGTGCAACAAGGAAGGACTGGTAGATATCTTCCACATAACCTAATAATTATATCAAAATGAAGGGAAAATATCCAATTAGCTGCTTTAGTGGTTCCTACCTAGAAGTACCTTACACAGCAGTCTTTGTATTAGAGATATTAGTCTAAGACAAGTAAACTATGGTGGTTGAGTTCACTTTCTCAAATTAGTGAATACATAGTAAGATTTGGTTTTCTCCTATTATTCCTTATGATTTAGAGAATCATTTTGACCAGCATACACCTCTTATTGGTACATCTCAGGCAATAAATTAGTACATCCAAAAATATGTGTATTTCATCATATAACAAAAAGTAACTAACCAAAATCTGGTTTTACTCTGATATCACGGACAGTTGCTTCGCCATTCTTGAATTTAGGCCAGATTACTTTGACCTGATCTGACCCGCCTGGATTTTTTTTAATGTCTCGCTGTAGGTTAAGGTTAAAATGCATAGCTGCAATGATGTGCCTAAAAGTCAGATGATAAACAATGCAGTTATTATAAGCAAGACTAAAAGTTCAAAATTATTTCTTCTTATTTATAATTTTATATTCCTTCAATATACATAGAAGGCCATTCCTTTTTTAGGTGGGGATGGGAGGAATCCCAAAAAGAACCAGTAAAAAATGTTCCCCCTATTGCTTTTCAAAATGAAAAAAAATGTCCCACCCCTAAAGCTGTCCAGTAATTGTCCCCCTCCTATAAAATGATTGGTCTCTAATATGATATTTCCTACCTGCAATACATTCCTGCATAGGAATAGGCTATCATCTTTGGTGAGAAGTAATTCACAACTGAATGGAATCCTTCCAGACAGCTCGTCTGGGCAAGTGGCGAAGCTTGCTTTATGGCATTTACAAGTGAGGTTTTACTTAGTGCTTGGCACATCTTTTCATAAACTGGGGAATCTGCAACATTAACAAAATAAAAACACTATTATAAGAAAAAACTCCTTATGTGGATAATATTTATATTTCTTGTAACTGACCTTTTGTAAGCCATTTCCTGCCTTCTATTTCACCATGAGCACACTTGTTGAACAATGGTTCATCCAAATTGTCATGTTTGTTGATGACATGACTGAGGAATGATTTAAATTTTGCATATATAACCTTTCCATTTCCTGACAAAGTGGATGTTGCACTCCAGTAGAAGTGGTTAATGCAGGGCTTGATCCACTCAACCAATGCAGACCCACCACTCTCTTTACTGATTTTTGTGAGGACTTTGAAGATTTCTATAATAAAAGAAGTTCTATTGATTAATAAATTATGTTAAATAATACAGGCATTTCTATGTTTTTGCAAAAAGTGAACATGAAAAAAATCAACCCAACAATAAAAAAAAAAAGGTCTTACTCTTTTTCAAATGCCAAAGGTCAAAATAGTGTGTGATGTTCGGCTGCTGCTCCTTCATGTACTTTCTTATGGATACATGCCGGTCCGTTATGATTGTGCCAATAGAAAGTCCACTACCAAGGAGAAAGGCCATACAGTTTTTGAAGCCAAGGAACTCCATAGCTGTACTGCTACCAGCAACATTTCTCTAAAATAAAAACATTGTTGAAGTATTAGCCAGAATAGTTTTAATAAGCATTTTGTTTTGCTTTAATGCCCAATTTTAGGAGTAGGGAACTTCATTTTCGTGTAAACAGAACTCTGCTTCAATTAATCCAAATTAAATTATTGGTAAAAGAAGCATAATTCTAATTAATCCTATGTGCAATACTCTTTCTTTAGCACTGTTATCTTCAGTTGAACGGATACTAATATTATCACCTTACCTGGACAAGTGAAAAGGTGATGATCAGTGGCAGACAACATGAAAACACAGTGTAAGCACCATATTTGGCACTATGGCCCATGCTGTCATGGCGAGCGTCACCAGCAATCACAAGGGGGGCTGCAATGGATTTCAATTTGCACAAAACATTTTCTTGATATGACTTCCAAAAGAGATGAATGGTTGGAAATAGCTTTTCCTGAAAATGAAATGTAATAAACTATTCAGTATCTCGTAAACCAATATAAAAGGGTTGCTTTTATCTACAGTCTCTATATTTTTCTTCATAACAATATCAGCAAATATCAGGGGAAGATCTCCCATTCCTAAATGGGTATGCTCTGCTGGATATCTAATTTCTCTTTTCTCTTATCATGTATAAGATATGGATTTTTCGCTTTGGAAGGTCATAAATAGGGTGAGGTATTTTAGACCTCTGACAGCACATCCCTATCCAAATCCAGGTTAAGCATCCCACCTCCTGGCAAGGGTCAAATACTCACATTTTGATGTTTAAAGAAGGTTGTCAATGAGAAGCAGCACAATCCCATATTTTTAAACAGCTGGATAATCTTGGATGCTGATCCACCAGAGAGAAGTATAGAGAATGACAGCAAAAAATTTCCGGCAGGAATTTTTGTTCCTGTCATGTATGGCTGACTTCTCCAGATCGCATCTTTGGAATTGCAGTTTTTATTGGCACATGTGGATGTTACCACCACCATGGTCCCTACTTGCTTTGCCTCTACAAGTGGTCCATCAGATTTGCAAGTGTGACAAAAGCGAAACAGGAGAAGAAGTTGCGACAAAAAAACAATAAACTTGGGTTGTGTTCTAAGGTTGTCATCTCTGACATATACTCTGTAGAAAAAAATAGAAAGAAAATTATAATTGAATAAATATGAATTAATATTTTTAGTTTCAACTATTAGTTTACCATCTCAAATGTAAGGTTACCTGCTCCCTTCTTCCTGATCATGTTCATCTTCAGTTTCTGTATCTGTTTCAGACTCCATATCCATATCCATATCATCAATTTCTGATAACTCTGGCTCTTCTTCCATGGTGTCATCAGAATCATCATCATAATCATCATCACCAGCATCATTGACATCATTTTCTAGAGGAATGGGAGGTGCTGTTTCTGAAGTATAAATAGATTTATATATAATTATAATTATATGATTACAATAATTCATTCTTATAATATTATTATGATATCCCTATCACAGCTTACCAGTATGCTCCCTACCACTGATCACCACAATATCATTACAATTATACCATCACTACCACAGCTTATGCTCACTACCCCTACCCCATGATTCAAAATTGCAAATTTTTGTGAAGATGGTGTTGCTGTACATAACAGATGACAGTTTAAGAAGGAATTTAATATACAATGCAGAAAAAAAAAATTGTAGTACCTGTTTCATGACTGTTATTCATAGCTCTTTTGGTTGATTTATTCTCCGTTCTACACTTGTTGAGTTTAGACCTCACCGTTATGAGCTGGTTTCTGAGCTGCCGGTTTCGACTTTGAAGCTTGGCGCAACTTTGGCATTCATCATTTGCCTCTTCCACAGTTTGAGTAAAACTATCTCGCGTCTGGTGATAAAAGTGGTTTCATAAAAGTTGATAAAAGTAAAAATCCGAAACAAGAAGGTAGATGTAATATAAATACTACATTTTTGGGGCATAGCATAATACACACATTTAATAAATGATGCTCATCTGTTCCACTTTCGTCTTCAGCTTCGGCTAAGATGTTTGTGTCCGCATCATCCAGGCGTTCCACCTCGTTATTACATGTATCTCCATCCTGACGTTCCTCTTCGAGTGATGCCATTCGCGTTTTTGCGTTTTTCAGGGACTAGAGAAAGCAAATATAATTATCAAATCGCGGAGCTATTTTAACAGAAAAAAATCAGGATTGTGATCTATAAAAAAGATGAAAACCAATAGGGAGTCTAAAACAAATCCACTCTTACCATTCTTCGATTTCGGCTCGCCTGAGCCTCCGTAACCTCACTTGTCAAAGTCAAGGACTTTGCATGAACGCTAGGAAAGACTGAAACACCAATATCATCCGTTATCAGTCGAGGAATGATTGGGCGATTTGTCAGGGCATCTGGTATAGTGAAAAGTCTTTGAAAATCCTCTGGTTTGAAGTGGAGAGAGCACAAAGCCGAATTTCTGGTGGGTTCCCATTGAGCTCTCTTCTGCTTCACGAAATCGACCCATTTTCGTCTTCTTTTCTTGGCCTCTGGCCTTTCATCGTTTGAGAAAGGGATGCCATGGAGTACGATCCCTTTTTCCACATTAGCAAAGTTGGAACAGCCGCCAGCAACACATCTATTTGGCATTTTTTAAAGCTTTGTATAACTCGCACTATAAACAAGACCATGTATGCACAACAACGCGCCAGCAGCAGTGTGATACCGCGTCGACGTCACGAATTCATTTAGTACACAGTCCTTTACAAGCGCGGTATGAAAATCGAAGCGGGCGTGAATTAGCGATTTTTCAGAAGTTAATCTGCTCGTTTTTCAAAGCAAAAAAAAGTCATTCATTTTTTTTCTTCGGAATATGTTTTAAAAACATGTATATTTTCTAATAATTCATGCTTTGGCCAGGGTTGATAGGCACTTTAATAGATATAGCGCATTATAAGATACGTGTTAAAGGAAAATTACTCCTGCTTCTTCATTAGTTCCAGTTTCATAATTTTTTTCATTAACACATTTCATTCTGGAGTGATTATCTCAAAAATGAGCTGGGAAACCCCATTTTTAACTCGTGGATTCGCGAAGCGTAGAAACGAGTTATTGTGAGGGGTCTGAAATATGCAAATGTGCCACTCCCTCACTCACTCGCTCACTAAGATGTTAGCAGATCGATAATTAAACGTTTAGCGATCGTCTTACGTCATCTAATTACGAATGTTACACGATTATAACAAGCACAAAGCTCTTATACAATATAGATTACTTTGTTACTTTATATGAGGAAATGAACATAGTTTTTATCTTCAAATTATTCATATTAAAAGAATCAAGGAACGATGCAAGTCGAAGTAAAATTATACAATTAACACCTGAAATAAAATTTCAATGAGTTAGACCTTTTTTTCTGATGTATTTTAAAAAGTAAACAAACACGCTTATTAGGTACGACGTCAACATTTCGATTTTTCAGAAGACTCGTAGATCGAGCCGGTTATCGAAAAAAGCTATTTTAATTAGAACTCAAGAAGAGAGTCTGATTTCAAGCACTGGAGGACTTTATTCTCCATAGAGACAGCTCAAAGTTACGGTGGTATTCAGGAATAAAATCTCATAAACTCGATCGAGCGAAGTTTTAATATTACTGATCAACAGTTGTATTTACTAAGTGACTTCTTAAGAAAATAATCAATGTAGATGTACGTAGATCGTAGAAAAATAGTAAAAGACGATAAAAAGAACAATTCCAATGGAGTTTTGAAGGAAGTTCGGCCAGTTTTGTCATTTAAATAAGCCGTTCTGAATAAAAAGTAGATTGATCGCCACGCATTACAAGATTACAGACAGCCGAAGCAATGCTCAGATTGTATGCTGAAATGTGCGAAGTTCTAACGAGAATTCGCTCCAATAAATAATCATTAATTTACCGACTTGGATGAAGAAAAAATAAATAGCATTTCTAAACGAATTTCTATAAGATATTTGCTTAGTTCACAGTGTAAATAAATAGTTTCATTTGAAGTAGGAGCCGTGACCCTTGAAGGTCAAGATAAATAGTAATGTAAATCAACTTCTTCTTTGTTGATTGTCCCGATTGTATCATAAACGGCCGATTATCTTGTATATCCAGTTTTGAGCTCGTAGGTCGAATGATTCCTGGAATAAAACACACAGCCCGCGTTTGAAATTGAAAGCAGAGAAAGTGTTTTCAAATAGATCTTCTTCCAATTATACTCTATACTTGACTCAGTTGACTCTATCGAAGTCGTAGTCGAAGTCGTCTTTCGTATTAATTGAAGTTCAGACAATTTTCAATTCCAAACTCAACAAACTAGCGAAGAACTAGATGTTAAAAGGAAAATAATAAAGACGATTACTCATCTTACTAGGTAAATTGAGCATTCAAGATATTAAATAGAGCGAAATATTTAGAATCCTTTGAGAATGTCAACAATGTTTTCACCAATCTTCGAAAAGTGCAACAAGTATCCACGAGTTTCGCCAAAGGGCGTTTGATTCTTTTCATTTTTGAAGTCAGCATAAAGGTGGCTCCACTGGGTTTTATCTGCGCGATACCATCACAAAGTTTTAAAGTACAAAAAATTTGCAAAAACCAAAACATGTTAGTAACTTTGTGGAAAAGTAGTATTTCCTCAGTTTTGAGTTCCTAATTTTATCTAAAGAAGTTGGTAAATCACTTTGGAATATTGGGTAAAAATTGTATAGAAATCGTACCACTTGATATTTCAAAACATTAGGTCGACTTAAATTGGCTATGAGCCGTATTTTTGGACTATTGTGTTAATGCATGTTAATTAACATGCTCATAAATTCTACTTGATTTTTTTTTTTTTTTTGAATTTCAAAACTTCAATATGAAATTTCTCAAAAATGCTCATACCGATTTTCTTCAAATTTTCTGTACTTTGAGCAAATGACTTATCCTCCAATACTATACCTATAGATAAGCTTAATTTATTTTAATGCTGGAGAAAATATAGCATGAAGAGCATATTACAACAAATATTTGTCCTTTATTTACCTTTGTAATTCTTTATCAATTTGGTTGTTTTTATCCAACTATCATATGTTTTTCGTTCAAGAAAAATGCAGCTTGTTCGCCTCCTGTTGCGGGTCCCATCGGCAAGCTAAAGAAAACTTTCATTCAATAATTTTATAGCTTTCTACCTGTAGATAATGTATTTAAATAATGAATGAAATATGAAATTACATCAGATATTTCAATTGTTTATTAAGCTGTTCGAGCTAGTATGATCATACAAATGAGCTTACATTTGTGTTGTTGAGAGATGTTATTGTATAAAGACCTTGTCTTTCACTTTAAAAAGCTAAAAAATATTCAAAAATATTAATTACAACCAATTTACTGACAAAGAAATTAGTCATTTTGCATTATTTTATATTTTGTCTCAGTTGTTCTTGTCAAGTTTAATAACTGAGTGTAAACTTTGTTTTTCGAAAACTTTTGTCATTTGTGATTTTCGTATCTCACACATGAAAATAGATGAAAACTGGTATAAAAATCGATTATCAAAATCTAGTAAGCTTAGTTTTCAAGCTTCTTGAAAAGTAGTTAAGGCTTATATGAAAGGAATAAAATTCTTTTAATGAAGTATTAGGATATTAAGAAAGCTTTTTTTAAAACTGATGACACATTTGGTTTAAAACGTTCTGGGACTTTATTTGTCAAGTTTAGTAGATGATCTCCAGCCAATTTTTTCTCTGATGCTACCAAAGCATTTGTTTTTATTTTCATTGTGGTAAACATACATTTAACTTAAAAACATCAAAATTTCTATGGAAAACCAAACATTGTTATGTAAAAGAAGTAAGTTATTTTTTTGGTCACCTTATCCATTTTTCAAGTCCATGTTATAGTCTTGATTTGTCCTAAAAGAATCAGCAAACTCAAAAATTTCGACTTCAATGAAAGACATCCAAGGTAAATTTCAATAAACCTGATAGTTTGTTGGATTGTCTGTAGTTATCTTTGTTTTTTTAAAAAAGTAAAACTTAACAGGAATTCAAAGCTTAAAAATGTCGGCCATGGAAAACTTTGTCGAAGAATCTTCAAAGGACAAAACTAGCCCCTGGGGTGGCTGGTGGTGAGTCTGTTGTGTACAAAATTCCTAATTGGGAGAGTATAATTGCGCAAAGAAAACAATGTAGTGCATTTTTATTCTATTTCTATGCATGGTTTTTATTATGGGATACGTTATCTTTATCTTGAATTAAAATAATTGAAGATTTTTTTCCCGATCTCATTTTTACCTTTCAGATTCATTCAAATTTGGCTGCCTGGCTCCCTAATTTCGTATCGGGAGCTCAGCTTTTAGGCAGTGCCTATAAATATATATATTATCTAATTAATTAGTAAGGGTTATTTACATGTACTTGTTCCAAGGTAATTAAGTGATTTTGATGACTAAATGCATAGCCAGAGGTCATCACTATCACTTATTTGCCAAGGAACGAGTAACTAACTGGCTGTATTCACATAACCAATCAAACAATTATATTGATGACCACAGACTAAGCATGTGTACTTTGCATGTGTCTAAAACTTTAAAGCAATCAAGAGATTATTTATCAGAGCATTGTTTATCATACATGTCCTATACACACAAAACGAGATGGGTCGTCATGAAGAATTGACGATCCGTCTAACTGGATGTCATTTCGTGAAAGATCACAGGAAACCCATTTCAGCGATCCTTAACTAGAGTTGGTCTAGCATTGGGCTTCCTGTGGTATCGACAATATGTCTTACCGGAAGTCATTTCGCTTATATGCAAATCAACAGGGATGCAACTTAACGTTTAAATTGGGTTTCCTGTGGTCAACGAGACCCCCTTTGAAATCATGACGGATTGTGACAGATTGTGACAATCCGTCACGGATTATCATGAGGTTTGACGATCTGTCTCACCGGATGTCATTTCCTGAAAATAAAAAACACAGAGAACCCAATATCGATACATTACAGAAGGTGTGAGCAGTATAGTGAATATGCGTTGTTCTATAAAGTTATACCATAACATGCGTCGTTTTATAAGTAACATATAAAGTATGAGTGGCCGTGTTGTATCAGATATACAACCACGAGGCGTAGCCGAGGTATTGTATATCTGATACAACACGGACACGAATACTGTATATGACTTATTAAACGTCTAGGTTAGTTCCTTTGTGTTTCACTAAAATTTTCAAAATTAAAGTGAAT
The DNA here is from genome assembly GCF_029948245.1 of Actinia tenebrosa. Taxonomy (NCBI): domain Eukaryota; kingdom Metazoa; phylum Cnidaria; class Anthozoa; order Actiniaria; family Actiniidae; genus Actinia; species Actinia tenebrosa. Next base: position 8,604,118 of record NW_028292578.1, read on the forward strand.
CTGGCCAAGAAAATCCAACTTAAAGTTTATGCAAATGAACACAGTTTTGTATCCGATTTACAACACTCTTCACGGTCCTGATTTCTGTTGTGTTTTCCTCATGAACTATTAATGAGTTTGATAAAGTCAAATACAGACTCATCCATCCTTATTATAACATGCTTTGTTCTATAAAGTCAAATACACTTTGATCAATCCTTTTTATAACATGCTTCGTTCTATAAAGTCAAATACACACTGATCCATGGATCGTTATTATAACTGTGTCGTTCTAGTAAAGTGAAATACAGACTCATCCATCCTTATTATAACATGCCTCGTTCTTTAAAGCAAAATACAGACTAATCCATCCTAATATAACATGCCTCGTTCTAGTAAAGTGAAATACGTGCACTCATCCATCCTTATTATAACATGCCTCGTTCTATAAAGTCAAATAAAGTAATCTCCATCTTTATTACTTATTATTGATACTATAATCAGCTCCAACACACAGGGACCAAAACATAAACAAACTAATCAATCCTAACAATATGCCTTATACTACTTATTATGCCATCTCTTACAATGCAATTTTTTTCATGGCCATACTACTAGAACAAAAATACATAGAAATTGCAATATGTTTTTATAGCCATTTTCTCTAAATACACCAAATTAACAATATTATAATGATCAGGTTCAAATAACTTTGTCAACATCACAAAATAGCATTTTTATCGTTCATTGTTGAGCTTTATCAATAATATCTTTTTTGACCAAGCTGGCCATTTCTTTAACTTGTAAAATAGTTCTCCATTTATAAGGCCTTGAACATTTCCCAATGCTCTTTCTTTAACTTCTCTCCTTTCGTATTCATGAAACTTTTGAAAACATGTTCCTCCTTTTCCATGACATGGTAAGCTTCAGAATCACCTTTTACTAAACATCACTTAACATGCTCTACTTCAGTTTTATAAACAAATGCTCAAAGCATTCTTCAAATCTATGTATCAATGGTTCTGAATATTTTTTATTAACTTTCACATTATCGTCATGCACTAAAAATTCTACCAATTTTCCTCTTTCACAATTTCAATTTCTAAATATATTCATTCTATAAGTCATTCTAGCTGGTGTGGCATCTTCCACTGGTAGGTAACTAAGCTGAGGAGTCGGAACCATCAGACACTTTAACAAAACAATGCTTAACAAGTAATATCATGCTGTTCAATGCATATCCAAATCAAAGAATAAGGAGAAAAAATATCTAGCCAACAAACTTTTAAAAAGAAAGAAAAAAATGCAAAAGTGATTAAGAGTGACTGTCCGTAACCATCGAGCAAAACGTGGCAAACTTCGAAAAATCGATTTCGCTCATACTTTCAAGTTAGTTAGGGTAATGTATCCTAAGAATCGCTGTATAGTTGGTTTGATCAAATAACGCTTTATTATGGAGAAAAATGGAATTTTTCAAACACTCCCGAAAACGCCGTTCGCGACAGTAAATTTTGACTCAACTTTCGCGGCTGCTGGACAAAAAATAAGCAACACTGGGAATTAAAACAACCCATATTCTTGAAGAACAATCTATTGAGTACGATATGCGTGACTTTGGGATCAATTGTACAATTTTAAGATAACAAAATAATTTTATTTGCTAGACGTGTGTTTAGAGTATCGAAAAGTAGGTCTTACAAAAATATTCATTCTGAAACTGCTTAACCTCTCAGTCGCGTGAAACTTCGCTGGTTGATTATTCAGATGTTGATCTTTCTAGTGATGTAAAGAAATCTTTGGGCAAATGATTGTGTGTTACGCAGTATGTCTTCAAACTTTGGTCAAATTACTCATTTCTGACCTCTGGCCGCTTTCTATAACAGACAAGATACTAGTGTTTATAAGTAAAATATAATCTCAAAAACAAGCCTAAAACACTTTTATAGCCTTAAATAATGTAGCTGTTTAAGAATTCTTACCTGGCAAACTCTGAAACCTGGATTTTTATGAATGTTTTTAGACACAACATTGATCTGGTTTCTTTCATTACCGACTCGAACTTGTCAACGGCCGAGTGCCACAGGGAGCCCAACCTTTCTTGTTGTGGTGCAAAACACAGGAAACCCAGATTGATTAAAAAATCGTTTTAATTTGTTTTAATGATGATGCAAACACACACAATAAAAAATTTCACAACTATTCCAGTAAAACTTGCTGAATTACATGATAATCTATAATATGAATGACTAATAAAGAGGGGAAAAACCTGCAGTAGAACCTTACTAATGGTAACAGTTCTAAATTGATTTTAAAGAAGTTGAACCGTATACACTACATGCAATTTTTCTGCTCGGCATGTCATCATAAATGATCACCGGCCTCTAAGGTTCATAATTAGTACCGAACAAATGTATGTGACAGAGGCACCCACGATTTTATTGGAGTAGATGCAGAACATGAAAATCTTTGGAAAGTTTTTACGCATCCTTCTTCGGAACAGGTGAACAGCGTGTCATCATCGGTATCGCTGTTTTCCTTGCTGGAATCTGTAGTGGTCTTTGGTTTGTATTTCCTACTTTGTCTAGGTATGATAACGCAGAAATCTGGAACCTGGTCATCAGAATACTCCATCTTCCTAAGGGTGGGTAAGGCTAGAGCTGACGATTTCTTCGTTGTTTCAAATTTCGTGTTGGGTATCTTTTTTCCTTTTCCAACGCCGTATGCTCTCCAAACCACAATGTTACGCTTTTTGAAGATAACATCATTGTCAAGGCTTACGCCTTGCTCGATGGTTACAGACAGTCACTCTTTAATACTCCATTTTACAGTTCCATTCAGTGACCACGAATAATAGTCTCTAGCCGAGGCTGGAGTTTCCGCGCATAGCAAAACTATAGTTTATCATGCGCGGTAACTCCAGCCTCAGCTAGGAACTATTATTCGTGATCACTGAATGGAACTATAAAGAGGAGTATTGGGGCTTGGTTTAATTAGTTTTGGTGAAAGTACTTGAAAATATGTAGGACTCAAGATGAATATAATTTGCATCCAAAGCAAAAATTTTGAAACAACGAAGACATCGTCAGCTCTAGCCTTACCCACCCTTAGGAAGATGGAGTATTCTGATGGCCAGGTTCCAGATTTCTGCGTTATCATACCTAGACAAAGTAGGAAATACAAACCAAAGGCCACTACAGATTCCAGCAAGGAAAACAGCGATACCGATGATGACACGCTGTTCACCTGTTCCGAAGAAGGATGCGTAAAAACTTTCCAAAGATTTTCATGTTCTGCATCTACTCCAATAGAATCGTGGGTGCCTCTGTCACATACATTTGTTCGGTACTAATTATGAACCTTAGAGGCCGGTGATCATTTATGATGACACGCCGAGCAGAAAAATTGCATGTAGTGTATACGGTTCAACTTCTTTAAAATCAATTTAGAACTGTTACCATTAGTAAGGTTCTACTGCAGGTTTTTCCCCTCTTTATTAGTCATTCATATTATAGATTATCATGTAATTCAGCAAGTTTTACTGGAATAGTTGTGAAATTTTTTATTGTGTGTGTTTGCATCATCATTAAAACAAATTAAAACGATTTTTTAATCAATCTGGGTTTCCTGTGTTTTGCACCACAACAAGAAAGGTTGGGCTCCCTGTGGCACTCGGCCGTTGACAAGTTCGAGTCGGTAATGAAAGAAACCAGATCGATGTTGTGTCTAAAAACATTCATAAAAATCCAGGTTTCAGAGTTTGCCAGGTAAGAATTCTTAAACAGCTACATTATTTAAGGCTATAAAAGTGTTTTAGGCTTGTTTTTGAGATTATATTTTACTTATAAACACTAGTATCTTGTCTGTTATAGAAAGCGGCCAGAGGTCAGAAATGAGTAATTTGACCAAAGTTTGAAGACATACTGCGTGACACACAATCATTTGCCCAAAGATTTCTTTACATCACTAGAAAGACCAACATCTGAATAATCAACCAGCGAAGTTTCACGCGACTGAGAGGTTAAGCACATTCAGAATGAATATTTTTGTAAGACCTACTTTTTGATACTCTAAACACACGTTTAGCGAATAAAATTATTTTGTTATCTTAAAATTGTACAATTGATCCCAAAGTCACGCATATCGTACTCAATAGATTGTTCTTCAAGAATATGGGTTGTTTTAATTCCCAGTGTTGCTTATTTTTTGTCCAGCATCCGCGAAAGTTGAGTCAAAATTTACTGTCGCGAACGGCGTTTTCGGGAGTGTTTGAAAAATTCCATTTTTCTCCATAATAAAGCGTTATTTGATCAAACCAACTATACAGCGATTCTTAGGATACATTACCCTAACTAACTTGAAAGTATGAGCGAAATCGATTTTTCGAAGTTTGCCACGGATCTTGAATTTTGCTTGATCGTTACAGACAGTCACTCTTAATTAATCCAAAATGAACGAAAGTAAAAAAAGTTGGTTCTTCCAACATGCAGGCAAAAAGTTTTGGAAACGACAAGCAAATATTCAAATATTTAACGGACAAATTCTCTTTTCCTCTCTTTTTTCAATTTTTTCGCATTGTACTGGAACTGTTTTTACGATTGAAATTCATGCACGCATACGTACTACGCACTGATCGCAAAGCAAACTTTAAAAAATAAACAGTATTCTATTATTCTCTTAATAGCTTCGTCCAAGATGAAAATAAGAACTTATAGTAACCATAACCAATTCTAAAAGTTGAAGTGCCTTTTTACAGATTAGGTTTTTACACTCAGCGGTACTAAACAATACATTTCTCCATGATATTATCTTCTGACAATACATATTCTTCACACTTCTTGTTCTTCTGTCCACCTTCTCACATCGGATGCATCATAATAAGTTCACACTCATCAGCCTTTTGTTAACATCCTTAAATATCGGTTACACAAACAACCATGCCAGCTTACTGTTCTTTCTAACTTTGCTAGCTTGGTTACATTTATGATTACCCTATTGTTCTACTATGCTCTTAGTCCAACGTTCGCTTTGAGCCGATTCAGTTGAAGTTGTGTTCTTGAGGATTCAACATGGCGAGCAATTTAAAACCAAATGTTTACAACCTTTTAAGAAGTTGCCACGAGAAAGATATGGATTAGTCTCTCTTGCCTCCCCGAATGATTGATTGACTTTGACACGATGGATTGAAAGGCCTGAAGAAACTTGCATTGTGTTACTACGCAACGTTAACACTCTGTGATTCTAATTTGTTGATGCAAAGTTCTATTGTCTAAATTTTGTTTATATTGAAAAAAATATTTCTATATGCTATTTATATAACAAACTTGCTGCCTTTTCTGCGTACAAGCTGCATCTAGTTCTGTAAAAATAATATAGTTTGTATTTTTTACTACTTTTTTTCGTTTACACATTTCTTCTGTAGAGATTCTAAAGGACATATTACATGTTTTCATCTTGTTTACTGGATTTTCTCAACTGAAATAAACTACGTCTGTGTATGCTTATACTAGCGATTTTCCTCTATTGAACTAGCCTAATAATTCCACAAATACGAGAGAGGTGAAATATATCAAAAACCAATGCTACATTACACAACGACAAAAACTGCGTTTCCAGTTTTGATGATATAGATATCGTAGTCTATTGCAACTCCCTGGTACAAATAACATATATACTTATTTTCACGAAATGACAGCGGGTGAACCGTCACGACCTGTCACGATCCATCAACATTTTTGAGGGACCTTAGATGATATGTTTAGGAAAATTTCTATGTGCACGCCTTCATTTTCATTTGCATATTCACATTACTGCTCACTTACTGTAATGTATCTGTATTGGGTTCCCTGTGTTTTTCACCAAATGACTTCCGATGAGAGGGATCGTCAATTCTCCATGATGATTTGTCTCATTTCGTGTGTATTGGACAACCCTCTCATTTATGTGAGTACATTATGACTTCTCAAAATGAATTAAGCAATGATGAAATGTTTTTGACCCAGTCAAGTTTTTCGGTTGTGGGAGAACTTTTGGGCATATTTTTTAGGTAAACGTGTAAAATATGAATGATATTCTTAAATTATCTTTTGATTGTTTACAAATAATATTAATACTAACAGTTTGACAGTAATGACACCTGTAAATGGGAATTTGATGAAAACTCCCATGCTTTATTTATGTTACGGTGGCCCAGAAGCTAAGGGCCATTGCATTGTTAATGTTTTACACTGCAAACTAAAATTCCACACACTGCAACTAGCCATTTCACAGCAAACAAAAACTCAGCACATTACAAATTAAAATGTCGCACTGCAAACAAGGAAATGTCAAATTGCAAACAAAAAATTAACACTGCAAACAAAAAAATTCACACTGCAAACAAAAAATTAACACTGCAAACAAAAAAATTAACACTGCAAACAAAAAAATTCACACTGCAAACAAAAAATTAACACTGCAAACAAAAAATTAACACTAACAAAATTAACACTGCAAACAAAAAATTAACACTGCAAACAAAAAATTAACACTGCAAACAAAAAATTAACACTGCAAACAAAAAATTAACACTGCAAACAAAAAATTAACACTGCAAACAAAAAATTAACACTGCAAACAAGAAATGCCACACTGCAAACAAAAAAATTAACACTGCAAACAAAACATTTCGCACTGCAAACAAGAAAATGTCGCACTGCAAACAAGAAATGTTGCACTGCAAACAAGAAGGACTTATATTCAGGGAGGCTTGCCTTATAGTACAGCCTAGAAACGTGTACGTTTGATTGCGAGCTGATTTCACCAAATGACCACGATCTGTACGCAACCATTATTGTTGTTCACAATTTGATTGCCGTCACTACAACAGTAACAACAGTTTTTATTTCACAAAAAATATATACATACATAAATTGAATAAGTTACAAAATATTGTGGGGGGTGCAAGAGAACTACCTCAGAGGTTAAACAAACTTTTACACCCTTAAAACGAAAGTAATATTTACATATTATGTGTAAGATGGAAGGAATCATATCACTGTAAAGTAGTTTTCATAGTTGAACAACTAGAAATTTATTAAAATAAGATAAATGTTCAGGGGAAAAAGTCAGTAGTTTGATACAAGAGGTCATAATAACGTTATGGACTCTTGATTATGCAAAGGCAGATAAAAAAATCATGATTTAAAAATGTAATTAGCGAAAAACAGTCAAGTAATTAAAATATGTTCTTAAACTATTCATCTGAGCTAAGCAGATGCTTTTTGTAATTCTCTTTGAAGGCTTTTAAGTGAACAACTATTTTTAATCTCAATGGGTATGTCATTCCAAACTTTAACAGCCACAGGTTTGAGGGCCACAGGTTTGTCAGTTTTTAGTACTGTTACGTGTTTACCCTCTTTAAATAAAGTTGATTGATTGATTGATTGATTGATTGAACAGCCATAATTTTCCTCAAATTTTTCGTCATTAAAATCTGTCCTCTTATTGACTAGAATCATTTTCTATTGTTTATTATTTAATCAAAAGCGAGAATATAATTGCAGTTGTAATTTGCACTGTTACATTTTTCTGCACTGTGTTACATTTTTCTGCATTGTATTACACTTTTCTGCACTGAATTACACTTTTTTGCACTGTTTTACACATGAACAACACTGCTCTAAGGCAATCAGAATTAAGTTTATTTTTTTATGTATGTCATTACATAGCGAATAAGTTCAACCTTGTCTGTCATCCATCGTTGAAAAGGCTGCTTGTCCATCACGTATGTCATTACATAGCGAATAAGTTCAACCTTGTCTGTCATCCATCATTTAAAAGGCTGCTTGTCCAACAGTTAATCTGTTAAACACTAATTGCTAATTAGTACAAAATAGTGCCAATTAAACAATAGAAAACAATGGAATTTGCATGAAATTGTGCTATTTAGTATTACCAAAGTTTCATGGTCATATCGTTTGCACTCTGAAGCCATGAATAATATTTAGTACTAATTAGTTGTAATTCATACAGGATCCTTCGTTTCCTATTATTGTTTGATTATCACTACTTAGAGTGCAAACAATTAATCCATTAAAACATTACTAAATAGTATATCTTTAATGTATACTTTTTATGATAGAATTTTATTTTCTTATTAGTTTATGCTTGAATTTTTATAAATTTTATAGCGATTTCGTAAAGCGCCATTGAGCTTCTGGAAATGGCGCTATATAAATGTTAATAATTTATTATTATTATATTGTTGGCACTCTAGTGCGAGCACTCTATAAACTTGTTTTGTTTTTCCAAACTGGGTCACATGCAAACAGCTATTCCTCCAGCTCCCTATCCCTCCCCCTCTAAAAGACAACAAATGCTCCATAAAGAGGTTCTATTGGGAAATTTTATTTTTTGAAATTTTGTCCATTGATTCTTGGTTTTACAAACAGTCCTTCTTATGAATTGCTTATTTCATCTGTGGTAATGCTAATTAACGTTACTGCGATTCCCAGTCACACGCGACCAACTAGACCTTCATCACAAACAAAAAATTGAATTTGGGTGGACGTCAATCAAAAGGGTTTCTATCGTTTCTATTGGTTTCTTCACCAGGACTGATGTGAATACTCACGTGAACACGCGCAAAAATCGTTGTCCTTATCTCAGGCTTCTTGTCGCTGTGAATTTCTCACTCTGGATATATTTCCTCAAAAATGTCACAGGATTCCGGCTCGGAATCTTAACGCTTGATTGCAAAGCTATCGCTTATGGCTATGATTTGAGTTTCTTCAAGATAGGATAAGTCAATACTGATAGTTTGCAGTTAAACGTTTGAAATTTGGAGTCGGAATCCTTAGACATGTTTAAGAAACCCTTTTGATTGACGTCCACCAAAACTCAATTTTTGGTTTGTGATTTTGGTCTCACTTGGTCGCGTGTGACTGGGAATCGCAGTAATTATCTTGTTTAGATGCATAGTAACCTCCATTTTTTTTACAGAGAGCTCTTGGGAGCTTGAAAGGACTGACACTGATTACTGTGTGACACTACTGTAACTGCCGTCACTTAGACCAGTTAGACAGAGTGAACTAATCAAAATGTGCTATGAAAACAGTGCATTCCAACTATGAGTGCTGGAGCAGGAGCAAGAACCTATAATTCCTCAGTATGGATGTTTCAGCACAAATAAGGCAAGTAAATATTATAGTTGTTCAGCCCTGCAGATATAACCTGAGTTTTAGGCCCATGCAAGGGAGGGAGGAGGGAGGGGAGGAGATCAGAGGGAAGAAAGTGGACCTGTCTCCAATGATATTTGGAACTTGTGTTGAGATTCCATATTCTGATATTCTGGACGCACATCTGATTGGACAAAGACCAACAGGGATTTACCAGAAGTATAATTACAAATCTACCACTTCATCACTATACGAATATATCTTAGACATATATTTATTACCACGTTACCTGTGGTAACACAGGTCATAGAAATACCTTTTTAACCTTTTTAAAAGGGGTCTGAATGTGCAAGTGTGTCACTCACTCACATACTCACTCACTGGGTGAGGTGGGGATTAACCTCAATAGGTTGAGGTGTAAATAAACCTCTATAGGGTGGGGTGGGGATAAACTTCTATAGGGAGAAGTGGGGATAAACCTCTATGTAGGGTAAGGTGGGTATAAACCTCAATAGGGAGAGGTGTGGATAAACTTCTATTCTCTACTTTCACATCCCCATAATACTTTGCGTCTTTGGGGGGTAACTAGAGGGTAAAAATCCACTTATTTTGCTGAAGGCTGATCAGACAATGTTGATAATACCTTGTTTCTTATATATAAAACAGAAAAAGATAGAAGCTTGAAGACGGTTAAGGTAAATTTTAAACATTTTTTTGTAAGTCAATACATTTTCTGTAAGACCAAAAATCTTGATGATCTGTACACGCAAAAATAACTTGGAATAAACTGACAATCAGTATCGTACAGATAAAAGCAGGTATAGTATAAATTCAATTAAGAAACCTTTCATTTTGGGACAGTTTTTTGATTGGTTACCCCGAAAGATGCAACGCATTATGGGGATGTGAAAGTAGAGAATAGGGAGAGGTCGGGGTAAACCTCTATAGGGTGAGGTGTCGATAAACCTCGATAGGGTGAGGTGGGGATAAACCTCAATAGGGTGAGGTGGCGATTAACCTCTATAGGGTGAGGCGGCCATAAACCTCTATAGGGTGAGGTGGCGATAAACCTCTATAGGATGAGGTGGCGATAAACCTCTATAGGGTGAGGCGGCCATAAACCTCTATAGGGTGAGGTGGCGATAAACCTCTATAGGGTGAGGTGGCGATAAACCTCGATAGGGTGAGGTGGCGATAAACCTCGATAGGGTGAGGTGGCGATAAACCTCGATAGGGTGAGGTGGGGATAAACCTCTATAGGGTGAGGTGACGATAAACCTCTATAGGGTGAGGTGGGGATGAACCTCAATAGGGTGAGGTGACGATAAACCTCTATAGGGTGAGGTGGGGATAAACCTCTATAGGGTGAGGTGGGGATAAACCTCAATAGGGTGAGGTGAGGATAAACCTCTATAGGGTGAGGTGGGGATAAACTTCTATAGGGTGAGGTGGGGATAAACCTCGATAGGGTGAGGCGGCCATAAACCTCTATAGGGTGAGGTGGTGATAAACCTCGATAGGGTGAGGTGGCGATAAACCTCAATAGGGTGAGGCGGCCATAAACCTCTATAGGGTGAGGTGGGGATAAACCTCGATAGGGTGAGGTGACAATAAACCTATATGGGTGAGGTGGGGATAAACCTCTATAGGGTGAGGTGGCCATAAACCTCTATAGGGTGAGGTGGGGATAAACTTCTATAGGGTGAGGTGGGGATAAACATCTATAGGGTGAGGTGGGGATAAACCTCTAGGGTGAGGTAGCGATAAACCTCTATAGCGTTAGGTGGGGATAAACTTCTATAGGGTTAAATGGGGATAAACCTCAATAGTGTGAGGTGGCGATAAACCTCAATAGGGTGAGGTGGGGATAAACCTCAATAGGGTGAGGTGAGGATAAACCTCGATAGGGTGAGGTGGGGATGAACCTCTATAGGGTGAGGTGAGGATAAACCTCTATAGGGTGAGGTGGGGATAAACCTCTATAGGGTGAGGTGGGGATAAACCTCGATAGGGTGAGGCGGCCATAAACCTCTATAGGGTGAGGTGGTGATAAACCTCGATAGGGTGAGGTGGCGATAAACCTCAATAGGGTGAGGCGGCCATAAACCTCTATAGGGTGAGGTGGGGATAAACCTCGATAGGGTGAGGTGACAATAAACCTATATGGGTGAGGTGGGGATAAACCTCTATAGGGTGAGGTGAGGATAAACCTCTATAGGGTGAGGTGGCCATAAACCTCTATAGGGTGAGGTGTCCATAAACCTCTATAGGGTGAGGTGGGGATAAACTTCTATAGGGTGAGGTGGGGATAAACATCTATAGGGTGAGGTGGGGATAAACCTCTAGGGTGAGGTAGCGATAAACCTCTATAGCGTTAGGTGGGGATAAACTTCTATAGGGTTAAATGGGGATAAACCTCAAAAGTGTGAGGTGGCGATAAACCTCAATAGGGTGAGGTGGGGATAAACCTCAATAGGGTGAGGTGAGGATAAACCTCGATAGGGTGAGGTGGGGATGAACCTAGATAGGGTGAGGTGGGGATAAACCTCAATAGGGTGAGGAGGCCATAAACCTCTATAGGGTGAGGTGGGGATAAACCTCGATAGGGTGAGGTGGGGATAAACCTCAATAGGGTGAGGTGGGGATAAACCTCTATAGGGTGAGGTGGGGATAAACCTCTATAGGGTGAGGTGGCCATAAACCTCTATAGGGTGAGGTGGGGATAAACCTCTATAGGGTGAGGTGGGGATAAACATCTATAGGGTGAGGTGGGGATAAACCTCTAGGATGAGGTAGCGATAAACCTCTATAGCGTTAGGTGGGGATAAACTTCTATAGGGTTAGGTGGGGATAAACCGCTATAGGGTGAGGTGGGGATAAACCTCAATAGGGTGAGGTGGGGATAAACCTCAATAGGGTGAGGTGAGGATAAACCTCAATAGGGTGAGGTGGGGATGAACCTCGATAGGGTGAGGTGGGGATGAACCTCGATAGGGTGAGGTGGGGATGAACCTCGGTAGGGTGAGGTGGGGATGAACCTCGATAGTGTGAGATGGGGATGAACCTCGATAGGGTGAGGTGGCGATAAACCTCGATAGGGTGAGGTGGGGATAAACCTCGATAGGGCAAGGTGGGGATAAACCTCGATAGGGTGAGGTGGGGACAAACCTTGATAGGGTGAGGTGGGGATAAAACCTGAATTCTCTACCCATATTACTTTCAATACCCATGATACTTTGCGTCTTTGGGGGGTAACCAAGGTAAAGTAAATTTTAAACATTTTTTGTAAGTCTGTACATTTTCTGTAACACTAAAACTTGTGTTGATCAGTACACATAAATAACTTTGAATAAACTGATAAACAATATTGTACAGTTAAAAGCAGGTATATCATAAATTCAATTCAAAAACAATTCAATTTGGGACAGTTTTTCGATTGGTTACTCGCAAGGCATAAAGTATTATGGGTTATGCGCAAATAGAAAATAGGGAGAGGTGTGGATAAACCTCAATAATTGTATAGGGTACTTATGAATTTTTTGTATATTGTTTTCAGAAAAAGACAAGCGATGGACTTAGTATTTTTTCCTTATATAGTTCTTTTGACTTGTAATAATTGTGTTGTAATGCATGTTGTGTTTAAAAAATAAAGTTTAACTTTGGACTTGGTATGTTTTCTGTTTTTAATTAATTCCATCTTTACCCTCTCCACACCCTTTTTGACAAATACCACCCTTAAGTCCAACCCTCATCAATACCTCCTTGAGGTCTGGCCAGCACCAATACCTCCTCGAGGTCTCACCAGCACCACTACCTCCTCGAGGTCCCACCAACACAGATTGTTGCTACCCCCCGCTGACCAGGACCACAGCAGTAAATTACTGTCCCGACAACAGCCATCTTATGAAACCATACCAGCTAACTCCTCTAATGGTGAACACTGCTGATAAGAATATCAGACTCTGAACTCCCTACAGACCTGTGAGAGTACCTTGATGGCAAGGCAGCCTTTGTACTGTGAGGATTATTGCAAGTAGGAGAATTACTAAATAACCACACCCCACTACCCATAGGTTTTACTGCACGACAGTGATTTATATATCAGAGTGCTGTGATCTATAATGCATTCAATTAATGTATTCAGAGTCTGCTGATGGGTCTTATTTATTCAATTAAGTGTTAATATATAACCATCACATGGGTAAATGCGAGGCTTCTGAGGGAATGGGCCAGTAATGTATTCAATTAGAGAGTCTGCTAAGGGACTGGGTCTATAATGTACTCAGTTAAGTATTAATATATTCAGAGTCTGCTAAGGGACTGGGTCTATAATGTATTCAATTAAGTATTAATATTTTCAGAGTCTGCTAAGGGACTGGGTCTATAATGTACTCAGTTAAGTATTAATATATTCAGAGTCTGCTAAGGGACTGGGTCTATCAGTTAAGTATTAATATATTCAGACTGCTAAGGGACTGGTTCTATAGGTTATTCAAAGGTATTAAGATATTCATCATGTGGGTTGGGTGAATGTGAGGCTACGTGTGGAGGAATCTATCGCTAATGTTGTGGCAGCCGTGTGAGTAAGGTTCATTAAATAATTATAATTACACTTTAAGTGAGATACTTTTGATTTTACAATATGATTTTAAGGGTTTTTTTTCAGGTTGTGGTAACTGTAAATTTTCGGTAACAACATTTTTCCTTATTGTGGCATTTTAGAATTCATATGATGATTTACATTTTCACCATGCCACTTTTTAGCTTTTTAGCTTTTGTTATTTTTAGTTAGTTGTTTTAGGGGCTTGAACAAAATAGACTTTTGAATTTGGGTCCCCTTAGGAAATTCTTGGCTATGTCCCCCTAATGCTGATCTCCTGGTATTAAACGTTTTCCATAATTGTTTTTTCTTTTAATTAGTTGATATAGTTTTGCTGCTGTAGGTAAACCGTAAACTTATCACTGTCGTACATACCCATGAATATTAAGGTATGATTATTTATACTTCTACTCACACTAACCTTCACAGTGACTGTCATTTACGTCATCAGCGCACTCCCATTAAATCTGCAAAGAGCCATCACCCGGTAAACTTACCCACAACATTCAGCAAGAGAACAGCCATCTGATAAATGGCAACAAGGTTAGACTCTGTCATGTTAATCGGTAATTTTTTGCACTGTCTGACAATGATTCCTAGCCTGGTAGGGCAACTTCGGTTAGCACTGATAGGACCTTGCGGGATCACTCTTCGTCTGGCCCCTACCCTTCGACCTGTCCGGCATGGGCGACCCTAACAGGAGTACATGACTCCGGCCGGCATAGCTCTAGGGGTCATTGGGACACGCAAACCGCCTCACCACGATAAGGTGGTGATCCCATCGAGACGGGTTAGGACCTTGTGCAAGGTATCAAGTGTATAGAGCGTGTGCACCTATGTGACTCATAATTCATTGAGATATAAACAACAATGAAACAGCCCACCATCTTGGTTGATCTAACAAGAGAAGCTAATAAGGAATGTTTTGTTATTGTCAACCAAGATGCCTGCTATGATGTAACATGCACCTGCTCTATTTCATTTTTCTGGTGTACAAAAAATAAATAGTAATGTTAGATATACAAGAGTGTTTTAAACTAGTGAAGAGTTTCTAGTAGTTTTTTGGAAAAAAATCTTAAACTAGTGGCCAATATCATAATTAATTTCTTTAAAATCAAAATAATTGCAACTGGAATAAATGCAGAATTTTAAAAAAAAAATCTTTCATATGTGATTTTTTTCTGAATTCTAAATTATTTATAGTCTTATACCTCATTCACACCAAGGCTTAAACATGTTTTAAAGTGGTTTAACTAAACAAATTTGGAAAACTATCTACGAACGACACTGCACAATCTTTGGTAAAATAATGCATGTAAATTATCCATTGTTTTGCTCTCATAATATTTTAGAAAGTTTCATTATATTGTTTCTAGTTTTCAATTTTTTTCCTAATGAAAACACAGTTTAACTAAACACGTTTAGGTGTGAATGGGGTATTAGGTTTTGAATAAAACAAACTTATACTTTTTTAACCTTAAACTGTGACATCACAGTGTGCTAAAAATAGTTTTGAATAAGATGTTTCCAATAAAATTATTGTAAACCATAAAGAAAACATATTTCCTACGAAAACATTAAATATTTTGCGAAATGAATGAAACAACTTTTTTGAAATAAACATATTTGCAGGACTCAAAATAGCAAGAAAAAATGCAATCCTGCTTTGCTGATTGCAAGTAAGATAAAAATAATTGTCAATTATGTCAAACAGTTTCACTGTTGCACTGTAATTTCTGCTGAAACTACTGTAAAAATGCTTCTCAAAGAACCACCACTGGATGTTTGAGTTGAATAAGCGGCTTGTAAGCTTGTCACAACAAAGATTAAAGAAGAGTTTCCTGTTGATGTTGTTACATCACATAATAGAGGTAATAATAGCATTTGGAACCAGAAAAGGTGGTGCTGAATAGAAGTGTATTAAATGCAGTACTTGAGTGAAAATATTTTGGGACTTTGAAAAGTGGCCACTAAATAGAGGTGGCAGCTTAATAGGTGGCCGCTTAATAGAGGTACCACTGTAGTTTTCTTTTTTTCAAATTTTAATAAAAGCCACTTTTTTACTTCTATACCTATAGGTAAAGTCCTGAAATTCTTACAAAATTCATCTTAGAATTGTTGAGATTCTACAAAATTCTTCTACGGAATCCACTGTAGTGTGGAAATGCAAGAAAAAACATGTCATAGATGTTTGTAGTTGGGATCATGACAAGCTTTTTTCCAGCATTTCCACACTGGTAGATTCTGTAGAGCACAAGGTACACTTTTTTCATGGCCTAGGTAATGTAGTAACTATATCTTTTAAATTCTTTTTTTTAATACTTGTAATTTCTGAAAAATGCTAGACTAATTCTTCTTCTCTTCATTGCTGGAGGATTCTAGATTTTAATCTCTAAACCATGTTATTTATATTGATATACTTATCGTTGGTCGATGATTCCTGTCTTCAGTAGTGATTGACTTGATCTTGATGGTGCTGCATCATCTCACAAAGGCTTTGCAGCACCACAGCTTGGTATGACTGAATACGACAGATTTGGTGAAGTTGTATAGAAAATAAAAATAAAATGAAATTGTCAAAATCGTGTTGCCTGTTTTAGTACCACACATCAGATAGGATCAATTAAATTGCAGAGTTATATCTTAGTTTGAAAACTACAGTAAGCATGGGTAGCACAGCAGTAAGAGCACTCTCCTCTCATGATCACCAAGGCAATGTTTGTTACTGGACTTGGTGTCACATGTGAGTAGATTTGCTCAAGGTTTCCCTCCTGTGCTTCAAGGGTTTTTCTCTTGGGCCCCAGTTTTCCTCCCTACACAAAACCAACTTTTAGATTCCAATAGACCTATCCCTTGACTGGTCACGAAACAATGGTTTCAAGTCGAGGTTGAGCTTGATGAATAAAAGAATCAAGTTCAGTCTAGACTTCAAACCTATGTTTCATAGTCAGTCAAGCAAATTCGGGATAGGTCTATTGTCAGGGCTCATTGGAAGAAGAGCCACTCTTTGGAATAGCCAAAGTTCAATTCGATGTACAGTATTTAGAGTGCAATAGTTTTAAGGTTCTGCTAAGCTGTGCAATTTTCCCAGCAACTTGACTCACAATGCTTGTAGCATTGCAAGTTGCAAAGGTGAAGTGTTACACTACAACGCAATTTCAGTAATAATAATGACAATGATTTATCATTTACTGACAGTGTATAATGCCCTTTCTATGTGGATATAATCCAGGGTGCTTGTCATTTAGTTGGGAATGACAGATTGCATTTATGCAATTTAAAAGCATGAGAGATGGTTAGTATGAAGTGTAAACACTGAGGGTGGTCACTGCCAGGGTTTCTTTACATCCTCAGTGGTTCTTTTACATCCCTCCAATATTGGTTAGTAATGATGAGTGTGGAGAGACGGGACTGCCATTTAAAGTGGTCATTCGAGCCACTTGAAAGTCTAACCATTTGCAGATGTAATTACAAAGGCAGCACTTTCTCCTCAGTCATTTTAAGACCCTGATCGTTGGTCCTGCCGGGACGTCTTGAACCACGACCTCCCACACAAAAGTCTGATGCTCAACCAACTGAGCTAACCGGGTGGTGGTTCAGCAACTTGCAACATATTTTGCTTCTCAGGAAAAAAATGAGAAATGTAAAGATACATTCTTGAAAAATGCCTTAAAATTGTGAGAAAAGTTATTGGAGGGGTGATAGACTGCGCAATTGTTGATGTCTCTAGCATGAGTATTTCAATAGACAGAAAAAGAGAAAGAGATTTTGCAGGTTGTCAGTGGTCATAAAGGAGACTGGCCTTAATGAGAATTTAATTTTTCATATAAATTTGAATGTAGCTTTATTTCTGATAAAGTCATCCTCATTAGTATTCTTTATGTATAAAGACACAAGTCATTATATAAAAATCCGTTGAATACTAAAATGAAGAGGACTTTATTGCAGGGCTGTCAACTCTCCCGGATAAACCGGGAGTCTCCAGATTTTGGACTGTATCTCCCGGTCTCCAGATTAGAGTATCAAATCTCCTGGATAATCTCCGAAGCTGACCATTTCTTGTGAGACTAGACTTTCACAACCATAAAATTCCAATTACTTCATGTTGTTTGTGTTATTTGAAATCGCTAACAAAATCAAAACGTTCCTCATAAACTGTTCTTGCAAGCAGGCCATTGTAATATAAGCGATAATCTGATTGGTCAGAAATAAACCAATCACATCAAATGTTACAAAGCGAAAGATGTCTTTTCGCAAGCTTTTTGACGTGCTGTGACGTCATATCCTTTCCCTATCAATTCTCCAGATTTGAATATCTCGGGGGTTGACAGCCCTGTTATTGGGTACAAAGGCCCAAGAATGTGAATGTGAGTGGTCACTAAAACACTATGTACAGTATGTCACTATGATGTCACAGCTTGTTTATAAGGGAAAGAATGGTCAGCAAAAAATAATTGGGACTCCTTTTTTTCTACAGCTGAATTGATAGATAGTTCTGAATGTCTGGTTTTCAAATATTTTACAAACCTGTGTTTATCCTACAATATATACGGTATTCTTCGATTGCACGTTACGTCATCGCGGCATCTCGGGGGAGGGTTGGTGCCATTTAACAAAAGATTTCTTATTAGAACCATTGTTAACGGCACCACAATGGCCGCCATGCTTTTGTCTTTTGACTCTCTTGGGAATGCTTGCAACCCATCAATATGGTTGGTATTATTGCTTTAGTAAGTTCTAAGAAGTACTTATTGGACTTACTGGGCTATTCCGTCTTACTGGGCTATTTCTTTTATTTTGGGCTATACTTCTAATATATATATATATACTGATTTCTAAGCGTATGGAACATCAAGATGTGAATTCGCAAAACGCACTACTATATCTCCCCCCAATAAAACCTGGTTTTTAAAAGAATATGGAACCGTAATGGTAATCTTATAGCATACTATTAAGTAAGCTTAAGATTTTTAGTTTAAAACTGATTCGGTGCAAAAATGAAAGGACAGTTCAAAATAAAATGCTTTTTTGAAGGACGAATGCTTTTTGGAAGGACCCAGAAAACAATAAATAAACCTTACCTTTGTATTTGTATGGATTAGTGTAGTATAAAAGCATTTCTTACCGGATAAAGGTGTAGTGAAGTAACATAAGACAATTGCCGTGTTGTAAGGCTTTAATCAGCATAAACCTCATGCTTACACGAGCCAACTAAACATGGCGGCTTGGAGAGCAAGACCGCTGATCATAAGTGTCAGCGGCGCGACACAGGTATCCCGAAATATATATATCAATAATAACTTTTAACTAAAGTTATTCAAACAATAATTCTGAACAACAGTTGGGTGTCGATTGTCACTACATTCACCCCTTCCTATAAATTTAGTCTATCCACAGGGCGACGTTCCTTCTGTGATCTTCTCAATAGCATGGGCTCTGGTTCTGGAGTTTTATTCGCATCAGGACAACCTCTGTCTTGAGGAAGTTCACTAGGAATCTTGGGTTCAGCAATTGGATCCTGGGTTGAGTTGTGTGGTTCTACGTGTTCCACATCATGACCATAAGGAGCAAGATGTTTGGTTGAGACCGTGGTTTCTCTACCATCAGGATAACGAATGTGAGCATAGTGGGTATTGGCCTGGAGAACATCTGCCTTTTCAACCAAAGGATCAAATTTGCTGTATCGTACATGACGCTTTACATAAACCGGGCCAGGTTCAGCCAACCAAGAAGGAATCGAACTGCCTGAAGACGAACGGCGTGAAAAGTTCATGAAACGTTCGTGGGGAGTCTCATTAGTTGCTGTGCATAGAAGAGAACGGATTGAGTGCAACACATCTGGTAGGACCAGTTGCCACTGTTCTGTCGGAAGATTCTTTGATTTCAGAGACACCGTGATAGACTTCCACACAGTACCATTGTACTTCTCGACTTGACCATTGCATGTGGGATTATAACTGGTAGTACGACTGGTAGCTACACCCTTGCTAGTGAGGAATTCCCGTAGCTCTTTACTCAGAAACGAAGCCCCCCGGTCAGAATGCACATAGGCAGGCATACCAAATAGTGAAAACAATGAGGTGAGGCACTTTATGACGGTTGGAGTGGACACGTCAGGACAAGGGAAAACAAACGGAAATCGAGAATACTCGTCAACAACATTCAGGAAGTATTTGTTCTTGTTGTTGGTAGGCAGTGGTCCTTTAAAGTCAATGTTGATCCGCTCGAAGGGTTGAGTGGCCTTTATAAGATGAGCCGATTCTGGGCGGTGGAATACCGGTTTACATTCACGGCAGATTGAGCAGGTGTTAACCGCCCTCTTAACATCCTCTAGAGAATAAGGCAAGTTTTTTGGCACGAATAAAGTGCCAAAATCGAGTGATCCCAGGGTGGCAGAGTGCATCATGAAGCTGGTAGAGAGAATCGTTGGTACTGGAGGCACATGTTGCTCGTGAAAAGCTATCAGGTGCAACATTCTCCCTGCCAGGTCGATATACTATGTCAAAACTGTAACAACTTAGTTCCATCCTCCAGCGCATGATTTTGTCGTTTTTAATCTTCCCTTGATGACGCTGATTAAACATGTAAGAAACTGATTTTTGATCAGTTTTCAGGGTGAAGTGAGACCCAGTAAGAAAATGTCTCCAGTGTCTAACTGACTCAACTATTGCCTGCGCCTCTTTCTCTACAGCTGAGTGTTTCAGTTCACTACCTTGAAGTGTGCGTGAGAAAAAGGCTACCGGCCTGCCCTTTTGGTTGAGGGTAGCAGCTATGGCCACATCAGAAGCGTCGGTCTCCACCTCAAATGGAACACTCTCGTCTATGGCGGAGACAGCAGCTTTGGCGATGATACTCTTTATCTCTTCAAATGCTCGTTCTGCCTCAGAGGATAGGGGAAATGATTTGCAGCTTGTAATGGGTTTAATCCTGTCAGAGAAGTTAGGAACCCATTGAGAATAGTAGGAGAAGAGTCCCAGACATTTATTAAGAGACTTTGAGTTTTGTGGCAGAGGAAGCTCTAGTAGTGGCCTTAACCTTTCGGGGTCTGGACTAATACAACCATTTTCGATGACGTACCCCAGTAATGGCAATCGTTGAGTAGAGAAGACGCTTTTGCTGTCGTTGAACTTAAGGTTGGCCTTTTGAGCAGCTTCTTGGAATGCCTTTAAATTGGCATCATGGTCAACTTGGTCTCTTCCACAGATGGTTATGTTGTCGATATATGGAAAAACAGCTTTGAGGTGATTATCTTCAACAAACGTTACCATCTCTCTTTGGAAGCACGCTACGCCATTGGTTACACCGAAAGGAAGCCGAGTGAACTGATAAAGTCCTCCTTTAGCTTCAAAGGCAGTGTAAAGCTTGTCATCTTCTTTTAGGGGTATTTGATGGTATGCACTTTGGAGGTCAAGGGTACTGAAGACCTTGTACTGAGCTATTTCGTTGACTATATCGCTGATCCGTGGCAGGGGAAATGCATCAAGCTGGGTGAATCGATTGATTGTTTGCGAGTAATCAATCGCCAGGCGCTTCTTGTGGTTCTCATCTTTTGTGACAACTACTTGGGCCCGCCAAGGGGACTGGCTTGGCTCAATAATGCCTTCCTTAAGCAGCCGATCTACTTCATGGCCAATGAAGGTCAGGTCATCCTTGCTGTATCGCCGAGACCTCGTAGCGATCGGATGGCAGTCAGCCGTGAGGTTTGCAAATGGCGATGGTGGCTCAATGTTCAGTGTGGTGAGACTGCATACAGACAGCGGTGGTTTTGTCCCACCATACTTGAACGTGACACTATCATGTTGAGACTGGAAATCGAGTCCTAAAATCAGATCCGAGCATAGTCCTGGCATAATTGACAGACGAAAGTCCTTATAAGTTTGTCCTTGGTAGTTAATAGTTACAGAACAAGAGCCCTGGGTCTTTGTGCTTAACGAGGACGTTGCCATGGAGACCTGGCTGATCGCAGGGTTAACAGAGATAGCTGCTACTTCAACTAGGCTTGGATGTATGTAGCTCTCACTGCTACCACTATCGAAGAGTGCTTGCACTCTCCAGTCCTTGTTGACAACAACAGTAGCAGTTGACCTTTTAAGAGCTGGAGGAGTTCCTACAGTGGCAAGAGTAGGTGACCAGAGAGCAGCTGAAACTTCGCTGGGTTTAGAGGCTTTTCCTCGACAGGCTTTAGCAAAGTGTCCCTTCTTTTGGCATTTATTGCAAGTTGCATCTCTAGCCGGACACTTAGAACGAGGGTGTCTAGAATTTGCACAGAAGAAACACGTTGGATCAGTCGCTGCGAGTGTGGAACCTGACTGAGGGGAGTCGACTTGAGTTGGATTCTGAGGGACTATTTCTGGTGCTGCTGCTACAGCAGTGACAGGTTGAGGGGCAAAATAACTTTCTGAGCTGCGCATAGCAGAGTCGAGTGCCCTGGCTTGGTCAAACATGGTTTTCAAATCCAAGGTTTTGTTTTCTAGCAACCTTTGACGGATCTGGTTAGAATGCAATCCCGAAATGAAGGCATCCCGTATGTATTCCTCACAATACTTGGTAGCGTTGACTGGTTGGAAGTTACATTCCTTGCTGAGAGTTTTCAGAGCCTGTAGATACTCGTCCAGGCTTTCACCCGTCTGCTGACGTCTAGTAGCCAGTAGGTGTCTCGCGTAGATTTCGTTGGTCGGTTTAACATAAATATTCTGAAGAGTTTCGATCGCAGACTCATAGTCGGTACATTCTTCCACATATTCGAACACTGTAGGCGAGATAAAATTTGTAAGAACTCTAAATTTATCGAGGCCTTCTTCAGTCAAAACGGCGAGAAAGTTTTCGAAAGTTCGACGCCAGTGAATCCACGATTTTGATGCTCCAGCCGAGCTTGGATCTGCATGGAATCTCTCAGGCCGTAGAACTTTATCCATGGTTTATGCTGATTAAATTGTAGTGAAGTAACATAAGACAATTGCCGTGTTGTAAGGCTTTAATCAGCATAAACCTCATGCTTACACGAGTCAACTAAACATGGCGGCTTGGAGAGCAAGACCGCTGATCATAAGTGTCAGCGGCGCGACACAGGTATCCCGAAATATATATATCAATAATAACTTTTAACTAAAGTTATTCAAACAATAATTCTGAACAACAGTTGGGTGTCGATTGTCACTACAAAAGGTAGGTTTTTTTAGCCATGCTTTTCCGAGTCTTCTTCCGCCATCTTGTGTGTTTACGTTTTTGACAAAGCCCACACACCATCGTGGGACACCACAGGGATACCATGTAGAAAACAAACCGTAAGTCGATCATAACCACAGAAAGCTCATACAAGCTTTGAGAACTGAATGAAAACTTAACGAAAAAAATAACAATGAAAGGTAATATTTACTCACATGAATTGTTGCTTACTTCGTCCTTGTCCTTTAGTAGTGATTTCAAACCACTAAGACTTCATGTGAGTAAATATTACATTTCATCATTATTTATTAGTTATCAAAGCTTGCATGGGCTTCCTGTGTAGTTACCACTCCTTTGTCGGGTTGTGGTAATCAGAATGGACCAGATTGAAAAACCTGTCTAATTGGATCAGTATAAATATGATTCCTTAAACGCTCACAGTATTTTTTCACAATACCACTACCACCAGTGACCACGACGATCCTCGAACATTGAAGTCCATCTGTCTGAAAAGCAGCACTGCCTGTGGCTTGCAGAGCACTCCATCCTGCTACCACTGACTTTTTTCTCTCCAACAAGAGAAATATAAGGAAGGGTAAAAAAACTTTGTTTATAGCTTACTTTACTTAACCGTTGATATATATGTGAGGGACCACTGTAATTGGCACATAATATTGGCAAAGCTAAATTAAAAAATAAATACCACTACCATCATTATCCACCACCATTGGTCACCATAATTTGTCATCATCATCATCATTACCATGACAACCACTACCACCATTATCGACTGCCATCGCTCATCAACATTACCATGACAACCATTATCAACCACATAGCTCACTGTTATCATCATAATTACAATGACAACCAATACCAACATTATCCACTACCACCAGTCATCATTGTCACCATCAGGTTCAATAAAAAACAAAATTCTTAGTTACCCATGTTTATTAATAATAGATTGAAAGAATGTAACTAGCACATAACCTAGCACAAGCAACTGGATAAGGAGAGAGCATAATAATAAATAAATAATAATGGGGTTCTTATAAAGCGCATTATCACAGTCTCAATGTGCTTTACATTGCAGTGGAGGACTTTACAGGCTGCATGTTAAAGTGCTATTAGCAGCCGTGCAGCTTACAATCATGAGTGATTTATTAGTACCTTAGTGTTATGCCTCCAAATTGGGATAGGCTGTTGAACCAGGTGACAATCCCCTACTCTTACACGAATAATTCAACAGGTTCTTTTGTGTCCCCCATTTACTGTAGGTTAGGAAGGGTTGGGAGACAGGGCCTACGGTTTTAAGTCCTTGTCCGAGAAGACTTGAAGGTCTAACCATTTGCAGATGTGATTACAAAGACAGCACCTTCTACTCAGTTATTTTAAGACCCTTAGTATTGGTCCGGCCGAGGCTTGAACCACTACCTTCTGCACAACAGACTGACGCTCTTACCAACTGAGCTAACCGGGTTGTGGTTGTACAATCTATGAAAGTTATGCGTTCTTTTAGTTGCTAATATATTATATTCTATATTTTTTTATTAGCTTCGCCTTGAGTTTTGCATTTAATGGGTTTTTCCCTTGGGCTGGTCTAGGATTTAGTTTTTTTGCTTTTTAATTTTGGGGATGGATTAGTGTGTTAGTGCCTTGTAGGGGACTTAAGTGTCCTATTGTATTTAGCACCTACCTTAGGGTAAATCTTTAAATAAAAATAAATAATAAATATACATTCTTAGTAAATTTTATAATGATGTACTGGCAGATTTTCCAAGATTTAAGTCAACACAACACAAGCCTAAATATTTCATTTTTATTTATAAATTTAAAATGAACATTTTATTCAAAGAAAAATTAGAGACAAAAGTATTGGAGGTTTGATGACCATATGTCATCATTCTCAACAAAATTTATAGAACATTTAACAAAACTCTCTTATTAATTTGCAGGTAATGAAAAAACCAATCAACACAACCATAAATCACAATCTTTCACCAATGGAACACTACCAAAATACACGTACAACTACACACCCAGTTTATAATATATATATATTATTTATCAATATGGTGCAACAATAACAACATGCAAAAACACCATACTTTGTATTTCTTTCAAGGTTCAACTAAATGGAAATGAAACACAAAATATAGGCATCAAACTTAACTTCACAAAAAGTGCCTCTAATAATAGACTTCAACAAGACTTCAAGACCTGAACGAGTATTCCCAACCCCCAGCTCCCTCAAAAAAAAAAAAAAAGAAAGGACTTTTAAACGACCCTAACATACATTTTATCTGGTTGTATCATGTTTACACATTTCTGACCACAAGTGATTGTGTTGAGAATAAGTTTTTGTTTGAGTTGTATCCATATTAATGTGACTTCTTATGTGCAACCGTCGAACAAGGAAATAATACTCTAGGGAATGACAGGTGGTCTGATTTGGGAAAACATTGTGCCAAGGTAAATGGGTCTATTTTAACAAGAAAAATAGATAAAATTAATAACCTTTTCATATCAATAATACCTGTTCCTAGACTCAATTACATACTCAGGGTTAGCCTTATTTCAGCATCAACAAATTCAGAAATTTCATAAAATTTTAAAGAATGTACAGCTTCAAAAACACATGCAAATTCCACTGACCTTCACTGGAATACATAAACATTCAAAACAATTCCATTTAAAATCAAGGCCAACCCTGAGCAACAGAGAATTTGGAGTATTACTAAAAGTGTTTTATTACCAGCTGTGTCATCACTACACTCTATTCTTTGAAGCACAGTTTTGAGCCTATCAGAGAGCATTTAGCAAGATGACATTTCAAGAATACATGGACCTAGTATTTTAATAAATGTTGTCATTGCCAAAGGGGGCAAAACGCGATAGGTGAGTAGGTCATTTCAAGATCCAAGAATATCTGGAATGACTTGGGTTTCTGCTTCTTGTTCTCATCAAGAACATAACCCCTAGTGTTGAGACTGATTCAATGTTCTTTGTGTTTAATGAAACCATTTCCATGTCATGATGACCTATTGCCTATCCCCTTTGGCGATGACAACTACTGAAATAGGAGTATACTACTTATTTGGTTAAACCACAATCGTTACAGATCCTTAGCATAACTGCGCCAAGCACACATTCTAAGGCTTTCTTGTGTGCATGTAATAGATGGGATACTTATACAAACGAGTGAAGCATTTATGCTGAGGGTCACAAATATCTACCCATCCTACTCAATTGTTGTTCCTGCTTAATCAAAATAAAGCTTGATTATTTTATTTGTTGTCTGATATGGAAAAATTAACTGCCAGTTTTATGGGATTGGCCAATTTCTTAGACTTATTTTTTGGTTTTGCTCTTGCTGTCTTTTTACATGGCTTGTTCACTTCCTGCTTTAAGACGGCTGTATTCACAACAGGTGTGTTTAACATTTCTGCTTCAACATCTGACAGTTGTCGTAGACCAGGACTCAAGGCCTCCTGTTGACCCCTTGCCGTTTGACAAGGAAACATAAAGGATGGATTCTGTTCTGATAAGGTACCCTCACTTGAGGTAGATTGGTCAAGTCCTGCTAGGCAAAGCCCTGAATCGAATTCTGTAAAGGATATAAGATCTCTGTGGTGCTGAAGCTGAGGATAGAGTTGTGGTTCAGGTACAGTATTAGGAACAGGAGCCATAAGCCAGTCTTTTGCTTTTATCACTTCATCATTACCACTTAGAACTATCAGATCTACAACGTACAAGTATAGTTCTTTAGGAATGGAATGGGGGTGGGCTTAAAGCGATACAATTATTGTGAGAAACATTTAAACTATTCTGGCATAAAGAATTAACATAAAAGATAGTGCTAACTACGTATTTTCTATGTTGTAATGGACCGTTGTAATGGATGGTTTCAGTTGAATAACAAATATCGATCTGTATGGGTCTTCTTACTATACATATTAGTAGAAAGAGTTCCATCTTCATGTCATAAGACCAATGTATCTAGAAATTTAAAGCATGCCATTTTCTTCTTTCTCCTGGTTAAAAAATTGGATGTCTTGACCTAGGCTTGACCCAAGCTTCCATCAGCATAATAATATGTGATTGTTTTAGATGGTTGAGGAACTGGCAACAAACAGTGATGAGAAGAATGGAATTTTTGACACATGTGATGCTTGGTACTTTTTTATGAGTGGCAACAGCTACTGCAGAGCAAGTCTATCAATAATCTTGTAAGACAGGAGTTACTAAGATCTTGAAAATACTAACCTTCCACACTGGTCTTCTGAGAAGAACATCCTTCAACATTCTCTTCAATCTCTTCTACAAAAACCCAAAACACAGCATTTTATTTATTAAAATGTCTTGGTTGTCTAAATCTGCTACCAAAGCATTTAAAACTACACTACATTTGATAGGGTAACTTGATTTACATGTCAAGGTAATTTTCATCCAGACTCTCTCAGCTACCCCCTTTCAAGATTGAATTAGAATTTATAAGTGGAACATTTAAAAAAAATACCTTCGACAATGACAGATTCTGTATCAGATACCTCGTTGCTCTCAAATGTTTCAAATCCTTGGGCATTCAACCCATTTGTTGCTTTAGGTCCTAGAAAGCAAACAATAATATAAATCAGCTGTTGCATATTGCAAGTAAAGTGCTCTGAGTAGGCAACAAGTTCAGAAATTTTCAATTCCATTGAGAGATTACATTGTAGGGCAGCTAGGATTATCTTCAATTTACCCAAAGATATGGCGTCATCTGATGTACTTGCATTTGACAAATGGACAACAATTAAGTTAGATTATAAATTAGAAATATTTAAGATTTTTCATAAAGCAAGCAATCGTAGTCTACCAGAATCTTTATCAGAAAGTATTTTTATAAAGCGCAATAGTAAATATTCTTTACGCGGAAATGAAACTCTCGCAATTCCAAGGTTTGAAAGCAGATTTTTAAAGGACTCATTGGTGTATCGAGGCTCAGTTCTATGGAATCTAATAATTTGTAATATTGATAAGGTAACACATTCAAATTTTAAGGACATCAAAGTACAGCTCAGTGCCAAGGACTATTTTATAAATTTCAATTTTGACTCTACTGCCTCGACGTCTCGCTTTAGAAAAAAGGACTTTGTATATATGTAACATTATTTTTATTATGGAGTGAATGTAACTGCGCGGGCTGTTGGACTCGCTATGGGTGGCGGGTGCTGTTCAGATGAGGTGAATGCCTATTGACACGGTGTTCACCGCATTTGTCTGTGTTTTCTGCCCCTGGCGGGTCTAATAGCTTGCGCAGTTTGTGTATGTGAATGTGTGTGAGAATTATATATAAGATATTTAAAGTTATCTAAGTTAATTAGCTATATTTTTACAGATTCATACTTATATTATATTTTATTTATTTAATTTATTTTATGCACGACCCCACAAGCTTTTAGCTTTAAATTTTATCATGTTTAAATAAAGGTATTCTATTCTATTCTATTCTAAGTAATAACTGGATATTTATGTTCCCTGCATATTGTTTATCTAATGCCTGTCTCTAAATATGATTTTTTTGTCATAGTGTAGCTGACCACAATGGTACTGACAACAAGTATAGCTGTCTCTTACAATCATATATAAGAAACTGAACACTTACAATAGAAAAAGAAAGTGGTTATCTATTGTTTGTAAATATATAAGCATACATAATAGATGGCTTAGCAATAGGAAGGTAAACAAAGAGGTTATGCGGGTCAAAAGTAGGCTGGTATTTAATATATAATACTAACTTCATTCAGGGACAACACTGATTTTTGTAGTACAAATTGATAAAAACATCCAAATAAAGTCAATTATGCTCGACAAGGACACAATAAATTTATCGTTGCCAATGTCCACAAAAGGGTCAAAAAGGCTAATAAAATAGCTTTACTTTTACCGTAAAAATGTTGTTAAATCATTTCCGAGATAAATAATAAATAAATAAATCTTTGAAAAAATTAATAAGTTGACAAGTTTTAGCTTAAAATGACTTGCTTGCTTCATTGATAAACAAACAGTCTATACACATGCATCCATAGATCGATCCATAGTTCCACTCTATTGCTCTAAGCACATGCTCTGAGGGTCATAAAGTAGGATCATGGGTTGTAAAAATAATTTTTTAAATAATTATCTTTAATTATATTTTTCTTACCAAGCACGATTTTCATTAAGCATTCAAGAGCTTAGAGCAATAGCGCAGAACTCTTGATGCATGTGTTGAGCAGAAATATGGATTGAACATAGTAGGTGATGCCCGCTGAACACAAAAACTGCATGCTACAAAAATGGCCCAAATGCAAGATCAGGGTTGCTGCTCCCTTCATGGCTGACATCAATAAGGTAGACACCATACTGACATGATGTTAATTCTGATCAACGATTTCTCTATTTTGTAATATATATCAACCAACATGACACAACTAACCAATGCATTCTAGCAGTACATCTGTGTTCTTTAGTAATACCACCATTTTATCAGCACCTTTGCCACGCAACTCAGTCACATGTGGTATTGCCATTATGACTTCTGACAGCCGTGAATAACCATAATCTGCTGCTTTAAGTGGTCTGTTGAAGAGTTGTTGAAAACATGGAGCGAACCGGTTGAGGGAGATACAACCTTCATAATGAGTCAGAAGTTTCTTTGCTTCAATGGCGAATGACTGAAGATAAGTAAGAGAAATTCTTTTTTTTCCATCACCATTTACCTAAACCAATAACAAATATTCAATAAATTAGTTCATCACCCACCTCATTACCATTAGGAAAAAATATTTCAAATAATGATCAACGATTAGATATTTGCTAAAAGTGCTCCCTGTACATTTACAGATGATCTCTCACTCATTCTGTGCACTAGTATTATACTGTTATATTGCCATGAGCTAAAAGTTTGATTCTTTACTTTTTTGCTATATAAATCATAATTTATTATTATTATTATTATTATTATTATTATTATTATTATTATTATTATTATTATTACTATTATGGCAAGTTTTATTTGTCTGTATATATCATGTTTACATTGACCAGCGGACTAAGTCTAGGCTGGTTAAGTTCATTATTTTTTTCAATCCTTTCTTCAGCTTATTACTATTACTATTATTATTATTATTATTATTATTATTATTATTATTATTAATAATAATAAATGTATAGTCTTAATATAGTATTATATCAGTGTGAAGAGCTGGACTCGTGTTTTGAGCTATTAATTTATTTTACAAGTATGTTTTCATCGATAAAATAAGTAATTTGTACATATATTTGTTATTTTATATTCGTTATTTTATATTCATAATCTCTCTTTTTTTATTGTTTTATAATTATAAAAATATTCTTATCACATGTCAGTTTATTATTCAATAAAGGATTTATTATCATTATTATTATTATTATTATTGTCATTTTATTACCACTACTAAAATGCTTTGCAAATTTACTTTCTTATTAAATTATTTGTATTTCCTTGAGAATAGTAAGACAATCGTTGCTAACAAAAGAAAATGTGCAAAGAATTCTTGTAGTGGTAGTAAATGACGCTACAACATAAGTGACCCATTGCTTATTACTATTTATCCCACACCATTGAAAATACAGCCAATCAATATGCAGGAAAGCTGTTGTATATTTGTAGGTATTACTTTCCCACTTGCTATCATACACTGCATGTTTAATCTACATGTGTATTTCCTATGGTGTAGGGTAACAGCAGGCTTGGATTCTGCATTGAGATGTCGTTCATACCAAGACATCCCCACTCATGGCTGGGAGGTGGCCCTAACTCCTTATCCTTTATGTCATTGAATAAAATGCAAAATTATGCTTGTAGACAGAGTATTTTTGCAAAACCAAAATTTATCTGAGGCTTTGAAATTCTATTCACTTTGATTTTAAAATCTCTAAAACATGCCAAATTATCATCTAAATGAGTACAAATCATCATCATCATTAATATTAACTGACCTTGATAACAGAACACATGTAGTTGAATACATCCAACAGATTGGTAAAACCATAATGCTCCAGACAAAGTGCATGTCCAAAGTGTTTCTCGTACACCTTAGGTAGATTTGATATAAGGATACTTTTGCCCGTTTTTGCACTCAGCAGACTGACTAAATCACGAGCAAGACATCGCAACACGTATTCTTGCTTTAAACATACTGCTGCAAAATCTCCACTTCCAATTACCTAAAGTTTAACAGTATGTAGTGGTAAGATGATAACTTTCACAAATCTATTTAATTAGCTGTTTATTAAATGACAGAGGTAAAGTTTAAAATATGAAGGAAAAACTGCAATATTCTTTGTTTGAGGTTTATCCATACTACTGTATTTTATCAAGCATTTCTTGTACGTAAAAGTATCCCGACTATTCAAATGTCTCCAATGTACAGAAAAACAGGTCAAATTACTAACAGCTATTTCAAAAAACTATAGATGATGTTTCGTTGCATGCTGCATGTCATTAGGAGCAGGAGACCACCTTTTTTAGTACAAGCTGGCTCTGAGATCTGAATGCCTGTGGTTAGAATACAATGGCCAAGCCACAATTGGTTTATGAGATGACAGAGAATAAGCAGACTAAATATACTCAATATTCATAGCTGCATATGCTAATGATTACAGCATTTTGGGTTCTTGCATCTTACCTCAATGCTGTCTGACAGAGCCAATAGTAATGAATCCAGATTTGAGCACCCCCATCTTTGTGGTTTGATTACATGTCCTCTGTGATGACTGTAAATATCAGCAAGAGCTAATCTTGAAACACGAGCTCCAGGAAATCTTATTAAAAGGCTTTGAAGATCTGTTGCTAACTTCTTCAGAGCATGACTCTGTTGTTCTAAATCATAAAACAAGTTTATTAGTGATTTGATTAACCATAAAACATTGCAACATTAAATTCTTTAAAATGTAGATACTAAAACATTGGTTCTGTAAGGGACTTCAACCATGACCTCCTGCATGAAAGTCAAATGCTCAATTAATAAGGTATCAGGGTACCCCTAGCAACCAGTGTACTTTCAACTCTTAATAGCGCAAAACCTTTTAATCAAAACCTCAACAAAGTATACATTTTCTGAAAGCTGAATAAATGTAGAAACTATTCCTTTTTTTCCTTTTTGTAAAATACATTTATCCTTTTAAGTTAGAGCAAATTATTCAAATTTTCACCGTGGTATCTTCACGGAGTTCGATGACAGCCAGTAATGATTGGAAACCAATGCTTATTATCTTTCCAAGATCACAAGACATCACTCTCCGATTTTTGATTAATTGCCCCGTTGCTTTTTTATATGCTCCTAAAGTTATGATGCTGCTATATCAGCTGTATCCGAGCCAAAATCCACAATAATTTTAGAAATAAGCAAAAAATCAAAAATTGGAGACACACTTTTGAAGAACAACTATCCAAGATGACTTCCTCAAAATTTCAGTTAAATCTGTTAAATTCCCTTTGACATCGGACTCAAAATGTACGGGTAACTGAACGCAAAATCACTTCCGAGAAAAACGCAAAAATGTTTCTGACTGAGCGGAAGCGCCTTTGTTGACACAAACCATTTTTTTAATTACTTGCTATTAAAAATCACTATCGAAATTTTTTTGGAAGAAAATCATATATTATATATTTTATCGCAAAATGTAAAAATGTAAAAATTGATACTTTTGAGCAATTTTGGGGTACCCTGATACTTTAATTGAACCAACCAGCGTCCATGATGTGTCAAGATGTTAAAAAGATAATTTGCCCAATTGTTTGATAATTCACCAACCCTTTTCTGATCTTTGATTACAGCATATGATTTTATCATTTTCCACACCAATGATCTACAAGCAAACAAGAACACATCATTCATTTTAACTCTCCAGCCTAGTTTAAAAACCACAGAAATACTTCTTTCACATGTTTTACCTGCAACTTCTTGTTAGAATTCTTCACTATGTTTGTTAATTGGTCTGACGTAAGCGTGAATTGTTTGTTAAAATGCTTCTGATAAAGGGATGGTAGTTGGCTCACTGCTACAAAACCACCATCTTGTATACTAACTAAATCAACAATATTTCTTTCAATAGTCGCATCTTCTAGACTTGCATACATTTCACCACCAATATTATTCACCTGGAAAAACAATAAGATAGCTACGGTGATATTTCCCTGCTAGCAGAGCCTATTTTCCTTTTGTTTTGGTTGTGAGAAAAATAGACTCTGCCGATGTAAGTCGTTATTTTTGTCACGCATGTGTGGTGTAACTTAGCAACGCTGTCATGATTTTGACAGCCGCTCTTGTCAAACAACGTTTGGCGCGATGGTGTGTTACATTTGCTCATGAGCACAACATGTACTCAGTTAAAAACCAGTTTTAAAACTGGTTTCGTTCGTCCAGGATCGTGGACGGCGGTGTATCAAAGGAAACGCTCTGCATCGGCAGAGTCTCCTTCCTCCCCGTCTGAAAGAAGGGAGAGAAAGAGAAGAGAGACTCTGCTAGCAGGGAATGGTGATATGTATGATATATAGATACAGTGTATATGCAACCAACCTGTACACCAGAAACATGTCGAAGTAGGTCTTCCAGTCTTGTGAACCCACATTCACTGATTCTCAAATTCTTGCCAAAGTGTTCATGATACTTGTTCATCACCATAGACACATGGAGTTGCATATTCTCACAGGCCAATAACTCAATTACCTCATGAGACACAGTTTTAAAAGTATTTTGAAAGTCAGCCACTTCAGTATCATCTATAGGGACAAAAAGATGCAAGGTAACAATCATATACATGTACATGTAGTTCTTTTGATATTATCAATATAACCTGATGACTAGCATTGGTGTGTTAAATACAACAAGTGAATAAAAAGGAAACTTAAACACTGTGTAAAAAAGATTCTAACAATACTGTTATGTTACGGATATTAGTTGTCTGTCTTAGTAAAACAAATAAGAAAAAAACAGATTTTATATTTAGACTTTATAAAACCATGGCTTTACCTTTTCTAATGAGGTCGACCATTATCTTTACCCCATGATTGGACAACTGCAACACAAGAATATAGCACATCACAGCAATAAAACAAATTGCACAGATATCAGAATATTCTTTTGGAATCTTCTACCTACCTTAGCAACATCTGATACACTTCTAATTAGGTCTATCAGATTCTCAAATCCATAATCAGCTATTCTACATTTATGACCAAAACAGCTTTGGTAGGAAGTCATGAAAGTATCCAAGGAAAGACAGCAGTTAGGATGTGACTCTAGTAGAATCTTAACTTCTTCCTTAAAGGCTTTGATCTTGAGGTTAGGTGTGAGTGTCACATATCTATCTAGTCCTTCCTCTTCCATCTGAAGTCAATACCAAAACAACTATTTAGTCCACTCCACTGGGGCACACCGTATCAAGGTACATATTCCCTCTACAGTATTAAACAGTAATCTATCTACTATAATAGCACAGCACAACTGTGACGTCATAAAAACGAAGACAAAGGCGAAATTGGGACAAACAAACTTACAAGTTTACTTTCAGCAGATAATTTTCACAGCCGATCACAGTTGATCTTAGTTAACACTGGTTATTATTGTAACTTTAAGTAAAAATAATAAAATCGCATCGTAAAATCCTCATAGCGGTTAAACAGAATGTAATGTTTGTCCGAAACTTTAAGCTATTTTTAGAAGCATTGCGCAGCGCTATTGTAATTTAGCTGTGGTATGACTGTCACAGTAGTAGCACCAGTGCTTCCTTATATAGTACTCAGTACAAAGAACATGGCCCATATAGAGTCCTCAAATATAATCCCCTGCCCACTAAACAGGGATCAATAAACTGTATGTAACATCACAAAACTAGACTTTAACAGTCCCTCCTTTCCCTCCTAACTAAATGAGTAGGGTTTACTTCCCTGCATTATTACCATGGGGAGTGGGGGCTAACCCTGCATTAGTACCATGGGGAGTGGGGGGTAGCCCTGCATAAGTACCATGGGGAGTGGGGGCTACCCCTGCATTAGTACCATGGGGAGTGGTGGCTAGCCCTGCATTAGCAGCATGGGGAGTGGGGGCTAGCCCCGCATTAGTAGCATGGGGAGTGGGGGCTAGCCCCGCATTAGTACCATGGGGAGCGGGGGCTAGCCCTGCATTAGTACCATGGGGAGTGGGGGCTAGCTCTGCATTAGTACCATGGGGAGTGGGGGCTAACCCTGCTTTTCCTCTCCTTGCACCCCACCTACTTAACTACTATCTCAAAGTGTCCACAGGAATTCTAAAACTTAGTATTTTAAAAACTCATCTTTACTAAGTCTGAGGGAAAAGTTGGACTGCTTGCAGTTTATCATAAAACACACCTTAACAACAGTTGGTAAAGCTTCAAGCAAATCTTTTACAGACAAAAATCCATAGTTAACAGGATCAAAAGGTGACTTCCTGTTAAACCACTTTTGATAGGCAGATATTAAGTGACTTAGTGGTAGTCGGAATTGCTGCTGTGCTTTAAGAAGCTCCTCAAGTTCAAGTGATAGTTCTACAAGCTTGTCAAGGACTCCACCTAGTGCAAATCCATTAAAACGAACGTTAGAATGTATTATGTTCTTACACAAATGTAGATGCTAACTTACCATTAACTATTCCTTGTTTTGCCCAGGTCACCACATCTTTACCAGACACATCTCTTTCAATACAAACGTTGGGAACAGCTCGTAGAGCATCTGGCAGAAGCAACCCAGAGTCCCCTACTTCTATTTCTTTGCCATATTTCAACCAATATGATGCAGCAAAATTAGCCAAAATCAAGTTGCCTTTGTGATGTTTCAAGAGAATGTGCACTTCCTTTGTGAATGTTAAAGGGTCTACAAGAACTTTAACAGAACTTATGGCAGCAGTAGATAAAACAATAGCCTCAGTACCTGGCTTGCCTACAACAGTTACTAGATCAGGAATCATCATTAGCACACCCATATCAAATGGATGAGAGCACCTTTCATAAAACACACCAAGAAACTTGTTTAACGGCATCCACTTTAAAGGTGCTTCTTTCAACACAGAAATAACTTCACATGACATGAAATACAGTTCCTTCTCTTTCTCAGTTACTATTGATGCTTTTATAAATGTTCCAAACATCTTTTGGTTGTTGACCTTGGAAACAGCAATCTGGGCATCAGTGAGTTTAGGAACCTTAACAAATGCACAGAGTGCTAACCCTTCATCAGCTTGTACAACAACAGAATATACCTGAAAAGACAAAAAAGGCAATTGTATATCTGTATGTACATATATTTGGGTATACACTCAATTGAAGAATTGTTGTCAGGTTCAGAAACATAGAACATAAAAGCTGAGACCGAATTGGCACATGGGAAATGACATAATTATATTATAATTCATTCATTTGCGCCATCCATGCAGTCGGTTTAGAATGACAAACGCATATTAAAAACAGTGGATGATGCCACATTTTAGACATCTATTTTCGTCAATTTATTACTCTCTATAAAATCAGAACCCAAATAAACTTATATGTACCTGTTATTTATTTGTAGTAGCTTTCAGAACCAAAATACCTTTCAAATATCAGGTAACCTTGCAAAATAATTTAAAAGTCGAAGCCATTGATCAGGCACATTGCCCTTTAACATGACTAACTTATCCCTTGGAACTGATCTTTGATTACAGAAAATACTGCTTTGAATATCTGAATCGAAGCATAAATCAAAATAATCTATTTTCCATCAAGTTTGAAAATTCTTAGAAATCCTTGCTTATTAGAAGTCCTTATCATCTAGCTATTAATTCTTGTTAACAATAACAGGAAATCAATATTTCTAGTTCGGCTATATTGAATTACAGAAGTCAACAAAAAAGAGAATGCATACAGTAGCCATTTAATTACATCACATGATCAGCTAGCTCTGCCCTCTCTTCATCATTTAGCAACATGCTGACATTGATTGATTGATCGATTATAGGGTAGCATAGGTGGCGTTCGCAGCTAACACGTCGTCTTTCACCGCTGTGAGTCCAACAGGTCGCTGGTTCCAGCCCTGTGGTCGCCTGTTTCCTCCCTCCGTAAAAATCAACATGTGAGTTGAGAGTTGTGTGTATAGAATATTCTAATGTAGTAAGGAGTATGTATGGAAGATACACGGCCCCACAAGCTTCTAGCTTAAATGCATACCGTGTATAAATAAAAAAGATTCATTTTATTTATTTTATTGACAGCTGGCACATGCTAATTGACCGGACTGTAAACTGGAACCCTATAGCAGAAGCCAGCTAAGGTCTCTTGGGTAAGGTCCCAAAGACTCCTGGTTACTATTGCGCAACATGTCCATTTTGTCAACAAGAAATCAAAAAAGGTATTTTATGACCAGTTTTATCAGAGGTAACCCTGTAAAAATGTTTAAAGCCAGACATATTAAAGATATCAAATTGAGCTGCAGTGTAAAAATAGTCCAACATTCTGATTGTCGGCCACTATTCCTTCCCCCTTGTTTGTACAATGTAAGGTATTTCATGGTAAGGAATCTCACCTTGCAGTGCTCTCTAAAGACAGATGCTAACTTTTTCTTCAGTTCTTTATTACTGACATTTTCATCTAGGTTGTTCACCATAATATCAACACCTCCCTTCTGTTGCTCCAACACTGTCATGTTATGCAGATTGGCCAACCATGAGGCAGTAATGTGTTGTGGTCCAATAACTGGTAAAGGTAGTGGGTATCCAATCCCTTGTGTGTGGATCTGTGAGCAGGGTAGATTCACAACACCATGGTAAAAAGGGTTTTGCCACATTGCTCCATAGTTACACGATGGGTTAATTGTTAGTGATTGTGTTCCTGATGTAGAGACGCAAGTAACAGAAGGATTGTTTTTTATATTAGATGGAGTACACAAAATTTCTTCAAGGTCTTCTTCAAGCTGTCCATTTTGACAATACTGATGATGTCTATCCATCTGTGGTATAAGCTTGTCTCTTATCAAAGATGATTGTGTTGAATGCACTAATGGGTCTGTAGTTTTCCTTTTTTCTTTCTTTGAGCCTGGTATACTCCTGGTAACTCCATCAGGTACCTCTCCCATCATATCTAGCTTCTCTATTTTTTCAGAGGGCAACTTATTCTTTGTTCTTAATGGGCTTGAAGTTAAGCTTGTCTTAGACACTGTGTGATTCACTTCAATCAGTGAACCAAAAACATCCTCTTTGTCTAAGCGCTTTTTTGCTCTGAAAATCATAAAGAAAATCATTTGTTTTTTGTTGTTTTTTTTCCGTAAAGATAGCACTTACTACCAAGTGGCTAACAAACCTGTGGTGATCATTAAGCTGATGTCACGCTGGACAATTTGCAACAACAATTTTTCCTGTGTAACATGTTGATTTTCGAACAAACGTTACACGAAAAGTTGACTTGTGTAATGTATTAAAAATTGACGAGTCGTATCATGAAAAATGGTTGTTGTGAAAATCCTGTGTAACATCAGCTTAAAGTAGTTCTATAAAGGGAAAAATTCAGAGAAAAACCTCTCAAAAAACAGGAGAGAACCACATAAAAATTTTATTCACAAGACACCAAATCTGGAAATCAAACCTGGGTCAAGTGTTGATATTTAATACCTACCTTGCAGCACTTTGTTGATTAGGAAACTTCATAACAGCAGTACGGCCTGTTACACTTGTCACCTTTCCTCCACAGTTATCTGATAACTTGTGAAGCCTTGTTTTGATTTGTGTGACATCTTTTCCAACAGGAAGATTTAAAATACTAAGCTCTGCACTTGTAATGCTGACATCCTTAAAAAATCATATCATCATATCTATAAGATTATTAATCATTAAAAACATGCAATGTCTATAACTTAAAGGTACCTTTGCTTGTATTTTAACTGGATGCAAGTCATTAGTAAACAAATCAAATCTCTCAGCTTGATGAGCACAAGCCAATAAAGCAGAATGAGCCTGAGCATTGTGAAGACAGATAACGGTCAAGTTGTGTCTGTGACGCAAGTCAGACAACTCTGCTGCAAAGTTGATATCACCAGATACTAGCACAACTGTTGCTGGAGGTGGGTAGGACTGGGCAAACCTGCGTAGACTTTGTCGCAACTTATCATCAGCAGCATTTTTGGAAGTTGCATTGATGTGCACAACAGTTACCTAGCAGAAGACAATAAAGTTTAACAGCATTGACGTGTGATCTGTACGAGAGACTGATTCAACGTTCATACGTGATCTGTAAGACAGACTAATTCAACAAACACTAACAGACAATAAAGTGTAACAGGGTTCATGTCTGATCTGTACAACAGACTGATTCAACAAACACTAACAGACAATAAAGTGTAACAGGGTTCATGTCTGTTCTGTACAACAGACTGATTCAACAAACACTAACAGACAATAAAGTGTAACAGGGTTCATGTCTGTTCTGTACAACAGACTGATTCAACAAACACTAACAGACAATAAAGTGTAACAGGATTCATGTCTGATCTGTACAACAGACTGATTCAACAAACACTCCTAACAGACAATAAAGTGTAACAGGTTTCATGTCTGATCTGTACAACAGACTGATTCAACAAACACTAACAGACAATAAAGTGTAACAGGGTTCATGTCTGATCTATACGACAGACTGATTCAACAAACACTAACAGACAATAAAGTGTAACAGGGTTCATGTCTGATCTGTACAACAGACTGATTCAACAAACACTAACAGACAATAAAGTGTAACAGGATTCATGTCTGATCTGTACAACAGACTGATTCAACAAACACTAACAGATAATAAAGTGTAACAGGTTTCATGTCTGATCTGTACAACAGACTGATTCAACAAACACTAACAGACAATAAAGTGTAACAGGGTTCATGTCTGTTCTGTACAACGGACTGATTCAACAAACATTAAACGAACAATAAAGTGTTACAGGGTTCATGTCTGATCTGTACAACAAACTGATTCAGCAAACACTAACAGACAAAGTATAACAGGGTTTATGTCTGATCTGTACAACAGACTGATTTAAAAAACAGTTCAAGAAAGTGTAAAGTGAGAAAGTCTAATTCAATAAATTCTGATGTTACCTGAGACTTGTTTAGTTCTTCAATGATCTCTTTCTTTTCTTTACTAATATCACATACACACATGAATTCAGCTTCTCTTTTACTTGTAAAGAATACTTCTCTTAACTTCTTGACAATGTCTACAGCAGACTTTCCTTTAGGAACAGGGCAGTTCTCAATGTCCCAAAATACACCAATGGGTTCTAATTCCTGTTTGCCTGATAATGTTAAATACAGTTAACAACATTGGTTAATCCATTGGTTGTTATTGTTGTGAGTCAGAGGTATTGTTACAGGGTCCGAAATTAGCAGTCGTCCAGTCGTCAGGGACGACTAAAGTTTGCAAATTCAGATGACTAGATTTTGGAATGTGGTTGTCCTTCTGACGACCTATGTTTTTGCCAAGGTGTTTTCTTTTAGAAAAAAATAAAAGAGTCCGTAAAGTCCGAATATAATTCTAAATTATATTTCTCCTGCTTAAAACCTAGAAAGTTCATTTTTCAACTGATAAACTTTCAAAAATTCAAGATAACACATTTGTTGGAAGCTATTGAATACTGCTGACAATTTTGATTGCATCTTCTGCATTATAGCTAACTGCTGACCATTGTCATTCAAGCTCTACAAAAGAGCGTCCAAGTGGGACTCCTAAGTTTTGCTCTGGACACCTTAGAATTGGAACATGGTTATCCAAAGGACCACTTAGCTCAAAATTTAATTTCGAACCCTGTGTTAATCATGGATAATGCCTCATAGGTGTATCACTTGTATATTATATAATAACTAAAATAAGACAAATCATTGAACTTACTATCAATAGTATTTCTAACAGAAGGAGAATTGGGACATTTATGTCCTCCATACACTTTACCCTCTGGCGAATATTCAAATGTACTCAAACTATCACCGGAGTGTTCATATTTACTACCACAAGCTGTACATGTGCAAACAGTACTGGTTTTGGAAGAACTACATGAACAGGATGGT
Source organism: Actinia tenebrosa (assembly GCF_029948245.1). Lineage (NCBI taxonomy): Eukaryota > Metazoa > Cnidaria > Anthozoa > Actiniaria > Actiniidae > Actinia > Actinia tenebrosa. Next base: position 8,645,124 of record NW_028292578.1, read on the forward strand.
TTGACAGGTTTTGGATGGTACAATGGAATAAATGCTTCTTGCTGCTTTGATTTGAGGCATGAATGCTTAGTTCTTTCTGCTTCACTGAAAAACACTGCTTTACACTGAAACAGAAGGGAAATAGTAACAATGAACATTAAGTTAGATACAATAAAAATAGTACAACCGACAGTTTCAATGTCATCAATGAGTATAAGCCTAGGTGCTGTTGTACAATCTATACAGTCAGGACACAAAAGTAACGCTTACAACTTGCAAAATGTTTGGGGGGGAAAACTAGCTAAGTTTTGCATGATGACCACAGTCTAGAAAGTGAAGAACTGAAAAGTTTAAAACCTGCATCAAGTAACTTTTGTTATTTATTGTGGTCAATCCCTAGTGACTTTGATATTTTGGCTAGAAGGTTTAAAAATTAACTTTGAGCCCTGACAGTAGGGTTTTGATGTATACAACATGTCTATATCAAGTCTACCAACCCCTGAACAGGCTCCAGAGGGTACAGGTTCTCTTCCTCTCTTGATGTGTTCTTCCATTGCCTCCATTTCCAAGAAGTGTGTATCACATTCCTCAAACCCACATTCTCCATTGCATTTAAATGCATTATGTGAAGGGCATCGAGACTGGGGATCTTTCACAGCAACGTCATTTTTACTTTCTACAAAATGAGGATCAATGCATTACATATATACAAAATATTTTGGGATATCTGTATCTGTATGTTTAGTTACCTTTCGAATCATTCTTGAGTATATTGACCACTGGATGTCTGTAACTACACTCAACATCTCTGCATTGGTCAATAAGCCACTTATCGCAGACTGTCTCTGTTGCTTGAGCTCCCATGCAGTGACGATATGGACACTGAGTACAAAAACAACAGTCATCGATGATTATTTGGTAGTAGTGCATGCTTTATAGTAATAATTATTTAATACACTATAAGAATAATTGGTCCTACATGTACTTACCATACCAGCTTTAAAGGGGCATTTCTTTTTCTCGACGAAATAATTACAGTCCAAAAGTACCTTTTCATCATCTTTCTCCTGTTTTGGAGGACTAAGGGGTTGTCTAGATATTTTTAGTTTAGAAGGCCCTTTCGTTTCAATTATTTGACCAAAAACATGACAGCCATCCAAGGCTATGGCTGCGGCCTCGCTCACTTCGTACGAGCCAAAACTAACAAAACCACACTTTTTTGACTGGCCTCTATCATCCTTGAGAATTGTTATATTACTCACTGACCCAAATTTACTAAATATGTCCCTAAGCATAGCTTCGTTGGTGTTGGAAGCCAAGCCACCGACCCAGACAGGGAACGAAGCTTCCGCCATCTTGTCATCCTTACACTGACCCCACTGCATCATGGATATTTATCAAACACGTATTACCCGACATGTATTTGGAGAGGTTCCCGCCAAACCGAGCTCCACGTGGCTTCAGGGTGGGAAGCAAGTAGAAACTAAAACTATCCTCCTTCTAATACTATTCCAATGTTCCGAAGACCAATATCAGTCTTTGAAAAAGTCGTTTGCTTATAGCTTATAGCCCGACATAATATTCGTTTGTCTCATTTGTAGAAAGTATAGCTATACCACGTTTCTGACATGATGCCGCCAAGGGAGACTGGAGTCAAACAGGACCTATTACTTTTATTTACACTTTACGAAGGATGCTGTTTCTTGCAAAATCATATTGCACAGTGATTTGAGCTTCAAAATTAAACTGAATTAACAATTCCCTGCGCCATCTTGAAAGGTAGCCGTGCCTTTGCATCGAATTCGAAGCGAGACGAACGGTGAGCTTGCAATGATAGAAAAATGTGAATGATTGTTCAAGGTGTTAAAAAAGGTCTTTATCATTGCAAGCTCACCGTTCGTCTCGCATCGATACAAAGGCACAGCCACCTTTCAAAATGGGGCAGGGAACTGTAAAAGGGACTATTGAAGTATGACGTCACATACACCCAGAGACTTTTTTCTCTTTCGGCATGACATTTGTCATGAATCAAGTATGCTAGTTTATTTACAGGCTTGCTTGTTTGTCTTTGTGCTTCAGTCAAGTCATAGTTAATGGAGCATTAACTATGTTCAATCTGTATGACCAATGAAGTGTTTCAAAGTTTGATTACTATATACTGCATGTTGTTTGAGTGTTTATACGTCACTTCACTATTGTTCTCCACCGCGACCAATGAAAATAATTAAAGAACTAGAGAAGAATGGCTATAAAGGCCGGCATAATCAGTAAGACAGATATCGACGCCTGTTGGAGAGGAAACAGTTCTTGGATAAGAGAATATAAACCGAACCAACTTTTGAGGAAAAGAGATAGAGATTCAACGGCTCAGTTACGAAAAACGAGTTCATTAGCTCGGCAAGCCATACTTGGCGATTTGGTTACGATATGCATCTCGTAGAACAAAGCCTGGTATTGCTATGCATTGGTAAGTCATGAACAAGGCCGGCTGAAGATAATTTTAATAACTGGATCAGCTAAATCACAGATTTTTCTTCTTTCTCTCTTTTCAGTATTGTCGGCAAGTGCAAGTGGTATGTATACACTTATATCTTGTGTTAAAATGTTGTATTTAAACATCCATGACGTGCATCATAAACATTAGTCGCTAGTTTTCTGCTAATCACGTAACACCGTATATAAAGAAAATAGTAATCTACGTGTTAATCCATACAAACGTAGGCTGATATCAAAATAATCAATCCTCTCGGAGTTGGGTAAAAATCATTGTTGATTCAGACATTTAAAGGTTATGTAAGTGAATTTAGACATTAAGATGAATAGGGTACAACCCCTCGACCTAAATATGGGGTTACTAAAGAATATACGGTAGTTGAAAAATCGAAAATTGAAATTGAGTAAATTCACGAAGAAATCTACAGAGATGAATTCATGATGAATTCTATAGACAATATTCTTACAAATAATCCCTGCCAAGCCAGCAATCCACTTGGTTTGAAAAAGCATGGCGTTTTGAATTCTTTGAAGTTCTTTCATACCCTGCATGTAGTTTCACTGTGAATATCATCTGCTTAAATACAGTTTTCTAAATATATAGAATCCATGTGAACCGGATCTACAAGACTTTGTATATTCTGATGACTTTTTTGATAGATTTTTTTCCTCTCTTGATCAGTAAATCCTATCTTAAAGCCGGATCAACGTTATATGTACTCACTATACTGATTTATTTTATTACCTTTTCAAAGTTGAGCTTTCTGATTCAAAATTGTGAACTAAAAAAAGGATATAAAATTGATAGAGAATCAAAACAATAGTAAAACTGGGTCTTGCACGACTGATTTGTCTTCTGCAAATTAACAATTGCTTTTCGTAATGTTAAAAACGTAAGGCAAAATAACTAATTCTTTTGGTAATTTCTTTCGAGTATAGTTAACAGAGTGAATATTAACTCTACTTTCGAGCGAGAAACATTTCTTCAAGAAACATGTTATCCTTTTTGGCGATATCAACTGGGTCTTTTTTAGTGACTGAGGAATTTTTAGGCTCACTAGGTATTCATGCACCGCTCAGGTATGGACAGGAACCATGCTGTTTGTAATTTCAAACTCATAACAAGGCTTTTGTCCTCATGCTGCTCTAATACATTGTATCTTACATCGTTTGTTATTTCGTTGCTAGGTGACTTACAAATATTATGTGTCAATTGTTTTATACATATTTGCCCAAAAGCACACTGTGAATTTCAATTCAGTTCATTCCTATTTATTTTGAAATTTTTTATTTTCCATATTTGGGAATGCTACTGTTACAGGGATCCTGTTTATCGGACCCTTGCACTAAATCAACTAAATTCCTACCTGAAAAAATAAACAATGAAAAATATTAACATCGAAAAGTTTTCAATATTTCCTTAAGGAAACTGAAGCCCGTTCTTTTGACTCAGTGCAAGGTTGCCAATTCGAGTCACTTCACTATCACGAGGTTATCACGGATTTTATTTGCCTATGTTCACATTCGTAAAAAAACTTACATAACATCAAAGATAATGTATAAAGAAACAACAACCCGAGAGGGTAAATCAATTCAAGATCCTGCACTTCATAGCGGTGGTAAAGAAAAAATGTATGACAGATCTATCTACAGATATATATCCTTTTAAAGCCTTTTAGAGGCAAGCCATTTTGTAATTCATGTACGAGTATCGCAATATTCTGCACCAAAACTGCTAAGTTTTGACGAGGCGAATATCATTTTCTGTTCAATTTGGTTATAATTATGAAATAACTTACAGTTTTTTCTCTTAACAGTCGACAAAAATATCTGACAAATAGCGGGTTGAATATTTATTCTTGGAATGCACGCTACGTCATCATAATATGAATTAGGAAATATTACATCTATAAACCTACACTGTTTTCGGGATCATAGTTTGCGCTTACAATGATTTTGTCTCTGACTTGATGCAGACGTTTCCACTGATATTTCAGCTCTTATCAGGTAATAAAAAGCAAAGAAATTACGTTGGCATCTTTCGCCGATTTTTACTGAAAAGTTTGCATAATTTCCGCGCATGCTATTATCATGCTATTACATAGCGCGCGGTAAATGTTTATAAAGTCATTGGGTTTCGATTATTGTCAGAAAAAGAGTCGTCTATCATCAGTCTTTCTCCTTGCGCATGATTTCGACGTCTCAAACTTAGTGTATTATTATCCTTTATATAAGCGAGATCAACTGGCTCTTCCTTGGGGAATGAGGAATTTGAAGGCTAAGTATGGGTTATGCATCGCTCGTTATGTTCCACTGGGAAAGAGAAACCTTGCTGTTTGTCGGTATTTGATGTAGTAAAGCCTAAATATAAACTCTGGTGGGACATTACATCGAAATAATAGAGAAACTGGCAATTGTTTTTCACAAAGGTAAAAAAACGAAAAAGCATGTCAAAATGCCGAGTAATGCTTTTGGTCATTTCTTTCGCGGGAGAAATATTCCTTCAATGAACATGTCATCCTTGACTAATTTGTGTTACATAACAAATTTGATGTTGAAAAAACGTAACGAATATGTAATAATGACAAATGCTTTTGGTCATTTCTTTTGGATGAGAAATATTCCTTCAACAAACATGTTATCCTTATTAGCGAGATCAACTGGCTCTTTCTTGGCGACTAAGGAATTCTCAGGCTCACTAGGCTCTCACTAGGCAGTAATGCATCCCTCGGTATGTTCCACTGCAAGAGGGGCCCTGTGATATTCTAAAGCCTCGCGTATGGCTCCTTTTCCATCGAATTCAGATGAAAAATCTACTTCATTCGATGTAGTACATTCACAAGCTAAACTAACATAAACTTAACTCTCGTGGGACATTAGAGCTTAAGATCCGGGGGGAGGGGGGGGGTACTCCCCTATATTTGCTATACGGGTATGTGCCGCCCTATAGGGTATGGTTTTTCGGCTTTTGGGTCTGGGGTAGGGTATCAATTTTTTGACATTTTGTCTGGGATAGGGTATCATTTTAGTCTGGGATCAATATGAGACCACAACAGTGCACGATTAACCTGGTCTCTCGATATTGCAGATCCCAAAGTCAACTTTATTGAACCACGAGAGGGAAGTATGGCTGGAGGTACTATGGTATTCATTCATGGACAAAGTAAGTCATTCCTGTCAGTTTCACCTTCTTTAATCGTGACTCGTCTGTTACCAGTTATTTTAAGGTTTTAATATATATTACTAGACTTTGCGCCGAGCCAGTTCAGTATTGACAAGCCACAAATAGGAAATCTTATATTCTTCAAGTCTTCACTGCATTCAATTGAGTGTAGGGTGGTACCCACTGATGTGTCACAAGTCAGAGTAGCTTGCGAGACTGGGTAAGCCAAATCTATTTGTTTTTGTGTTCAGCGAGTCATGATTACTAATCCTTGATTAATCTCCGCACATTAGAGTATCTCCAATACCAACAGAAGCCCAGTATGAATTGTACATGCTAGTGAGTGGAAAAGAAGTACCCAGCTATTGCGGTGGGAACGGAAACAAATGCTTCTTTCGGGTGAGTCAGTCTAATAATAATAAAAAAGCGGGCGAAGATTTACAAGGTGCAAGGAGTCTATTAATGGAACAGCTTAGTCTTATTACTAATGAATGAGAGGCTTAACATATTGTTGTACTTCACAATACACATATTAAAGACATTAAACGTATTACCGGCACCTTTTATACAACATATAATACTTAATGCAACGTTATTTGTCCACATTCAGCCACCAATGTAAACAAAGTATGAGATTTTGAGAGCAGACACAAGCTAGGTCTATCCTATTAGTGTTAACCTACTGAAATTATCACAAATTCTGCGCTCTGATTGGCTGAGCAACTAGTGGTGTATTAGTGATACACCACTAGTAGCGAAAATGCGGCTGGTTTTAAAAACCAAAACAACGCAAAAATAAATTATCTTAATCTAATTTCAACATCGTTTGCATTCATTAATTTTATCTATTAGTAGGTTTATACTAAAACAATTAGACCTCTCGCCCTCGATCTTCAGCCTCATGGGCTATTGACTCGTACACCATTCGGGCTGCGGGACTTACATACATACATATATACTTTTAATTCAATAACTTATTGTTAAGTGTAATTTGTGGTGATGTACCATAAGGAATATTCATCACTCAATATTGTGATATCTTATTTTCAGTATCGCAATCGAGCCACGCCTACAATTTCCAAGATAAGTCCACTTTCTTGTGTCCCAGGTATGAGAAATATTAGAAGTATTGTAACATGCTATGCAAGTAATGTTAGAAGTATCGTAACATGCTATGCAAGTAATGTTAGAAGTATTGTAACATGCTATGCAAGTAATGTTCAACGCTTGTTTCATGTATAGGGACCCCTATTGTTATCACTGGGAAAATTTTCACGGCGCAGTTCAGTCGACTTTCTGACAATTTTGATCCATTGAACACAGAAATAACAAGGTATGAAAACAAGTTGCTCTCCTGACAAAAGGTTAGCCTTTTTCTTTCAAAAGATATATACATTAAATAAATGTTTGATTTTTTTACCATACCTCAGAATATACGCTGGATCTGATGTTAGCGATCCTTTCAACCCTGAAACAAATGAACTGTAAGTACTAAACCTTACTACAGCTGTAGATATGATCCCCTATTTATGCACATATTACATATCTTGTTTTACGTTACCATAGTTACGGTTCCCATATCGAGGGCTCATTGGGTTGGTTCAAGAGTAAACCAAAGTCTAAAGCAGTAGGTAAGAGAATTAAAATGTCGAAATGTATTATAGATTGAAGCAGTCAGAGCAACATATTAACTTTAGTATCATTTATTAATATCTTTCTGCAGCATCAAATGACGTCTACTACATCGTATATAAGATGGGAAATTCCCAAACAAGTAAAGACTTGTACCTTGTTGACGGGAACAAACAGCTTTATCTGTATCAGACTCATGCCGGTAAGCTCTTTATGCTACATACAGATATCTCTAATCACTGATAGAGAAATAATATTATTAATAACAATAAATAATAATAATAGTTAGATAAATAATATTATTTATTAATAACAATAAATAATAATAATAGTTAGATAAATAATATTATTTATTAATAACAATAAATAATAATAATAGTTAGATAAATGATATTATTTATTAATAACAATAAATAATAATAATAGTTAGATAAATAATATTATTAATAACAATAAATAATAATAGTAGACGGGAACAAACAGCTTTACCTGTATCAGACACACGCCGGTAGGTTCTCCATGCTACATACGGCTATTCCTAATCACTGATAGATAAATACTTTTCTTTTTCAGATGTCAAATCTGTCAAGCCTTCGTCTGGAAGCTTAGCAGGTGGCACGATGTTAACTATCACAGGAGAGGGATTCGGTACAAAGATGGATAAAGTTCAGGTTAAAATCGGAGGTGATTAACACATTTTTTCATAAGGATAATGATTTTATATATATATATATATATATTATACTGATCTTTAATGAATCTGAATATCAGTGTAATGTTCTCATGATATACGTGATCTTGCATCAGTTGTGTACGTCCTATATCCATGCGGTACAGGCAGATATGGAATCAATACTAAGTATTAATAGACGTTTTTATCCTTTCAAATTAGGAGCAAATTGCAACATCCAGGAAGTGACATATAGCCAGATCAAGTGTATCACTGATCCACACAACCAAACGAAAGTCTTGTATCCTGGTAAGAAACATATCTTGTTGTTTTCTGCCATAAGTACACCCTCTGTTAAGTTGTTTATATTTTACTGATCTATCTTTCTCGCAGGTAATCGAGGGCTTCTACGTGAAATCTGGACCCAGTCTCCCAAATCCAATTTACAAGACATCGAAAGCCTTTTATCATCGGCCCCTGATTATCACTCAGAAGTCTTGAGTCAAAGCCAAAGCCCTGATGTGACGTCATTTAACAAAACTGGCGGTTACAGTTCAAAGGTCAGCGGTTTCTTCGTGGCTCCATGGGAAGATTACTATATATTTTATATCAAATCAGACGACAAGAGTAAACTATTCTTAAGTACTTCTGGAAGACCTGAAGATAAGGTAAGTAACTTTTACAAGTGAAGATGATTTAAATTTTTCGTTAAACCATGCACAATGCACTTTTATTCTTCAGGTGGAAGTTGCAAACTGCCCGTCGGCTACTACAAGGTGGGACAAATTCTCGTCACAGAAATCAGTGAGGATTTCGTTAGCAAAAGGACAAGTGGTGTACTTACACGCTCTTCATACAGACTTTGCACTTGGTCACTCGATCAGTATTGGTACGAGTATGGAAAACGTACCTCACGCAAACTTTAAGGCAGGAAGAGCTGTGGACGAGAAACAGACCAGTGTTACAACATCGGTAGTTCTCTGCGAGAAACAGGTTAGACTCCATTTTATTATAATAACATCAATTACTCAGTCAATGAAAATAACAATGAATATTTGTGTTTTTCAGATTATTGACATGAATAAGTGGAACACTAGTGAAACCATCAATGAGATACAAGAAGTAACAGTTCCCTCGTGCAACGAACAAGGCAATCATTCACACTGCAACAACAACACGTTCAAGCTTATCTACATGGGGATGCCAACCATCTCTCTTTCCCAAGTTACTACCGAGGCTGGAGATCTTGAAGAAGCCTTGAATACTTTATCAAGCATCCGTACAAATGGCCACGTGAACGTGTCATCGTCTGTGCGCAAAAATGAAACTGTATTCACAATCGAGTTCACGTTCTCAGACCCAAACAATGTTCAACTATTGTCGTCAAGTGTCAGTCAAGGAAATAGCACAAGCTTCAATATCAGCACAAAGCGTGTCCGCACTGGAGGCACAGCGAAAGGTGGCTTTAAGTTAAGCTACGGTGGAGCCATAAGCAAACCTATAATGCCTAGTCAAATAACTGAAAGCAGCCTAAAGGAAACACTTGAGGACATGTTTTCCACGAAATGTACACAATCACCTTCATCCAGTAAGAGACTTACTGTGCATTACACGTTCTTGATCGGCACTGATCAGTACTAGCTAGTCGACTTCCACGTCATCTGATCAAGTATTTTTATTTCTTCCTAATTAGGATCAGCATATTTTTACCGTGGTTTTGAAAATCAAATCATTGGAAAAGAATATGGCGAACGAGTTACAGATCAGATGCCTTTTTGTGGGAGAACATCTCTAAAGAACCCACGGTTCCTGTGGCGTACGGGGTACACAGAGATCAGAAAAGGGATTCCAGCCATAGCGTACGACGTGGCACGATATCAACATGTATGTTAGCTATATCATCAGAAAATATTCTACGATTTAAGAAATTCTAATTACACTTCTTCATCTTTTTTTAGGTTTGCTTTGCGTACCGAGGAGCGATTCGTGAATACATTAGTGTATCGTTTACATACCAATTATCAACTGGAGGCGCAGAAACCCGTGTAAGATGGTATCCATATTCAAGAATGAGTATATCAAGAGCATGGCGTCATGTGTGTGTTAACCTCTACGATAAAATTACTAGCGATACTTTCATAAAAGGGAGAGCCTCTTCCAGCACCAAATATAAGATAGAAACTATACAAGTAATGAAAGATGTTGACGCTACTGACGATTTTTTTATTGACGAATTCTGGATCGGAAAAGTCCCAGCAACCGGTAGGTGTGCATGTATGCTTAGCTGTAATCATTAATCACAAATGATGTATAACAGCATGAATCCCTTTTTTTAGTGACACCAAGTAAATTACCCGCCATGCCAAGTGGGTACCTAATTAAAACAGTTTCGGTAGAACAACTAGAACCAGGACGATTTTCTGTGTGTATGTTACCAGCCGGATGTGGTTTTGACCTTCCATTGATAGCTGTAGACACTGCCATACTGTCCAATAGCAGCAACGATCTAAATAATGTTACGTACAAATTCCCTGGTATGAAGTCAAGTATTCATTTTGAACGGGTTCAAAATGCCACGCCCCCGATCACCGGCACTTTTGACGTGACGTATCAAGGCAAGACAGTAAAAGGTAATCCGACGTTAATCAAAGATATGTTCTAATTAATATTGAAATAATTAACGATTACTATTCTGCTTTGATAGACATTCAAGCAAATGTGACGGATTCGCAGTTAAAAAGAGTTCTGGAAGAGCGACTTGATGTCGGTGAACTTCTTGTACAGCGGTCTGGTTCTTGTTCATCCTTCACGTGGACTATCACGTGGGTTGATCAAGGAGGTAACCACCCACAGCTAATGGTTAACAGCAGTCTTATAGGTAACCAGGCTTCGGTCAGCAGTAATACCATTGCCGACGGACGGTTCTTTCTTAGACCTATTCCAGGAGAGTTCTTAAGAACATCAAACACCGTTCCACAAGTAAGAGTTACGCAATTATCCCTATTGAACTTCACTCTTATTTTACTTTTACAACGAAAATGGTAACAAATTAAAAAAGGGAGTCAAACCAGTTTACTGGATAATACTTCCCTTGACAAATGGCTGCTTAGTGCAAGGAAAGCTTAATTCCAGTAAGCTAGTTTTTATCATTAGATAAAATGATACATTGTTCTGTCAATAGGTGGTGGTCAGCGTCAATGGCATTACCAGTTCCTGTTTTCTTGATACATGCTCCTTTAACTACACCGTCAACCAGACACCACAAGTTCATTCTTTGTCACCAAATGCTGGTACGGCTGGTACCCAGATCACTTTAAGTGGATTAGGGTTTTCTACAATACCTTCAGAGAATCACGTGACTATTGATGGTGTTTCGTTAAACGTCACCGCTAGTACCGCCACAACCCTGACCTGTTCAGTAGGTAAGCATTATCATTACGACAGTGTTGAAATCTTAAACGTTATCTTTACAAACTTGGTGCTTTTATGACGTCATAGGTAATTCTCCAGGCGGTGAACACCCTGTTCATGTTCATGTGACGGGCAAGGGAAATGCAGTTCACAGTTCCAGTAGCCAACAAAGCCAGGTAAGCAAAATCTAATTAAAATGCGTACGTTTTTTTACTTTACACTCACGTATGTCTTTTGCACAGGGTTCGAGTACAGAATTTAACTACACTATTGCAATCAACAACGTTACTCCTAATAGAGGTAGCACGGCTGGAGGACTGGTTATTACCATCCAGGGGTCTGGGTTTAGTAATGACAAAACAGCAATAACAGTAACACTCGATGGATCGAGTTGTGACGTCATAGAATCAAGTTTGTCTAAGATACTGTGTCGAGCACCCGCTCATGCTGCCGGCCAAGTACAGATGAAAGTAACCGTGTCAGGATCAAGTGCAGAGAAAACAAATTCATTCATTTATGATGATGCATTTACACCAAATGTTACCTCACTGAGTCCACAAAAGGGACAAGTCAGCGGTGGTAATGTCATGACTATCGTAGGTTCTGGTTTTGGCACAAGTTCAGACTTGACTGTTAAAATTGGAGAAGGCTTGTGCAAGGTGATAGATGTAAGGGATAACCAGGTTCAGTGCACACTACCTCCACATCATCCAGCGGTAACTAATATTACAATGTTTATACCAGGAAAAGGTTACCCCACCTTACCCACGTCATACAAGCTCTATGAATATGTCCTAAGAGTCGATAGCATCTCACCTTTGATTGGTTCAATAGCTGGAGGTACTACAATGACGATAACTGGAGGTGGATTTAGTGATAATAACGCTGAGAATAAAGTCACAATTGGAAACAAGGAATGCAGGGTGACATCTAGTACCGCAAGTTCTGTGACGTGCATCACGCCAGACAATTTTGAAACAATAACAATAAACAACCTTGGTACACATCCCGGTAAGACACGTGACATCACTTTGATAAAAGTAATTATTCTTACATTTTTCATTTTTATATGATGAAATTATAAAATTCATCATATCTTAGAAGGATTCTGAACTGAATCTAGACATATTGAACGTAACAGTATGCAGGCCGTATGTCATAATCCACCCAGTAAATGCCCACTCATCATGAGATTTTCCTGTAGTTCAGTGGTTAGAGCATCCGACCTGTATCCATATAAATCTCATTTTTCATGTTACGTATCTTTTCACGTAGAATATGGTAAAGGCTATGCGTGGTCAATGAAGCTCGTTGAAATAAACTTGGGAGACACTGTAAAGGTGCGTGTACAATTGTCATAGAATTTTATTCATATTTTATGTCCATCAATGCCTGGCAGATTTCTCTTTAGTGATTGTCTGATGATGTGTAATTTCCTTTACAGTGGGAATGGAGTGCACCTGCATTATCTAACGTACAGTATCAGGTGTTCCAGACATCCCAAGACTCAAGACAATATAATGGCATAGGATTCAAGAGCAGCAGAAGTAGCCAAGGATCGTATGAATACCAGTTTTTACGCGCTGGTACATACTACTATTCTAGTGGACCAGTAAATGACGAGGGTAACGTAATATTGGATGGTAAAGTGATAGTACGAGCACTATCTTCACAAGAATCTCACTTACGAGTATCAATAGCAGGTATGTAGTAGCATCCTCCCAACAACAATAATTTAATAGTGAGAAGAAAATTGTATATAACCTTAAGTATTTTTTACTCTCTCAGGCTTTTCAGCTGATTGCCATGCCACGTCACAAGCGGCTACATCTTCATCATCATGTGATACTGGCATCACAACAACGATCCCTGGATGCCAACCAACACTAATCAAGCCACCAAACTCAGTTCCTAGCCACTGTTTAAGTTTCACTTACAAGAACTGTTACACTCCCATTGTAACAGAAGTCACTCCTAATACTGGAACTAGTCAACAAGTTATAACCATAAAAGGAAGCGGATTCAGTGTCACGCAATGTCAGAACATTGTAACATTTGGGAAACATGATTGTAATGTAATTTCCAGTAATGAATCAACCATAACATGTCGCATCGATCTGAGTACAAAACCAAAAGCTGGAGAAAAATATGACGTATCAGTAACCGTGAAAAACCGTGGTGCAGCTCTTGTTCAGCCCACTGAAGAAGTAAAGACTCATTTTGTTCTTGTAGCTCGTGTGGGGAGTATTACACCAAATTCCGGGTCTCAAGGAGGAGGGACTACAATAACTGTGACGGGTGATGGCTTTTCTGAATCCCTGAATGAAAATATTCTCTTACTTGGTCAGGCTAACTGCAGAGTAAAGGATGCTAATTATATTAGCCTCACATGTACTATTGACCCGCAACCCGCAAATGCTTTGGAAAACCAGCCCTTAACCGTTGCTGTAGGAGGGACAAAAAGCAACTGTACAAGTGCTCAATGTCAATTCTCATTTCTGGATTCCAAGACACCAAGAGTGGAGGACATGCAATCTACACAAGTGACAGGCCCTGATCATATACTAAGACTATATGGTAGTGGCTTTGGAACTACTAAAGCAAATCTGGTAGTGACTGTAAGAAGTGCAGCGTCATGCGAAGTTACAGAAATACTTGACGACAGCATTAAATGTCGCATTCCTCACGCTCCAGCAGGACAACATGATATTCAAGTACTGCACAATAATCATGGACTAGCGATCTTTAAAGAAGGATTAAATAAAACCATCACAGTTGCAGCAAGTATCTCTGGATTAAACCCACTCGAAAGTAGTACAGTAGGTGGACTTAGAGTTCAAATCAATGGTTTTGGCTTCAAATCAACGAATGAAACATTTGTGACCATCAATAACAAACCAGCAACTGTCTTGAGTGTTACTGTTACTCAGATACTAATTGTAACACCACCAAATCAACCAGGAAATGCACAAGTATCCATAAGATCTGGAGACGTAGTTTTCCCTGTAACCCAAATTAGCTACTCTGACGCTGCAACGCCTGAAATTGTATCCATTAATCCAACAACTGTTAGGGCAGGGCAGTTAGTCACACTACAAGGCAGTTTTCCTTCTGGTACGATATCTTCATGTAAAGTGATGATTGGAGATACTTTATGCACAGCAACTGAAGCATCAGTAAGTCAGATAAAATGTACTGCTCCTTCTATACCAGCAATGTCACACCTTGTCTCTCTCGTCATCGACAGCAAAGGAAAAGCCAAGTCTTCTGTAAAACTCACCATCGACCTGGTATTGACGTCTATTTTTCCTCCAGAAAGTGGTCATGGTGGAGGACGTATGGTGGTTGTTGAAGGCAGCGGGTTTAGCAATTCAACTACTATCAAAATATGTGGTAATATTTGCGACCACTCACAAGACACTGCTATTAACAACACTAACATCAAGTGCGAAGTTCCTCCTAGTAACAAGGAATTACGCGGGACTGATCACGCATGCGCAGTAGAAGTGTCAGAAGGAGGTATCACGAGAAGTTTAAGTAACGGATTCACATATCGTGAGTCTATGACATCAGAAGTGACATCGGTGAGCCCTGAACGCGGTGGTACCGGCGGTGGCGTGACTCTAACCATCAAAGGCAGAGGATTCAGTTCTACACAAAGTGACAACATCGTCACCATTGACGGTACACCTTGCAGTGTAACATATGCAAATGTGAGCGAAATACAGTGTATTACTGGCGCGCATAACTCAACAATCAAGACCAAAGTAAGAGTAGACGTGGGAAATAACGGCAAAGTAATATATGATAATGCTGATTTTTACTACGTGGATGTGTGGTCTTCCAGGTTTACTTGGGGAGGAAATCCTCCACCAAAAGAAGGTGATTTCGTGGTTATCAAGAAAGGCCAAATAGTTATGCTGGACATTGATACACCTGTTTTGAAGATGTTACTGATACAAGGGGGTAAACTAATGTTCGATGACACTACAGACATTCACCTTCAGTCCAATCACATCATGATAACAGATGGAGGGGTATTTCAAGTAGGAACAGAACAAAATCCTTTCTTACATAGAGCTACTATAACGATGTATGGCCACGTCCGTTCAAAAGAAATTCCTGTTTTTGGCACTAAAAATATTGGCCTTCGAGAAGGTACACTTGATCTTCATGGTAAGCATGTACCAATCACGTGGACAAAACTTTCGTCAACCGCCCCAAAAGGAGCCAATCAAATTCATTTAACGCACGAGAACACTTGGGAAGTTGGCGACGAAATAGTGATTGCTGCGACGAGTAGATCTCAGCGTGAGAATGAAGTGGTTAAAATCACTAAAGTATTGAACGGTGGTAAAACGTTAGAGATTGATCCACCACTCGAGTATCAACACATTTCGATTCAACAAACCATAGCCAATCGAAACATCGAAACACGAGCAGAAGTGGGACTACTAACGAGAAATGTGGTTGTCCAAGGCTCTAAACATGATGAATGGACAGAAAAAATAGAGGCTTGCCCAAATGACTTTAAACCAGGACAATTCCAAACACAGTCATGCTTCCAAGGAAAATTTGGTGATGCGGTTGGTAGTGATCAATTTGGAGTACAAATTATGATTCATGCACCGGAGAAGGATAAGAACATGGTGATTGCTCGATTTAGTCACACGGAAATACGTCACGCTGGACAAGCTTTTAGAATGGGTCGTTATCCAATCCACTTTCACATTAGTGGTAATGTTAATGGATCATACGTAAAGGGGTGTGCTATACACCACAGCTTTAACCGTGCAATAACCATGCATGGTGTTCATAACCTCATTGTTGAACGAAACGTTGTGTATGACATCATGGGTAATGCGGTTTTCATGGAGGATGGAATAGAGACGGGAAATGTTGTGCAATATAACCTTGGCATATTCGTAAAGGCCTCTAGCTCGTCACTCAATGTAGACATCACTCCTGCCACTTTCTGGGTCACTAATGCTAATAACATCATTTCACACAACGCCGCAGCCGGAGGAAGCCATTTTGGATTCTGGTACCAAATGTTCAAACACCCAGACGGGCCATCGTTTACACCAGACGTTTGTCCAAGGAACGTACCAATGAAAGAATTTCAGAACAATACAGCTCACTCATTTGGACGATATGGATTATGGGTATTTCCTGTCTATCATCCCATGGAGGGGGGTGGCTGCAATGCAAAGTTAGCTCGCCCTGCTGATTTTAATACTTTGACGTGCTGGAACAACATGAGAGGAGCAGAAGTGGTTGATGGAGGCGCAGTTAGGATTAACAACAGTACTATGCTTGACAACGAGGTAGCTGGAATAGAAATTGTGATGGCTGAAACACACGACAGTCCATGGGGCGGTGCCATGATCAAAGACACTCTTATCATAAGTCATAGTCAATTAAATCCGTCTCCAAATATTCTACACACGGAATCTGGTGTGCGAACCCCTCAAACTCACGGTCTTACCATTTCTGGTGTTACGTTTGCAAACTTTGATCAACCAAATTGTTTAAGTGCAGCAATACAATGCTGTGCTCAGTGTGCACATTTTAAAAAAAGAGGTGGCTACGAGACACGGTTTGAAAAGGTTAATTTCATAAACAGCCCTTGCAGGACTCGTTTCCAATGGCCACATGAAACAGTTCTTCGGGATCTTGATGGCAGTCTGACGGGTCACAGGGCTGGAGGATTTTTGGTGCCAACCAATGGAAATTTACCACCAGATAACTGTAAGATCTCTGCTAAGGACAGCCATGGAACTGTGACAGGAAGTGCTTGCGATAACACAATGGATTTCAGACGATTTGCCATGAATAACGCTCTCCCTTCATCTTTACAAGGCAAAGATATTGAGCTGGAGAATAAATATGGTACCGATAAAATTCCGTTCAATTTCAAAGATCGCACTCATCCTAACGGATGGGTAGGTACTGTCCTTGTTGGGATTGATTATAACCTTACCTTTATCGATGCCTCTCAGATAACCAACATATCGTACACTGCGAGTGTCTTCGAGCCTCATCCTTCGGATCGGATTATCATCCACCATAAGCTGAGACAAACCCCAGATCATTTCAGTACAACTGACAGATACCAGAATATGACAAGAACGTTACCAACAGCTAGTGATCCGCACGGAGCCTGGGCCTTCAACAATGACACCAAGATATTTACATATCAATTTTCTGGTCTTGGAAATACTCCTACTATAAATAAGAACTTCCCCTCCAGGAACGTGAATCTACGAATATACCGATGCTTTTACTTAGATTGCATAGTACCAACTCCACCACCTCCCCCCAAGGGAAGGCCACTTGAATACCAAAAATGGTCTGATCCAGATGCCTGGGTAGACACTGAGCCACAATATGGTGGATATGGCGGCGTGTTACCTAGAGTTGGAGAAGATGTCATGATAACGTCAAAAATGTGGATGGTGGTTGACATTCAACCAGCCTCTCTAAATAAACTGTACGTAGAAGGAGCTTTAGAAATCGACGGACCAGATGGAATGGTACTCAATGCAACTTACATCTTGGTAACTGGTAGTATTGTAGTTGGCTGGCCCGACAAACCTTATCCAAGAAACATTATGTTAAGTTTACGGGGTAGTTGGAGTTCAGAGGATAACCCTTTGAGCAATGCGCCTAACACTGGTACAAAATCATTATCTGTTTTTGGGAATATGTACTTTCATGGTCAACCAAGAGAGGTTTACTGGACTAAACTTAACAGTACAGTTCTCCCAGGATCCAACGTGATCACCGTCAGGAACGAAGTTGACTGGAAGACTGGAGATGAAATTGTTATATCTTCTACTACCAAGGAACCAAGACAAGCAGAGGTCTTTAAAGTCGTTTCCGTATCGCAGGACAGAAAAACCTTGACCTTGAATGGTACCTTACAGTATAAGCACAAATCTGTCACTAATACTGCAGGTGGATGGACCTATACCCTTGCAGCAGAAGTGGGTTTGTTGACAAGAAATATCAAGATTGTCGGTGCAGATGAGCCAACAGGTTCATTGAGCCAGCAGAGTTTTGGTTGTCGAGTGTTAGTAAGTAGTACAGTGACCTCAAGTGGTGCGTTTCGTAAAGGAAATGCAAGAATAGAAAATGTCGAGTTCAAGAACTGTGGACAGGAAGGTTGGACAGACTCATATGATCCAAGGTACTATATTCATTCAATCAGCAGTGTTCTAGAAAATGCAACCTGCAAATTGTTGACAAATAATACAAATATGATTTTAGGTATGCATTAGCGTTGGTCAGCGTTGGCGATGTTGAAGGCAATTCTTCTTACATTCGGGGTAATTCTTTTCATCATGGCTTCAACACAGGCATTGGTGTGTTCGGTACGAATAATCTGCTAGTACAAGACAACGTGATATACTTCACTGTGGGATCTTGCATTAGAGACGAAGGAAAGGGAAATTCCTTGATACACAACTTAGCCGTACTTTCTGTGTCTATTGCCACCTACAAAGGACGAAAAGAGGTAATCCATAGTACATGACTCAACAGATACTCTTTCTCATGGACTCCGTTAGAATAACGGTTTGTATTGTCATTTGATGTTTCAGGTAGCCATCCACTGGCCAGGAGCCATCGAAACACAATTAGCAGTTAATCCGTATATGTGCAATAACACTGTGGCTGGTAGCGAGCGAATTGGGTTCATGCTAGACGGTGAACCATGTACAGACAGTCAGAATGGTTGGCATGGCAATGAAGTACACGGAGCATGGCATGGGATTCACCTGGCCTACTTTGAAGGACTGCCTGAATGTTCTAAGATCGCTAATTTCCTTGTCTGGGGAAACCTAGACTACGGCATATTTACACACCCGATTTCCTCTATTGTATTGTCCAATATCATGCTGATTGATAATCCCAATGGTTTACTTCCACACATCTGGCGTCCTCACGCTCTAACCCATGAAGCTGCAAACAAGTTCTTTATTTTAAGAGACTCGCTGATCGTTGGAACTAGTCCTGGGTATGACTGCAGTGACACCAGCATTACACCATATGCAAGAATTCCCTACCCGGACATTGGCCAGATGGTGAAGATGGCACCTGGAGGTATGAAGTTGATTGTTGCTTTTGTCAGTACGTAAAACAGAGCAAGAACCCATCACGTTTATGTGTAATACTTTCTTGTAGGTGGGCGAGTTGGAGTTGTCCTGACCTTCTTTGGGTCTGGAAAATCAGCTGGACCCTCCATGCCTTGGGAAAGTCCACACGATTACCCTGCAATTGATGGAGTCACCAAGTATATTCGAGTAACATGTGCTAACTTTGGACTATCATGTGGTAATAAAAGGGATATTTGTATCAGGTCTAATCCATGGATAGGAGATATCATGCATCCAGTAGATGTGTCAGGTAAACTATGATTCAGTAATTCTCACTCTCGTTTGCTTTTACAATTGGTTTAATGATTTTAAATGATGTCACCTATCCCTATAGAAATGTCCAAGGAATCAGTAGACGAGGAGTCTTTGTTACACTTGGTCAAACCAAGTACAAAATGGATCAATCCATCAGACTGTGTAGATATGGACTGTGATGGACGAAGGCAGATAGTTATCAGGGATTTGGATGGCACTTTGACTGGTTCAGGAGCCAAGACAACGATAATACCAAAAGCTGAATATGAATGGGATGGAAATAGAAGATATGGACTTGGTAGGTACTTAGGTCATTGTACTTAAGGTTACATGCAATATTACATTACATACCAAAACAAAAGTATACAAGGTTTCTAACAGTTAGTTATAATACCATAATCTCTCAGGTGACTATCGTATTCCCAAGACTGCTTTGACTGCTGTGGATGGTTCTCGCCTTGACGTCGCATCTACATTTCCACACAAAGGAATCATCAGAGGAACACGAAGCCAGAGCATGTGTTCATGGGTTACTGTTTGGAATGCTTACAAGTGTACAGGTCTTGACCATCTCATGTTAGTCATAGGTAAGGATGATTGCCTAACTGACAGAAATGATAAGATTATGATGTGATTATGTTTTGATTGTCTATTTATCAGAGAGCCTGGATGCTGATACAGAGACCCGTAGGTTATCTCCAGTATCGTTGAGTGCAGATGGATACGTTAATCTTCTTAATGGACCGATGGATCATGGTTGGTGCTTGGGCTACACATGTCAAGAGAGAATATCTACCTTCTATGGGATTGTCGCTGCTAACAAGAACTACAGTTTGTATTTCTCAAGCAACGCGCCTCAGAAACTAAGATTTCGTTTACTGAATAGTGACGACACCCAAGTCATTCGTCTGGCGGTGTACTTTCAAAGGCCTCAACGAAAGGACGTTTATAGAAAAGGTATGATTATCTCATGATGATGTTAATGATCCTCCCCGGATCTCATTAATAATGACAATTTGGTTTGATTTGAAGGAACTTACATGTACCCGACAAACGCAGACCTCGAAAACGGAGAATTCAAGTTAAAGCAAATACCAAATGAAAAACCAAAAGACTATTACGAACCACCGCTGACCAGCATTAGCGGCTCAAACTACTTCAATGATGACGAAAGCACACTGTATGTTGTAGTAAGAGGGTCTCAGCCTGTAGATATTCACACTACACCAGTGATACAGGTAAAGTAGGATTGAGATCTTTATGAATCATGCCTTGTAAGACTCTGAATAAAGGTGTTATTTGTTTGTTTTATAGATTACGATAGGCGCAGAGGCAGTAACGGTCGATGATTTCTTCAAGAAAAATTTCGTCCAAAATCTTGCTGCTCTATTGGGTTGTGATCCTTCGCTTATTCGCTTCATGGAAGTTATCAGTGCATCTGGTTCATCTAGACGCAGAAGAAGAGCTGTTGATGGCAACATGCAGATAGTGGTGGAAATTGGTAACAACCCAGCCCCTACTTTACCAGATACCACCACCACAAATAACACTAATACTACTAGTACACCCACGGCATCCCAGAATTCAACAGGTACAATATCTGAGTACCATAGCGATAAAATCGTGCAACTACTAAATGATTCTAAATGTTAAAATAGGAGTATACAACACGTCATTTGAACAATTAAAGCAAATCGCGGATCAAGTCGTAGAAGTTGTTCAAACTGGGGCTCTTTCACAGACTGTTAATGGCTTAAAAGTTACGGGGTTGAGTGTTCTAGATCCAGTCCCTCCTCCAGTAGACCCGACTGGGGGGGTTCGTGCCACTAATCTGACCGGTAAGTACAGTAAATAGCTCGAACAGTTTGCATGGATCATTCTGTACATATGATATTATTACTAAAATCATTTATGTCTCACTTATGCCAGGTGGCAGTGCTAATGTTACGAATGGAATACTGACGTATGACCAGCTCATGGCGCAAGCTACAACCAACCTCACTCAACCAGTAGTTTTCCTTATTCCCTGTAAACTGGTTCTCGAGCATCAACCTTATGGAGCCAATGAGACCGTACCATTCGAATCTCAACCAAAGCTTAAGATTGTCGACTGCTTTGATCGACTCGTGACGGGACTTGGCCATGGTGCTCTAGCAAACTGGACAGTAACGGCCACGATACGTCCAGGAACTGGCGATACAAATGCCTGGATTAATGGTACAAACACAATCGAGTTTGTCGACGGCTGGGCCAACTTTACAGACTTAAGTATTTCTCACAATGGTTCAGATTACGTATTGGAGTTCAACATCAGCAAGCCACAGACTGCCAAGTTTAACACCTCATCCAACTCTTTTGAAGTAAAAGAAAGGCAGTTATATTTCACAGTAACACATCAGCCGACAGACGCGAATGAAACAGTACCATTTGGCCAACAACCTGGCATAGAAGTCAGAGATGCTGCAAATGGGCAGACAGTCACTAACACGGGGTGGAAGGGAAGGAAATGGCATTTTACTGCTATCAAGGGACAAGGCAACTTACAGGCCAATCTAAATGGAACCACTACAGTCGAATTTGTGAACGGGGTTGCACGTTTTAACAACCTGAGCATCGACACCGCAGGGACTGGGTATACACTGAACTTGACAGTGAAAACTATTCCTGAATCCAAGTACAGTTACTTTATAAAGTCAGAATCATTTGACGTAAAAGAACGTTCCATGCACCTTGTTCTTGCACAACAGCCTGGTAATTGCAACGATACTGTCATTTGTGGTAGCCAGCCAGTCATAGAGATAAGAACAGCGTATCCAGACTCTCTCGTTCAAAATATCGGATGGAAAAACCGGCAGTGGTTTATTGATGTAACGCACATTCAAGGGGTTGCTGGCTCTGCTATGAATGCTACTACACAATTACAAGTTCCGACAGTAGGTCGAGTTGAGATGAACGACTTGTCGTTTTACGACATTTCCTCGAATCACAAACTGAAGTTCACAGTGAGAACAGACCCAGAGTCCTCGTACACCAACATGACTGTATCATCTAATGTGTTTAATGTTGAACCTCGTCAGTTTTACCTAAACATAACCACTCAGCCTAATGACTGTAACCAAACTGTTGCTTGTGGTGTTCAACCAGTGGTAGAAGTATTCGATGTTGGAACACAGAAGCTTGGTATCCCCCTCAAAGGATCATGGTATATCGTTGTTTCCTTAAAATCCTCGCATCTCAATGGATCTCTTGGTGGAACCCTCAACGTGACAGTAAATAATGGAAAAGCAACATTCACCGATCTGTCCGTGTCTTTGTTTGGTGCCGGTTATGTGCTAGATCTTCAGTCTAACTATGGTCACAAGGTAAGAATTACTCGTAATATATTGCTATAGATATCTTAGATTTTCTAATCATATCATATCAACTTTGTATAGATCAGTTCCTCTGCATTCGAAGTGCACTATGTGAATGATTACGCACCAGAGTTCAATCCACCAAGTGGTATATACTTAACTAGTTTATCTGAGAACTCAAGTCTTGGCAACCACGTCACGACAGTATCAGCTACAGACAAAGATTCTGGCCCACAAGGAGACGTGTACTATATGATTATCGGAGGAAACACAGCGAATGCATTTGCAATCAATTTTACAAGCGGTGTCGTGGTGACTAACAATCTTCTCGATCGAGAAACAATAGCAAAATACGACTTAATTATCAAGGCCTATGACGGTGCCGTAGCAGGAAAAGAAAAGTATACGAATGGCAAAGTTATCGTCAATATTACAGATGTAAACGATAACACACCTACCTTTACTAATGTTCCTGATCCAGTCCTTGCCAGAGAAGATCTTAACATCAGTGACGTGATCATTCGTATCCAGGCAACTGATCCAGACGCTGGTACCAACAGCGAGCTACGGTACACGATAATCTCTGGAAATGACCAAGGATTATTTGTTATCGATGAATTTACTGGCGATCTTAAAGTCAACGGGTCTCTAGATCTGGAGCAAAGTCAACTTCCGAACATCAATCACAGCATCGTCATTCACGTTACCGACCTTGGCACGCCAACACCTAAAACCAATACAATACAAGTGAACATCACTATCGCACCCGTCAATGAATTCACCCCACAATTATCCCACGAAAGGTCGTACAACTTTACCTTCGTTGAGAACGTCAGCCCAGGTGTTGGTGGAGTATTGGTGTTTGATATCAATGCCACAGATAACGACTATGGCGAGCATGGATATGTTACTTATTCAATCATGTCCGGTAAGAATCTTGATTGTATTGCTTGATACTTTACAATCAATCATGTAACTAACGATACCGTGTTTGTTTGTTTGTTTATTAGGTAACGAGGGCGGTAAATTCACATTGGATTCTACTAGCGGTATACTACTACTGAATGGTTCCCTCGACTACGAGACGGCACCTTCTTATACTATCGTTATCCATGCGCATGACACCAATACCGCAGGAATAATAAAAACTGCCTCGTTTATCGTTCATGTGACGGTTATTGATGTCAACGATAACACACCAACATTCTCCCAGTCCC
Organism: Actinia tenebrosa; assembly: GCF_029948245.1. NCBI lineage: Eukaryota > Metazoa > Cnidaria > Anthozoa > Actiniaria > Actiniidae > Actinia > Actinia tenebrosa. Next base: position 8,669,456 of record NW_028292578.1, read on the forward strand.
AGTACACTATAGAAGTACGAGAAGATTCACCACTTGGCTTCGTAGCAACGACACTGAACGCAGTGGACCCTGATGGAGGTGTGAATGGACTGGTTACTTATTCTATCATCTGGTCCAATACTACCTATGTATGGAGTATAAATGGTTCAACAGGAGCCTTGTCATTGAACGGTATGTATAAGTATATCCTTTAATGTACTTATCCTGTTTTGGTAATACTAATTAATGACATTTTCAATTCCATTGCAGCTTCGCTAGACCTGGACTCCCCCTGCACGCCTGAAATGATCCATACTGTCATAGTCAAAGCAAAAGATGCTGGTGTTCCCTTTACTTTACACTCTAACACAACCCTTACAATACGTATCCTCTATATGAACGAGTACTCGCCAGTGTTTACAACAGCTGTCGTTTCAAAAGCCATCCCCGAAAATGTTGCTGTGGGAACCGTTATCTACCAAGTAAGCGCTGCAGACGCCGATTGTGGGTCAGATGGAGATATCGAGTACAGTATCACAAGTGGTAACAAAGGGAGAGTGTTTACTATCGACAGAACATCCGGCAATCTTAGCACTGATGCAAGCCTTGACCGAGAGACCCTGGGTTCATACACGTTGACAATACAAGCTAAAGATAAAGCTACAATTGGTAGTCGCTCTGCTTCCATGTCTGTTCTGATAAGCTTAAGTGACATTAATGACAACAGACCAGCCTTTTCTCAAGTAAGCTACTTTAAACAGATAAAGGAGAATGCGTCGATTAACACACAAGTTGCAGATGTCAGAGCTACAGATCGCGACATCGGTTCCAATGGCCAATTAGCTTATTCTATAAGCAGCGGTAATGAGCGCGGATTTTTTGTTATTGAGCAAGGAATCATCAAAGTCAGCAAAAACCTCGATATAGAAAGTCAGAATCACAGCGCCGATTTTACGTACAGATTGAATGTGTTCGTAACAGACCAAGGAATGCCAGCATTGAACAACTCCGTGACCGTAACGGTACTAATTAAACAAGTGAACGAATATGCACCTGTAGTCGTGGGGGGTAACGGTAATGTGGAGATTAGTGAGAATTCATCCATCGGGCTGTTTGTCTACGATGTCAATGGTACCGACGCAGATTATGGACCTGATGGACGAATCACGTTCTCCTTTCTCTCTGGTAATGAGCGAGATGAATTCTCTATTAGCAGCTCAACCGGTAAGTCTCTTCACCCTCGATTCTCCAGGTTCGATCCTTTTGTCAGTGTCAATTACTGATAATATAATGAATAATTGCTAATATAATGAATTACTGCTAATATAATATAATAAATAATTGCTAATATAATGAATTATTGCTAACATAATGAATTATTGCTAATATAATGAATTATATTGCTAATATAATATAATGAATAATTGCTAACATAATAAATTACTGCTAATATAATGAATTATTGCTAATATAATGAATTATTGCTAACATAATATAATAAATAATTGCTAATATAATTGCTAATTATAGCTAACATAACTATAGATAAATTACTCCTAATATAATAAATAATTGCTAATATAATGAAGTAATCGAGTTTCCCTTCTATTGCCATGCAGGTGTGATAACGTTGAAAAAACAACTGGATTATGAATCGAAAACAGTACATAACCTTCAGATAGCCTTGACTGACCAAGCATCTAATCCTGCTAATAGACGTATGACAGTAGCTCATTTAACCATCACTGTAATAGATGTAAACGACACAGCACCCTATCAAATTGAGGCGCGAATGATCCAATCTTACATTACATCATCATCTGATATTGCATCCTGGTCTGGGATTCCCACAAAGAGTTTGTTGGAAATATTACTTGTTCACGAGAATGGAACCAGAGAAGATATCACTCAACAAACAGGCCGAGTCGCATTCGACTGGAAAAGTGAATCTAATGACCTGTTTTCCGTAGAAATAATAAACGGAATGCCAACTGTTATTGGCAACAGTGCTGGGAAGACTGGTAGTGGAAACCTACTTTTACAAGTCGTGGATGTCAAAAGATTCAAACTGAAAGTGACTTTAGTTGGATTTGAAGGATTAAAACTCTCCATACTGCCATATCCCGAGATTCCGAGCTCTCCAACGGCCACGATAATAAGACAAATCTTGCCAGGAATCTTTCAGAAAATCATTCTAAAGACGATAATGCACATTACAAACAACGTGCAAAGAGATGTCTCGTTATCTGCTAATACTACATTATCCGTCATCAACTCAGTACAGGTTAATAGTGCGTACACATTTGGACCTACTCCAGTGAATCTATTGACTTTCACCGGTAATGGCTACAATGGACAACTATCATTAAAATCAACGTTCTCAAGCAAAAGCTCCAATGTGGTGAACATTACCGTGTCCAGTCAAGTCATGCGTGTTACCTCTATAGACAAGTTTGGATACCAAAATCTTAATCAAACATTTGATGACTTTCCTAAGACCATCCGGTATCCTTTTGCAGAACTTCGAACAGAAGAAGGTACAACATTCCGAGTCGAAAACTTTACCCAGTACAGTGGTCTCCTTCGATTTACTATTAGCAATACTGATGCTGTTAGTCTAGATACCGCATCCGGGGCTCTGACTTTACGCTCACATGACAACAAACCAATTGTAGTGCAAGCATCATCAACTGTAAACGAAAGTGTAAGAGCCTCGTTTTCGTTTTACAGCAATCCTAAGCCACCGAAAGGTGAGATAGACATTGGTGAAAGTGTAGGACCAGCCATACCGACATTAAATGTGGATCAAACGTGGAAAATGCCTGTGCTGGTGAACCCAGGTAGTAAGGGCTTACTTGCAATCGACGTGCAAATCATGTTTGACGCAGCTGCTGTACAAGTTATCACCATGGAAACCAATCTGTATTACGATATCACTGGTAGCTTTATACGCATATTTTCACTTCTCGACGATCCTCACAGCAGTTACGTCGCTAACATTACGTTCAAAGCCTTGAAGTCAGGAATACCATCAGTCACTATAGAGTCATTTTATTCCGTTGATATGAATTTACACGTTACACCTGCTCGTCAGTCAGCACCCTGCTCCCAGTTAGTTACAGGAGATGTAAACAAAGATTGCCTCTTTGATATTTTAGACGTGGCTTTTATTAAGCGATACTATCTATCGGCGGGAACTGGATTTAACGATGAACTTGGACAAACGATGAAAGGCCTGACGTCATCCCAAAAATCCCTGATGGACGTCGACTGGAGTACAAACATTAATGTGGACGATGCAAAGGTATTGGCAAAAGTAGTTCTAGGTAAAGTAAAGCTGATCAGTGAGATGTCGTTACTGATACCCAACCATAATCGTAATGATACCAGTCCTTGTGAAATGGATATCAAGATAAAACTAGTCGACAAAGATGGTAAGGTTGCGGATGGATCACGCACTGATGTATATGTGGATATTGCCCACACTACCTCCGCGGTACATACTCAAGTACATGATACTCAATTGAATACAGGGATCAAGGCAGCTCTTAAGGACAACCACACGTTTTATGGAGGAATTTACAAAGCTACTTTTGATGCACAGTTGTCTATGTTTAGGATCTCTAGCAAGAACTCAAAATTCTCGGCGAAAAACATTGGTTTATCTGTGGTACAAGTACTTAGAGATAACAGTGGTGCCGTTAACTTCATAACTCCCATGTTTGCCTCTTCCTCGTCAAGCCCATATCCACCTGGTTTGGATATCAAATTAACAAGTGATGTGCGCCTGCACATTGATGGAGTCTATCATCCACAGCGCATGCTTGACTTTAAGGAGACAACTGAACGTTGTCATGATCCGTACGTCACAAGAACGGTTCAGGTCACATTTGACGGGAACTTCAATGAAGTTATTCAAGGAGACAAAAAGTCGTTAATGGATAAGATTGAAAGGGAACTATCGCGTATCCACCCAGAGGCACAGTTCAAACTTTTAAGCCTGGTTGAAGGAAGCATTATAGCCACATTGAACTTAACTGTTACACAATCGAAGGAGGAAAGCACTGTAAAGGCGCTCTATTCGAACGTTGTTAAAGGGATATCTATCAGTCATAATGGCCACACCATTGTTACACTACCTCAGATGAAAGTGGATGGCAATAACTATCGGGTATCAGAACAAGCACCTGCTTCAAGCGGTCTTTCCACTACACACATTGTCATCGTAGTAGTCATTGTCTTGCTCATAGTCTTTGTGTTGACTGGTCTGGTAGTATATAAATTCTGGAGTAAAAAACATCCCAGGAAAACCATTCCCAGTCCACCGACCACACCAGACAACTGCTGGACACATGACGACGGTGGGGAAATTAAAAACGAGTTCCACTTAAAAAAGCGAGGCACCATATACGTGGTAAATGAGGAAAACGAAGGTTATGACGACGAGGACGCACGTCATCAGTTCAAGAAAACGACGACTGATGGCGACGACCAATCGATTGAGTCAGTTGATGCAACAAGTAACGTAAGTTTCTTTTTAGACAGTTACTACATCTACCACTCCTACCTGAAGGCGCACCTCATGTAAAGCTTATTTCATATATATACAAGATGTTCATATTGTTTGTTTTTTTTTAGACTGTAGTGCCCTATGCACCCAACACGCCTCGCGTCCTACGAGCATTTACAAAGAAGCCAATCAGAGAGAAGTCACCGGCAGATTCGTCTTCATCAGTGAAAACCAGCCATTCCAGCCTACCAGATCCACCCGTGATTTTTGTGGAGAAGCAAAAGGACAGCCAAACAAGTAACGCAGCAGAACCAGTACAGACTATGAAGGTAAGACTGACGTAGATGTCGGCAATACAAACAGTATACACCATACAACCACTTACCAATACTTATGACTTGTCGCCCACAGGCCAATGATGAACTTCTAGTAGCACCAGCCTTTGAAATATTGAACGGATCATCTAAAGACCCGTCTATAGGTAGCTGCTCACCACCACCATCTGCTGGCAGTCGTTCTCCATCGCCTTCAGTTGAAATACTCCCAAATCAAATACTGTCTGCAGAGGAGGTTGAAAAAGCCGCCTTTTCGCCTGTACCATCAGATGCTGGGGATGAAACAGGTATATACATCCTCTAGTTGATTACTACTTTACCATCTCTAAAGAAAAACACAAATGTGTGCGTTAACTACTTAGTGATTAAGGATTTTGAATCAACAAATCAATGCATCGTTTTTTTTGGTAGAACGTCAAGTGTTACGCGAAGAACGTCCAGTGAACGTGGTTCGGGCAAATGTGGAATTGGGGAATCTTGCTCACTTTGTTGGAGTGGTGAACACAAACGTCCTAGGTACACTAGAGGAGTTAAGAGTGGATTTGAAGGCCGTACTTCCGTGTCACTTAACCCAAAAGCGATATGTCTTTGTGAGCAGGAAACTTGAACTCATTGAGCCTTGGAGAGAGGCGCACATGATAGTCAAGCGCACATTTATCAAGTCCATCCGAATCAAGGTTTTGTACGGAACCGGTATGTAATAGATAGAATTAGGTCACTTCCGGTTCGATCTTTCTGGCATGCGCAGAAAGCGATAGCGATATGTCTTTGTGAGCAGGAAGCATGCGCGGTAGTACATTAGTACAATGCTGCTCCAGTACACTCCAACATAATCCAGCGTAGCATGAAATAAAGGTTTAAATGTTGCACAAGCGAAGTTTTACGGTCGGTATATTTCTGAATATTACTTACTTTCGACTTGCAGATCGTTGTGAAGACTTCTGCCCTTGTGGCAAAGTGGCCAAAACATGGTGTGACGACTGCAAGGTCCAAGGGTACTGCAGTGAGGCATGCCAGGAAAGTGACAGCATTAATCACGTGACCAACTGTAAAGGAGACAAGACAAAACAGAAGTTAGCCTTGCGTGATGAGCGGTTAACGGCAGGGAAAGTCTGAACATGTACTAAGAGTGTACTAATAATATCACCTTCACCTATTTATCTCCTCTTGATAATACTTACCCATCAGGTCTAACTATATATCTTATTCGCTATTTTTGTATGTCTTCCTTTAGGGTTAGAAAGCGTGAACATGCACCAAGAGTGGTTTCATAATATTACCTTTACCTATTTATCACATTTTGATAACACTAACCTATAAAGGTCTAAGTATATCTATTTCGTTCGCTATTTTTTCTTAACGACGTCTTCCTTAAGGGTTAGAACGAAAGTGTGAGCATGCACCAAGAGTGGTTTCATAATATTACCTTCACCTATTTATCACTTCTTGATAACACTAACCTATTAGGTCTAAGGTCTATATCTATTTCATTCGCTATTTTTTTCTAACGTCTTCCTTTACGGAAAATTGTGTTCTTTAAGAGTTGGTAGTAACCATAACTTCAATGCTATAATATTTGTACGACTTCATGTACTCAAAACTTTGATATCTATTTAGCTATGGTTTTGTGATCGTGGGTACTATATGATTACCAAATCCACCCCGTCATAGAGTCTATTAACTCATATTTCAATAAACAATATGTATCATTCACAGCATCAACAGTGTATTTTTTAATGTTATATTTGTGTTGTCATGGTGATAAGACATCAGTGTAGAGTAAAGAGAATAAGTGAAAAAGATTATCTGTGCAAAGCAAACATAGACTTTTTGGCTTTAGTACAATGACTCATATTATGTCAACAATGAATTTGCCATAAATAATCGATCTCCCCAGGCAATTGCATTCAACCTCTGTCTACAGAAGTCGTAACTGGATCCACAAATCTTATTTGGAAATGCGTCAAACAACGAAGCTGACATTTCCACAATTTTCGATCCAATCAAGCTACCACTTTTTATTTTATTAGAAACTCTAGAAAAACAAACATCATTGAAAAAAGGCGACAAGAGCTAAGTGATCTGTTAAATACAATAGCCCAGCGGTTCGCACACCATGACTAATGATGCGCCGTCCATTGGCCTGTTGTATTTATGGTTAATAGGAGGGGTAAAATTACAAGACTATTATCAGATCATGAAGGCGTGACATATTGACACAAACAAAAGCCATCAGTTGACTAGTACAATATGTACATTTTGACACTAATTATATAACAAAATAGAAGGTCTTGGCAATTTCGGGCCATTCACGCCTAAGCAGATCAATTAATGCGCGAATCACGATCACCTGTTTTGCCGACGCGCTCAGAAATCCCATCTATCGAGCGTTGGTTGCCGACTCACAAAGAATTTCATTAAGCAAATGCAAACAAGTGAATCTCAACTGGCGAAATCCATTGACATCAAGCAAGATGAACTTGTGACATAGCCGCTCGAAACAGAATGCCTAATAGACATGTGTTTACTGTGTATGATCCCTTAGCAGAGCTAAAGAAACATCATGCAAATGTCTTTATTAAACAATATACAATGGCGGAAAGACCAAGATTTCGACGGCAAAGAAGCCAAACAGTTCCCAGTATTGGTAACGTACAAGTGAAAAACAGTTCTAGCACTACGAGCATCAGCCAAGCTAGAATGACACATGTTCCAGTACGACAAACAAGGTCTTTAGATTTTACGATACCAAACAAAACAAGGCCTCGTTCATATGCTACTGGCCAACACACAGTTTCTTTTTCGGGAAATGCAGTGGAAACAAACACCAAAAGATTTCATGGTCCTCGTCACTCGCTCTCTCATTCTAAGGTTTCAACACTAGACTTACCAATTCGCAAAACGAGTAAAGAAGAATCCGCAACAATTGCCACGAGACAAACCAAATCAAAATCAATCCCTTTTGATGATAAGAGCTCTATTTATTCGATCGTCAAGACAAGGTCTTTGGCCCTGAAGTGGTACCGTGGGAATACCAAGACCACATCAACTAAACCAAAACGAAAGAAAAGTGAACCGCTTCCAACAATCAACGATAAAGAAACAATTTCTTTGTGCCAAGCAAAATGCAGTCCACAGTTTGCAGAAGCAATGAATTTACTTCAAAACGATGACAATCCTATCGAGGAAGATATCGAAGGAGAGCTTAGCGTTTTGTGCTTGGGATAAAGCCAGATATATAGAGTTCTATAGATCGCAATAATGTTACATATGTACATGCATTAATATTTATCATCATTACTAGATAGTCTTCAAACTTACTTCTCCTAGTAATACCCCCAGACTAATAAGGGTCTCAGTGTTCAGTGTAGTGTTGCTGGTAGCTAAATATTACTAGTGTTACGTATTACTGGTATTGCCAAACTATCCACAATTAATACACGATTACAACGAAAAATTTCTTGTAAGAAATAGTAACCAATAATAATAATAATATTTATAGAATTTGTACGAGATATCTGTTCAAAAATAATGGTCCTTAGTTAAGACTTGCCTCATCTCAGAGCAGGTCAAGTTACCGACCCCAGGACGGTACATGTAAACCTATTTTTATTATTTGGGAAATGAATATTGATGAATATTGATGTATATGGGGTATATTTCGGGCTTGAAGATTATATTGATGTTAATCTATGTTGGTAAACGTCGTCTACTATTCAGCTTAAAGTCAGGCGTCAAAGTCCGTCAAATCCCTGGCAAATCGGCAATCTTAAATAATCCGTTAATTCTTTCTAGTCGTCTACAATATGACGTTAAGGCTTGTTCAAATGTGATCATTTTCAGGCTGACTTTCTTAGTACCACATCATGTATTTATCATTACTCTGACTAGAAAGGCTCGGCTTATCGATGCCAATTAACAGCAATTAGCGATATCATTTCATGTGATTGGCTTAGCGTGATTGGATGACTTGAAAAGTTTGACTTTACTGGATCATAGCACAAGCAGCGAAGCTCATAGCAGTGACCTTATTCAACCTCGCAAACGTTTAATGTATGTTGGTAGTTCCGCTTGTCAAAATGGAAAAGACAGTGATTGAAAAATAATCGAAGGATGAAAGTCACATGCCAGTATTGCGATACTGTTTTTTCATCCCCTCATCAGAGTATGTCAGGCTAGTGTAAGTGAAGACTTTGGTCATCATTTATAGAGCAACTCGGCTGATCGAGAAAAAGGATTTCAAGTCCTAAAAAGAAGAAACGGTGTAGAGGAGTTGCCAGCTAACAAAAATACAGTACAACAATCGTTCTAGATTGAATCGTACATTTATTTGTACATCTTTGTTTGATGTATATTATTAGACCAAAGAATCCTTTCCTTGTCAGCCCGCTGTTTCTCGCAGGTTCGCATGTTTAATTAGTTCACATGCAGACAAAAGCTTGGAAGATTTTTGCCTTGTTGTAAATTGTACTCTGGTGGTCGTTTTGACGAAAACAATTGATGACATGAGTCAGAATGCAAAAGAATGACTTTGCACATACGATAATTATCGTGTTCTGTTCCTTATGTTTCCCTTGCCACAACATGAACGTCATAGGGTTAATTAGCATATTTATAATATAACAATAAATACGTAAACAGTGTAACCCACAAACTGTGTTCTGATTGGTTCTTCAATACAAAGGTTCCAATTGTTATGCAGATAACCCGATATGCTTCTGGATCCCAGCCAAAAAAGGCGCCTTTTGTATTCCAACGAACTTCATCGTCTCGAAAGCCTCCAGTAAGAGTATACGAGACGAACATAAAACAAGAATTAAACGACTTGCAATATCGACAAAAAATTACAAAATGCTTAAGCTTTGCATCGTCTGTAATTCAAAGGTTAGTCAAGAAAAATACCTCAAGGATGACATTCCTTCTTTGAGGAGAGAAACAGCAGATTTGATTTTAAGATGCCCGTGACTTAGTAGGTCAGTGGCAGTTTTGTTTTGTCAGATACACGGTAGCTCACAGTGAAACCGTGACGTTGTATACTACTAGATCCTTTATTATCGGTCTTTTAATAGGAAACTATCCAAATCAAGGTTAAATAATACTAATTGTACTGCAACCAGCGCCAGTATTACCGTGATATAGTAACTATTATTATTATGGGGGACAGTTATAAAAGATACTGCGTACTGCCGCCTTCAGGGACTCAGAAAATGCAGACAACATAACACCGTACTACGCATTAGGAAGAAAGCACGTAAAATGGGGAAAAGTACTCGTTTTCGATACACATGCAGAAAAACATACATCTTTAGTCACAACGCTTAATTGATATCGCAGGGATTCTAGAATTTTCCACTACACAACTACTGACATCGGTTGCTTGACCGTATGCTAAGTGAGCTAAAGACTGATTCGTTTTCCTAGTAAAACTGAAGACATGGCATTTCTGGTGGGTCTTATTAAGTGAAGACAACATTCATTTCGATAGTGCCAACCAAAAACAAAACAAAAAAAATACTTCGAAGTTGAGTATGTTTTGCAGTCCTTGTTTATTGTACTCAGTGAGCTACGTAGATCAACTACGCGGCATATTTCAAGGGTTTTAACATCACAATTTTATCATATCGACTAAGCATTTTTCCTTCGTTTTCCCTGTCGGTCAACTCAGCTTGTCTGTATAGAATAAACTACTAAATATTGCACAGATACCAGGACCTATCCAGGGTGAATTGGAAGGTAGAAATGAGATATTTATCAGTTGTTCTTCCTCAAAACACATACAGTTTAGCGTTTCCTTCTTTCTACATGCCATTTGCTAAACATCCGCTGTTAGTTTTAAAGGGTAAAAAACATAGTATAACTTAGTAAAAAGTTAACGAAATTAGCGTAAGGCAACCAACGATGTTGGTTATTAGTTAGTATCGAATAACTTGTACTAAAATTTGGACAAAACGCAACCGCTGCTATGCAACTAGCTTTAACGGCGTATGACAAGGTACAACATGACTCATAATCAGTTCTACTTCGTACGTACTGCCAACCGCCAATATGTCGTTCCTTTTTTAAATGGGTGTCGTCACTCTCGTAAACAAAGATTTAAAAATGACAATGCAAATTCAATGTATGCTGCTTATTATGTCTCAGTATATTGATCTATCAGTAACTATAACAAGGGTTTTATTCCGTCATACAGGTCCCCTGTTCTAACAAGATCTGCTCATGTGGTCATGTTTTCTCGCCCCAGTCCAGACGCATTTGTGGTAAGCGGTTTTCAGGTGAGGGTTTAAATCGAGGTTTTACCTGCTTTGTTTTGTTTCAGTGCGAGTAAATCTTTCCCTGGCATTATACGTAATAGATTACTATTAGCGCAGGTGTTAAGATGTCTTTAAGACGAGAATTTACTATATGAGTGACTTTTGCGGATCTATTTATTTCATAAATAAAAGAAAATCCCGTTCAATTATAGCAAGTGTTCATAATTTATAAGAGATTGTACAATTAACCATGTAAGTGTTCCGCCTTAGAGTATCGAGTTGGCATGAGACGTCAGTCACGTGGACTCAGTGAAAGACAACTGAATGCTGTCAAGTTGGAGCCCAGCCCAAAGGTAACTTGCCATACCCATTAAAACTATTCATAAAGTGATATTTTGTAACATTCAGCTATTTTGTTTTCCTTACAGAAAAAGAACCTTTTGTTCCGCACCAGTCCTCTAACCAGTCGGCAGAGAACGCAAACGAAAGCTCAAACTAACTTTAAAAAGAAGAAATCGAAAAGAAATGCTAAAAGTGTTCAAATCATCAAAGAAAACTGTGCAGCCGCCATGAAACTGAAATCTGAACGCGAAAGAACATCTCCGAAGCCTTCGCCACAAAAGACGTTACGATTTTCTCTCGCTTTGGCTGAAATTAACCGAAGACTGTGCGGTCAAACCTTGTTTTGGAGAATGCTACCACAATGATCTGAACTAAAAACTTACCCTCCCTCCCCTCCCTCACTCTCTTGTTTGGTGCTAGATATCCCTTGTACGTAGAAGGCATAAAAGATAAAAAACGAATTTCAGACTTTATCATTTGAGTGAGAATTATAAGAAATACACATGCAAAAATGCAAATACCACCAGTTGAAATCAGGATCAACATTACTTATTAAATATTACTATTAATAGTAAGGAAATAAGTTATTTAGGTATAACACTATATTATACCATTGCATTATTAGTTCTTCAACTTGATTCTGGTATAATGTAAAAGCCAGTGATTCAGCTTGTTAATATTTTTGGCTGGACCAAAAACTATTATTTATAATGATCTGTGTATTTCTAAGTCAAGTTTCATCAATACATGCAAAGCCATGCTTAAAATTTTTTTTATCCTTGAATGCTGACCAAATTCGTAGCATTTTTGAATTTCAAAATTTGGATTTTATAACTTGTATCCCAGAAATCAGATTACTAATATTTGGCAAATATTTCTTGCTATAACACAACATATGAATGCCTAACAAATTGCTCAATAGCTAGGTCAAGCTTTAAAGCCAGATGTAAATGATATCATATGGCTGTACAGAGATCAGTACTGATTTTATCTTCAAGTGTTGAGGTGATATCTTATGAGTGAGTGCAGTGAATGAGTAAGATATTCTCAATCTGTATCTCCAAGCAGCCATGTATTATAATATTCTGATTAATGGATAATTATTGATGAAATACAATTTTAGTAGATTTTCACTACTTAATGGTATTCCTAAGAAATTCTTACTAATGGTGTTTTCTTCACATGTGAAGATATGACTTTTTTGTCAAATCCAACTAGCAGTCTATCATCATTGGTGCATTCTGATTGGATGAGCTACTACTAGGCTATAAGTTATAGTGTACTAATAGCGAAAAGTTCCATATTTGAAAACCAAAACATTAAATTTAACTTCAATTGGGAACATATTTGCATCTACATATTTGACTGACTAGTTGGATTTGACTAAAACAATTATTCCTCTCGCTCTCATGGCCTATGAGTCAATATAGCCCATTTGGCCTTCTGTCTCATGCCCTATATACTCATAGTCCATTCTGCAGGCTCAAAGACTAATTGCTAATTAGTATTTTACACATGTGAATATAATAAATCTGGCGCACTCATTGTTTACAATTTACCTCTTATACTGCTATTAGTGTGCACGGGGACTCTCGTTTGTCGATTTGTGCCGCATGCAGATATGAATATAATTGAGGAAAAAGCAAAACAAAACTCTCTCTTTTATTTATCAAATTCACTTGTGTTAAAAATACTAAAACAATTAGCAATAGACAAAAATAAATATTTCATCAATGATTATATATTTAATAATGTTATAAATCCTGATGATTTTTAGTGAACCAATGACCAGCTGAGACACCTTTGTGTACATAGTATATTCTAACTAAAATGTATAAAGTTTTATGTAGAAATTAGGTGAATCAAATATTTAATGAGAAACAATTAGTGTAGAATAAATAGAAGCATTTTATATTAAAAAAATACAAACAAAATATGTCTGAACCTTATAATCTTGTTTTGAATTCTAAAGAATGTTTAGAGACAGTATTAATAAGTGTGTTAAAACCAATTCAAGCTTACTACAACTGAACAAATAAAATAAAATAATACTGAAAACTTATTCCTGCACAGATTGTATTTTAATGTGTAAGCAGCATTATGTGGTAAATGAATTAGGAAACTATATTATTTACGCCTCGAGGCAAAAAACATGACTTAAAGTATAGATATAACAGTATAAATAATCGTTATATCGAAAGAACAATAGTGTAAGGACTATTTTACTCACCAAGAACAAAGAAAGTCACCTATTTTCCATGGCACATACGTTCGCGTGTGGGCAGAGCGAGAAAGAGAACGCGCTCGCGCCGCTTTTCGCCACAAGCAGCCCGCGAAAGACCCACAATGCATTTCTCAGTCTGGTAAAATAAACACTAATCTTTTCAGCAATTGACCTATTTCACTATGACGTCACATCAAAACAATCTATTGTTTAAACGCAAAGGATCATGGTCGTCGGAGGGGTCAAATCAACACAAATTCACCGAAAATTGTTCTAAAACCCGTATCAATCCACGAAGAGAAGTAGAATAGCCAGCAAACGCTTAGAATATTTTTTAGCACATATTAACACATATTATATCTGAAAACCAGGCCATTTTAGATTAAACTGTTTTGTTAGGAGCAAATTTTGTTGAATTTCCTATTGGATTTGGCGATTCTATCCCCCACATAAACAAGCAGTGGCGTCATAGTGAAATAGGGCAATTGAAAATTAACTACTTAGTTTATATTCTCTTGTTTTCAGTAATTACTTTTTTTTTTTTTCAATGCAACATTATTAAAATATAATTTGACAATTTTTTATAATATATTCTTATAATTTCTCCCAACAGAAATACTGCGTTTATGTCTAATTAATAATCTGTACATAACCCTTATATCTTTGTATATATATATTTCATTTGGATACCTTTCTAAAAAATACTATATATAAGCTTTCACCTCATTTTGGCACGGGAGCAGGCATGAAGGATAAACACTACTTCTTCATATGATTCCTTCGAAAAAACGCGACTTACAGGACTCTTAAACACACTCATATCGCGTGATAAAATATCTTCAGATTTATCTACTGTCACATATTTTTATCTTTTTCTTGATCAAGACAGAAGACCCACTCATCTGAATGTTGGTCGAGTTTTTTTCTACGTGCTCCTTTTTTTATCTTCTTTTCAACTGGAGATATAGGTCGTTCTAATGTACTACTGTTAAGGTTATCTTGCCCTGGTTGCCCACTGATTAGAAGGTAATTGGTATCCGCGTCTGGAGAATTACCATGTTTATCGGCGACGTCAGCATTGGAAATATAATGTGATAAAACCCGTCCATCTTCTTGTTCCTCCTCTTGTTCCTCCTCTTCTTCTTCCTCTTCTTCTTCCTCTTCTTTGTAATAACGATAGACCACCCTTAGATCCAGAATATTGACAGGAAAATGGACGGACTGGCTCCTTGACTAAAGTAATAAAAAAAACAAATGTAAGCATCCAAATGTAAACCAAAACTTAACTCAATGTACAATACTTATTGTATTGTACAATAATGTACTAACCTGAGAGTTTTCCCTTCTTAACGAACTCTTTCGTCGAAGACGTTCTCCAGGTAGCAACACATATCCACTTGCACAATTCTCGACGATCACACTGGGCTCCGACCTTGAATATTTGACTTCAACAATTTCATTTCCTGCCGTAACTGGGTCAATAACCTCCTGTGTACCATCCGCTATTCTTCTCTCGTACTCAGCGAGGCCATCGGAAGGGTCCCCAATATACGTAACTGGAGGAGGGGTCCCGAACAATCCACATTCACCCTCTGACTTACTGAATATTATTTCTTGTTTATCTTGTGGTGCATTTACCACATCCTGTCCCTCTTGACCTGATAAGTTTATTACTGTAATTGGCACTGGATCATCATCACATATTTCTGTTATTTCGATATCATCAGTCTTTTCGTCCTCAATGAATGGGTTGTTGGTTTTACAAGGATCAGATTTAGAAAAATTACCCGAAATGTCTTTAGTACCACTCTGGTTCATTTGTAAGTCAGTCGTTACGTCTGTGGATTCATGTTCTTCAGTACTTTCAAGAGTATTACTGACATTAGCGGGATTTGTTGTGCAAACTTGTTCAGCCAAATCGTTTTGCGGAAGCTCATCAATTCTAGTTTTGGAAAAAGAATAGTTTTCTTCGAAGTCTGTTAGATATGACATCATATCTTCGATAGACGGTCGCTTTGACGCTTCTACCCAACACCATCGCATAGCTTCATACATCTGTTTGGCTAAGATCCCAGGTTCTTTTGGTTCAGGTAACTGATATAGCTGATCTATTATAACACTTTGTATAACTTCTTCATCGGATAATTCTTCGTATGGTTGTCGACCAAACTCTATGATCTCCCATACCGTAACACCGTAAGACCTGTCATGACATAATCACACAACTTAATTCATTGATTGTGAATTTACATAGAAGAAACACAAAGTAACGAGCTTACCAAACGTTACTCGTTGCTGTGGGAGGCTCAACGGTGAGTCCGCTGTCCTTGAGGTAGGACACACTCTCGGGCTCAAGCCATCTTATCGGTACGGAATCGTCAGTGGAATTTGGGTCTCTGTAATAGTCATTCTGAACAAGAAACGAGTAAATATTTCGATCAGAGGCTTTTCTACGCAAGCTATCAGATGTGAAGCTGCTCATGGGAGAAGAACATTTTAGTTGTTTCAAGTTTATTCACTAACATAATACGAAAATGACTCATTGGGAAAAAGTTCATTATAGACATTATAAAATACAATAATTGAAAAGTAAATAATATCAAGTGTCTGCAGTTATTGAAATATTATAAACTTTCAGTCGAGTCCACAACCACGACTGCTAGGTCAGTGGTTCGTCTTATGCACGCGTATGTTCACGTCATTAAGGAAGCAGTCGTCCATGCTCAGATATGTAAATGGCCTGTAAATGTCATTCTGAGCCTCGTCCTATGCACGCAGATATATACGTCAGGTAGACTCTTTTGTGCGCGCGCAAGGATAATTCATTTAGGACGCAGTCTTCTAAGTGCGCGCATGTCATCGTCTTCTATGCGCGCGCATG
This sequence comes from Actinia tenebrosa, assembly GCF_029948245.1. NCBI lineage: Eukaryota > Metazoa > Cnidaria > Anthozoa > Actiniaria > Actiniidae > Actinia > Actinia tenebrosa. The sequence continues at coordinate 8,685,978 of NW_028292578.1, forward strand.
TATACGCCAAAAAGGACTCCGTCTTTTATGGGCGCGCATGTATATGCTATTAAGGACCCCGTCTTCTATGGGCGCGAATGTATACGCCGTTAAGGACCCCGTCTTCTATGGGCGCGCATGTTACTTTTTGTGTAATGATTTACTTCTTGGCGCACATGCTTACCTCATACAAATTTCGTGAAATCCCATAATCGCCTATTTTGACAGTTAAGTCTGCATCAACAACGCAGTTTCTTGCCGCAAGATCACTATAAAATAGAGACAAAGGATATTTTATATGAATTTTGAGCAAAAAATACGTTTTTAGTGTCCAAACATTAAAACATTTGAATTACCTGTGGTACATACAACTGGAATGAAGGTACTGCAGTCCCGCTGCGATATCAGTCGCCATTCTCAAAGGAACGCCTTTGTTTTTAAGTGATTCACCATCGTGTTTATGAGATATCAAAAAATCTTTTAGATTTCCCTGATTAAAAAGAAACAGAAGCAGTTAGAAACGAATACATAAAATCACAATCAAATAAAAGATGTGTACTTACCATAGGACTGTGCTCAAACACGACAATATAGGGCTCTTGTTCAGTGGCTTTACCAATAATACCCAGCACGTTTTTGTGGTTCAAGGATCTATTATGACGAAGGCAATAAAAAAAACATCACTTAGCTGCTTTTAAGACACAGAACTTTATTCAAATAACTTACTTAAGCATCTCTGTTTCTTGAACAAAACGAGTCCTTAATTGAGAGGTACTGTCATCCTTTAGTTTCTGCAATTATTGCATAAACCGGCAAGTATTAATTAGTCCTTCAAAGTAGCCTTCGCTTGGTAGACATTTTGAATTACGTACCTTAATGATGACTTTGGTCTTCCTCAATCCAGGTATAATCCTTATTGCTTCTCCTTTATAAACCTACAATCAGTTCGTTTATTATTATTTTCATTACATACGACATAATAATAGATGATAATAATAATGTATTACCTTGCCAAACCATCCTATACCGATTTCTGGTCCAAAGACGAGCTTTTCTCTTGGAAACAGGAACTTATATTGTTCCAAGTAATCAACTATACATCAAGAAGAGATAGTTCGACTTGGTCAGTAATGCACATGCCCAATACAAACATGACTAGACAAGGAAAGGATTTCAGAAAAACGAAAATAAATACTTATTAGTCCAAACCAAACGTTCAATGACCAGAGTATAAAGGTAGTTTGATGGATCATTGTCCTTCCCTCCCTCCCTCCCCGCAACACAAAGCAAAAAAAAAAATCTTTTCCTCCAAAACCGCGACATTAATTAGAATAAGAAAGTGTCAAATAACTTACCTTTTTGTCCAGACTGTTTTTCTGTATTTAATGGTTTATATCCTAGAACTTTCACACCACCATCTTGACTATCACGGAGATCTGATTCATTCTCCATTATCGGGTTTGAAAACCCAATTGTATACTGTTCGTCTTTTGGACTCGAGTCGTCATTTGTCATCGAGGAATAAGGATCTTGTATGTAAAACTGACCATAAAATAATAATAGAAAAAAAGAAAAACAGTCCGAATAAATACTGAGTTGAAATATGGAAAACCAATTAATTCATTGTCTTTTGTTGGCGTCATTCGTTTGTACTTCATGAGCGCGAGCTATCAAACTCATCATTTTTAAATGATTATTCTGTAGTCGGCTTAACATTTCAAAATTGAGAATCAAAAATAGACAAAACTACTCAAATCTAATAAAAGGCATAGTTATAGCTCAATCGTTATAGTCCATATTATGCTAAAGTGGGAATGCATGACAGCCCACTTGTTTATTGCCCGTAGAGACAATATGAGACCTTTTCCTCTGCAGCAGTCCTATATATATAAACTCTTACGTTAGTAGAGATAAATGTCTTCCTTAGTTTCAAGGATTGGTTGTCTTAATTCCACGGAAGATCCTTGTCAAAACGTTTGTATTAGGTAGATGTTTGTCTTATAGACACAAATCAAATGACAACCACACGATTCATTACTTTGATAAATAAACACGACTTTCTTTATAAGCGTCGCTATTTAATTTTTGTCATTTGAATACGATAATTTCAAAGCATACGGAGTTAAAACCAAACTCTGAAAACGGCGTATGCCTTGTAAGATCTATTAAAATTAGCAATATTATGAACTAAAATTCCTTTAGCTAGAAAAGGCTTTTTATGTACAAGAAAAATATTTTCTCATAAAGGACTGAACCTGAATAAGAGCCAGTCTTCCTGGCAGACATCTCATATGAACAAGTAACGATGTTCATACGATAGTAAGCAAAACAAAGGTATTGATGTCTGATGCGAACAACATTATATGGGAAAAAGAAGAAAGAAAATAAAGAATACATCACTTACTTAAATGAAAATGACAATTTAAAACATATCATAATGTTTTAACAGATTTTTCCAAAGCAGTACCTTATAACATTGCCATTCATAAGCAGCCTTATTGGTTGCTATCAAAAGAATTCTCATGAAATCGTGTGATTTTTGATAAGTCACCCAGATGCTGTATAACCATGACCTAAAACATATTGCTTTTAGCGGGCTGTACGCATGGTTCATTATATATACACGGAGGGACCAAAAGGCCACCAACCAGAGAAGTTTTTGTACAAATTAGCCAATCGCGATTGAGTATTTCAAAAATAAAATTTGTACAAATTTTCAAATTTTTTAAAGCATATATATTTGCTTCATACGTGAGTGCGTATGATCAAGAGCGAACAAGAAACAGTCTATTTGAAAGGTAAATAACAAACCTTCGTGATCCATAGCGGTCCTGAACGCTTGCGATACTTTCGATACATGAAAGCCAACGCCACAATCACCATGAAAACCATTAATACCACAGCAGTAGCAATTACGTAAACATAACCTTTACTTCCTGGATCTTCACCTTCACCTTTGGCCGGAGATAAGTTAGTTTCGTTGCTGTATGATGCCATGATAGTGGGATTGAAACAACTCTCATGAGAATAAGATCTGTGTAACTGATAGAAATATTTAAACAAAACAATTAGTATGCCGGTTCAAAAGTACTTTGAGATTAAATGGTGACACCGCGTAGTTTGCTTAGGTAGTAGAACTGGACACCCCACCAACACTATACCTTACCACCACTGGACTCCCTACCACCATTATAGCTTACCCCCGCTGGACTCCCTACCACCACTATACCTTACCATCAATGGACTCCCAACCACCGCTATACCTTACCATCACTGGACTCCCTAATGCCACAAAACCTTACCACCACTAGACTCCCTACCACCGCTATACCTTACCATCAATGGACTCCCAACCACCGCTATACCTTACCATCACTGGACTCCCTAATGCCACAAAACCTTACCACCACTAGACTCCCTACCACCGCTATACCTTACCATCAATGGACTCCCTACCACCGCTATACCTTACCATCACTGGACTCCCTACCACCACAATACCTTACCATCACTGGACTCCCTACCAACACTATACCTTACCACCACTAGACTCCCTACCACCACTATACCTTACCATCACTGGACTCAGTACCACTACTTTACCTTACCATCACTGGACTCCCTAATGCCACAAAACCTTACCACCACTAGACTCCCTACCACCGCTATACCTTACCATCACTGGACTCCCTACCAACACTATACCTTACCATTACTGGACTCCTTACCACCTCTATACCTTACCATCACTGGACTCCCTACCACCACAATACCTTACCATCAATGGACTCCCTACCACCAGACTCACTACCACCACTTTAGCTTACCATCACTGGACTCCCTTCCGCCACTATACCTTACCATCACTGGACTCCCTTCCGCCACTATACCTTACCATCAATGGACTCCCTTCCACCACTATACCTTACCATCACTGGACTCCTTACCACCTCTATACCTTACCATCACGCGACTCCCTACCACCAGACTCACTACCACCACTTTACCTTACCATCACTGGACTCCCTACCAGCACTATACCTTACCATCACTGGACTTTTTACCACCACTATACCTTACCATCAATGGACTCCCTACTACCACTATACCTTACCATCACTGGACTCCCTTCCGCCACTATACCTTACCATCACTGGACTCCCTTCCAACACTATACCTTACCACCACTGGACTCCCTACTACCACTATACCTTACCATCATGTGACTCTCTACCACCAGCCTCCCTACCACCACTTTACCTTACCATCACTGGACTCCCTACCACCACTATACCTTACCATCACTGGACTCCTTACTACCACTATACCTTACCATCACGCAACTCCCTAACAGCTGACTCCCTACCACCAGACTTCCTACCACCACTATACCTTACCATTGCAGGACTCCATCTATTAACCATGATGCCACGATACCTTGGCATAACTTGACTACTCCCTTTCACCACTATACGGTATATTGACATAACAGTATCAATGGTATTGATGATAGGAAGAGGAATGAAGCATGTGGGACATAAAAATAATAAATATAATAACATGAACAATATATCCATGACTTTTCAAAAAATGAAAAGTTGGTAAGCATGAATCATATCACATTTTATGTTTATATCTGAGCCTGACCTTCACACACTATAAATGCTCTATCTGGAGCGTTTATTAGCAACAGGCTAGTCGTGAATCTTAAGCCACACACACAAACATTTTACCAGATCTAGATTGAAATGAGATTCAGTATCCAAAAACATCTTTGTTCAACCTTTTGATATCATTTCAGCAATGATATAAGGCTATCGTGTTGCACAGTGCAAAGAAACTTTAGAAACAAAAAACAGAAAATCTTCCTTACCTGGAAAATTAAAGAATAAGAGTTGCTTTGCGCGATACCAGGGGGGAACTATATGGGGATGATCCGCTGAACAGGGTATGGTTTTTCAAGCTTCTTGTCATAAACAGGATATGCAATTTCACTCAAGTTCCAAATTCTTTCTGAGTTTCCTGTCATATTCAGGGATTCTACTTTCGTATTGACCAAAATTGGTTATTATGGTCGTAAAAAAAACGATACGCGAGATGACATGATAATTGAAACAGGAACTCAGTGCAATGAATTATAACTTTTGTTATAAACAGGGTCTAAGAAATTTGAGTTTTTTGTCATAAGCAGGGTACCCAAATTCCGACGGAGTACCCCCCGGGGCGCGATACGACTATCCATGTAAGCAAAAACTAAATATAACATTTGCTGAACTGTTGATTAGTAATATCATACTTCAGTAAAGACTCGTATTCAATACCTTGGTACGTTTACTTCATGAACAACTCTCAAATAAGCGTCACGATTAATAAATGCCTTGATTTCATTCTAAGTGACACAACAACATGTCACACTTTCCTCCGATCGTCTACATGACGATCAAGCCATATACGCTGCATAACAGTTAAGACAAAGGCATCCTTTTCGCTACCAAGTCCGAGGTTTGAAAAAAGCAATCAGCAAGTATAACAAGTGACTAACATTATTGAAATACTTTGCTTTAGCCATGTTAAATTTCTTAAAGATGACGGTTAAAGCAGATCAAATTTCCTCCAAAGGCCAAGCAAAACCAAAGCAATAAGCCCTGAAAAGAGTAGTACTAGTTTGGCTCCCTACCTTAAACGAATTCTTGATTCTTTGCTTTTGTTTTTTTCACTCATAAAGTTAATTCAAATCAGGAAATGGAGCTCATTGTTCCGCGATCTCGCGCACAGAGGCAGCACGTTTTGGCTTGTTTGACGACCAGTATTAAATATCAAATGTCAACAACAGGAAGGAAGAACAATAGTCTTACGTGACTAAATATATTGCGTGATGTGTCACGTGAGCTACATACGTCATATTTACTATCCCAAAAATATAACATGTGAATAAATAAGAAAGAAAATCAAATGACATAAAAAATCAAAGTGATCCTTCGTAGAATATAAGCGAAACTAAAAAAGTAAATAATAACTGCCTTTCTTCTTTACTTTTCAGGGGCATTTTTTCCTAGATTACGAAACTTAAACCGATATCGGCTGATCATTTATCATGACAGCTGGTGTTACGCTCTCTCAACTTGATTAATGATTTACCTGACGATTTATAGCACACGTGCTGATATATATTTAGATAGGAGCGATTGTATTTCAGTTGTTGTGGAATCATTCGCACGCCGGATCACAAGGACTCAATATAATATTGTTCAAAAGCGTAATAGCAAGACAAAACATTCAAAACACTTCTCTAGTTATCTCAAACGAATTTGTAAGTAGTTATACTTATAATGATTTAATCTTAAAGGGCCACTTGGACGAAAATCGTTCCAAAATTAAAACTCTTTCATTCGAGCTGGAACTTTGCTGAAATAATCTTGAACACATTAAGAACCACCCACTGGAATATCTTTTTGATATTCGAAAGGAAAGGGCCAAAATTTTACGATTTATTTTCGTCCGCCATTAATTTCTTTGTGTCACGGCCAACGAGTCATTATGTACAGCAGTTTTACGCTGTGACGTCATTTACTCAACACCGTCATGTTAGCGTCGTTTTGACTATACATTTCTTGTTAGATTACCTGAAGTTTATTTGATGTTTTAAACGCGTTATCGTGAAAAGAATCTCTAAACAGACTTTTTTTAAACCTTTGATACCTCTTCAAATATGATGGAAACTCCTTTGGACGCTCGCTTTGTCAATCCTGAAGAGTTAGAACCATAAGTTATAATGTATGAAGATGAAGCCGAACTAGAAGAAGAAGCAATGCTTGGGAAGAGGTTTTCATAAAAATTCCTTACGTTCATTTCATTATTTGTATTTGCTACGTACTGTCCATGATATAAAGATCTTAAATTTGAAGTTTCAATGTAATCTAATAGTGATTGATGTTATGAAAACAACCGATTGCCTTTTGAATTCTGCGTTGTGATATAAAGATTTGTGACAATATACTTAGATCTACGTGCCGAATAATTTAGAATGTGAGCTCGTAATTCTCCTAGCTGATTTACTACAGAACGGTTATTATTTGCTTCAAAATATTTATTATGCATTGAATAGGTACAAACATACGATTATCTAATATCCTCTTTGTAATAGAACATGTCAAAGGTTTCTTATTTATTACTCGCGCGACAGCGGCGTCTGTCGCTCAGCTCGTAGATTTTTCTTTCATTGTGTCGGATGTCTCGCGGACACAAATTGTGGGGTTGCTCTTTGCCCTTGTATGTAAATATACCTTGAAAAATTGTTATCCTTAAAATGATTCGAATCCCGAATATCTCAGTCACTTCGCGCGATGGAACCGCTAGAATCTCGTCCATGCGTCCTACTTTGTTGTGATTCTTGGCTTGCCGAGATGTATTGAAATTTTCGAATTATGATCGTCAGTATTATTGAAACTGAAAAATTTCAGCGCCTAGACATTATTTGGTCATATAGTAGTTAGGAAACCGAATGAAACATTATATATTTTCTGAATAAACCAAATAAACCGAGTTTTACGAACATGGGACATACATTACCCACCAATGTTTTGGTTTGGGTTGAGTAAATGACGTCATAAGTACTCGTGCCAGTCTTCTTGAGTCGAATTCTGCGATTCAAAGAAATTAATGGCGGACGAAAATAAATCGTAAAATTTTGGCCCTTTCCTTTCGAATATCAAAAAGATATTCCAGTGGGTGGTTCTTAATGTATTCAAGATTATTTCAGCAAAGTTCCAGCTCGAATGAAAGAGTTTTAATTTTGGAGCGATTTTCGTCCAAGTGGCCCTTTAAGTGATTTTTAGTTGAATTAGCGTTTATATTCCACAGTTGACTATTGCCAATACACATGTAAGGGTCACGCTCGACACGCTCGACAGTCCCAGATATTGAGGAATTAGTACAAGAATTAAAGATATTCTAGAGAAGGAAAATCGTGTGTTTTCATTCATAAGTAGCGACCCACGACGAGGGAGCGAAAACAGTCAAAAATTCCTAAAGAAAACTTCACGAACCTGACGATTACCAAGGTCAACAAGGCAAAGACAAGTCGCTCTACAGCCATCACTCGACCAAAACTTAGCATCATTGGAGCTCTAAAGGACTAAAAAAAAAAAAAAAAAACCAAAAGACTTCTTAAACAATTATACAGACTTACATTGTTGGACATAAGGACGTTTGGAAGTTAGTGAAGGAACATTTTGGAGTACAGCTTCAAGCACAGCAAGACTCGAGCAAGACCGATTAAGCAAAATCAATCAAGTTAACAAACTATTAACTTTTAACTCATTCAGACCGACAGAGAAACCATTTGAATTATTTGAAGGTACGAACAACCTATTTTATCTGATTTTAGAATCGCCAATGAACACATTTTGTTTTTTGTACAAATTAAACCATTTCGTACTTGTAATTTGAGTAAAGCCTTCCATTAGAAAGACAACTCGCACGGGGAGTGCATGGAAACGAGGCTACGATACTTATAAAATCTGAAGTAAAACACTTTCGCAGCAAAATGCCGCCAAAATTAGCATCAGGAACACTAATTGCACGGATGCAAAATGCAACTCATAATCTGTACGAACTTTTCGACGAATTTAATACGATTTATGAAACAAGACCACAAATAGAAAGACTTAACCGCATATTTACCCAAGTTGAGTCTAAATACAGAAAAGTTAAACAACAACTCGAAGATATCGCTGATAGACTCATAGATGAAGGTGCATCTACAGAAGACGAAGCATCACAAGCCAACAGAAAGTTTGGAAAAGAAATAAAGGCCGACTATTTGCAGATTGCTGAAAAGTTCGCGCTGTACGAAAACGAATGCAGTACACCAAAACAAGAAGGCGCAAAACAGTTTGACAACGCAGGATCTCTGGAGGCCATGACAGCAGCAGTTACAAAGATGGCAAAATCCCTAGAAGTGAAATCCAATCCCAGTGGTCTAGAAAGATTGTCTGTCCCGTCATGGGATGGAACCCGCAGATCTTACGCAACGTTTAAGAAAGAATTCAACCACTGGATGACGAAATACAAACAAGACGAAGAAGAGCAGCTACAACGCTTCCGGAAAGCCATGCCAAAGGGCTGGTGGTCAGATCAAGTCACAACCTGCAAAAGTATCACTCAAGCTTGGAGCATCCTAGATGTCGAATTTGAAGACAAAAGAAAACTTATGGACAGTCTCTTAACCGAGATAAATGATCTTAAAGCCATCAAGAGAGACTCGAAATCTCTGATGAGTTTTAGCACCACAGTACGCAGGTACGTCAACGACATGGAAGACAATGACTGCTCAGTAACGAAATCTACAGAGTCACCATTTTTCATGTCCCAGCTTCTTTCAAAACTGGATCCCAGAGATAACGTAGAGTACGGCCGCGAGATGCAAAGACAGCGCAAGTCAGAAACTGTCATGACGCTGATTGAATGGCTTCATCAGGAGGCAAACCTCCGATCAAGGGGGAAGCGCGACGACAACAACGCTGACGACGACAAGGCAGATAAACAGAAACGATCCATATTTTACCGAAGGTCAGACAGTCACGCCGTTGACAGCACCCAAGCCTTCGCAGACGACGACTGTATACTCGGATGCCCTACAAAACATCTACTGCAAACCTGTACCATCTTCCAGAGCTTAACAGTAAGTCAACGCTGGGATATTGTCAAGCAGAACAAACGTTGTCGCAAGTGCCTTAGACTACACCATACCAACGATTGTCAAAAGGCCGACGGAACATCGTGTGACAAATGTACGAAGAACCATCACCGCCTTCTCCACAGCGAAAAGAAAGAGAATTTACTAGTACCATCTTTCATCAAGCCACCTGCTATCAGCAACAATAATGCACAAACCAGTTCCCGAAGTGAGAAAACAAAATCTGTTGCTGGACTTTGCCCAATACAGAAAATAAAAGCAGTTGACGACAAAGGAACATCTGTAGAACTGCTCGCTATGCTTGACAGTGGATCAAACACAAGTCTTCTGTCAAAGAGCGCAGCAAAACGGCTCAACCTGAGTGGATCTAAAACTCACCTCACCATGAATCTAGCTGGAGGAGGTACGAGATCAGAAGAATCTGACCTCCTGGAGATCACGATCATGCCAATCAACGAACAGAGTATCAAGAAGACTTTGTCAGTATATACAGTGCAAAAACCATGCAGCAGTGCCAAGACGGTGTCAAAAAAACTCGTAGAAAGTTACAAACACCTCAAACAAGTATCAGATGAAATATACCTTGCTGGTGGGACAGTAGATCTTCTAATCGGAACTGATTTTGCGGATGCATTTGTCGATATACACTCTATCACAGGAGAGACCGGTGAACCCATCGCCAAAAGAAACTGTTTCGGTTGGTATATCCTGGGACAGTTCCACTCAACGTCGATGACCGAAAACATCCAGTTCGTGGATGTAGGAACAGTAAGCATTGCCGAAGACATCAAATCACTCATCCAACAGGACCAACTAGGAATTAAGCCAACGGAGTTCTGTACATGCAACGACAAAGTTCTTCAAGAGAGCAAGTTTATCAAGTCCCTTTCAAAATCAACAACCCTGGTCGAAGGACGGGTGCAAATTAAGATGCCCTGGAAAGATACTGGTCCGCCTAAACAAAGCAATTATGACATTGCCTATAAAAGAATGAAATCATCGGAGAGGAGCTTCAACAAGAAGAACTGCTTCGAAGTTGTAGAAAAGGAAGTTCAGAAACTTATCGATCAAGGCTTTATCACACAAGTACCATCAGATCAGATTGACCACAACAAACCAGAGTGGTATTTACCACTTCAAGCTGTCTTCACTCCTGACAAGACAACTAAAGTTCGTCTGGTGTTTGATTCATCCTCCAAAGGGCATGATGGATTGAGTCTGAACGACCATTTAGAAAAGGGCCCAAATTACATCAATAATCTCTGTGACATCCTTTTGGCTTGGCGTTGGGACAGTGTCGCTTACTCTGGTGACATAAGGAAAATGTTCAACCAAATCACAGTTCATCCAGAAGATCAAATCTTCCACCGCTTCTTATGGAGGAAAAGCCCTCAAGACCCGCCTACTGTGTATCAGTGGCTCAGGCTGAACTTCGGAGACAAACCAGCCCCAGACATCGCCACCAATACGATTAACTTCCTCGCAAAGTCATCTGAAGACCAGTTCCCTGAAGCTGCAGCGGAACTTAGAGAACATGCATATGTCGACGATATTGGAGGTTCAAAGATGCAGTCATCGGAAGCAAAGAAAGTCATCAAAGACCTCGACACAATACTGAGCAAAGGACAATTTAAAATAAAGGCCTGGCACTCAAACAACAGAGCCATAGACCAATCTGAAGGAGACCAATTCACTGATCTACTGGGACACAGATGGAACAAAGACACAGATACTTTCTCCCTCAAAAGAAATGCAATCACGGCACCTCATCAGAACTTGACGAAACGAAACTGCCTAGCACTCCTCGCTCAAATCTGGGATCCCATTGGTCTAGTGTCACCAGTAACAGTAAAGTTCCGAATCGATCTTCAAGATCTTTGGAGCTCAGGGTTTAACTGGGATGATGTCCTACCCGATAGCCTTCAACAAAAATGGAGAGAAAACTTGGAGGTAATGAATCATTTATTGACCTTCGAGTTCAAGCGACAACTAAAGCCTAGCAACGCAGTTGGTCCACCCGAAGTCCACGGATTCTCTGACGGAGGGGAGTTAGCCTATGGAGCCGTCATCTTCCTCAGATGGGAACTGAAAGATGGATCCTATAAATGCGTCCCAATAATGATTAAGCCCTTCGTCGCACCACTGGAAAAGAAGTCGATCCCGAGACTCGAACTGCTTGGATGCCTCGCTCTTACCAGGATGTATGACAGCTGTACGAAAGCGCTGAATTTTGCAAAGATCAACAACTGTAGAAGAACATTCTGGGTCGATTCATCCACAGTACTCTCTTGGTTGAAAACCCCTCCAAAGGAGTTCAAACCCTTTGTTTCTGCCAGAGTAGCCGAGATACAAGAAACGGTCGACACAAACGACTTCAAGTACATCAGATCAAAGCACAACCCCGCGGACGCCCTTACCAGAGGCATCAAGGCAGAGCTCTTGAACTCTTGGTTTAACGGACCTGAGTTCCTACAGCGTCCAGAAAGTGAATGGCCCACGTTCGAAGAAGAGCCAAAAGGCCTTAACGGAGAGCCTTCGTTAGACGCTGAGACCAGAAGAGAGAAGAAAACCTCAACGAAGAATGAAATGGGAACCTACAACACAAGGTCTACCACAATCCACTTGGCAGCTGTTTTCAAAGGAGAAGAGAAAAAAGACAATCCCATTCTTTCGCACCTGCTGACATCATGCTCCACATTCCAGAAAGTCAGAAGGACCCTGGCCTACGTACTACGTTTTGTCCAAAAGGCTGCAAAGAAATCAACAGAAGGAGGACCTCTCACAGTTAAAGAACTGAGTAACGCAGAGAAGCATATCTTCAAATTTGTACAGCTGAAAGTAGATGTTACGAAACTCGATAAGGGTTTGATCGCTCAAGCAGATAAAGATGGTATCGTGAGAGCCCATGGACGATTAGAGAATGTACAATCCCTTCCACATGATATGCGAAATCCAATCATCCTCCCGAAAGATCACCCCCTCGTAGAGCGGCTTATCATACACCTACATAACGAAAGGAGACACTGTGGATACAAGAGCTTAATCCACGAGACCCGGAAACGTTTCTGGATTGTTGGAGTACGAAGTATGGCTAAACGTCTTACAAGAGAATGTGTGGTGTGCAGAAAGCTCCGAAGGAAGCCGCTAGAGCAGCTCATGGGTCAAATTCCCCATCTTCGTGTTGCCACAAGTTACCCTGCCTTTACGAACACAGCACTCGACATGTTTGGACCAATCCAGATACGACTTAATCGGAAAACTTTAAAAGAGGCTCAAATCATAATCTTCACATGTATGACCACAAGAGCAGTCCACCTGGAGTTGGTGACAGACAAGAGCACGGAAACTTTCCTTATGGCGTTCCGACGTTTCGCAAGCTTGAGAGGTCACCCGAGCGTGTGTTGGTCCGATCAAGGCACAAACTTTGTCGGATCTCAGCACTACCTTGAAGAAATTATGAAACAGTGGGACCTAGACAAGATCCAAACCACTCTATCTAATGACTTCACGTGTGATTTCAAATGGGAATGGAACATCCCAACTGCCAGCCATCAAAATGGAGTTGTTGAATCACTAATCAAGTCTGTACGTCAAACCCTTGATGCAACTTGCAAGAACCAAAGCTTCTCAGAAGAACAATGGCGCACCTTCCTTGCCGAAACCAGCTACATTATCAACAGCAGACCTTTATATCCTAGCTCGGACAACATCTGGGAAAGTCCACCAATCACACCTAATGATATACTGATGGGTCGACACATTTCACCACCTCAGCCCTTAGCGGAAGAAAAAGTCAGCCCCCGTGACCTAGTGCGATCTACTCAGAAACGTATTGAAGAATTTTGGTGCTGTTGGATGAAGTACTTTTCACCAAATCTGCTCCCAAGGAACAAGTGGTACCGAAACAGAGAGAATGTAGCTGTTGGAGACTTGGTATTACTAATCGACCCGAAGCAGAGGAGAACCAAATGGAACGTGGCACTAGTAGTGACCACATACCCAGGGGATGACGGACTAGTGAGGAAAGTCAGAGTCAAGACACAAACTGGCCAATATGATAGACCAATACACAAACTCTGCCTCATTGCCACTCACCAGGAACTTCAGAGTGGCAATTAAACGAAGAACACTCCAAATATTAACATTATATCCCATAGTTAAAATACTGTTTTCAAACGTTACTCAATTGTAACAATTTCCGTACTGGAGGGGAGTGTTACGCTCTCTCAACTTGATTAATGATTTACCTGACGATTTATAGCACACGTGCTGATATATATTTAGATAGGAGCGATTGTATTTCAGTTGTTGTGGAATCATTCGCACGCCGGATCACAAGGACTCAATATAATATTGTTCAAAAGCGTAATAGCAAGACAAAACATTCAAAACACTTCTCTAGTTATCTCAAACGAATTTGTAAGTAGTTATACTTATAATGATTTAATCTTAAGTGATTTTTAGTTGAATTAGCGTTTATATTCCACAGTTGACTATTGCCAATACACATGTAAGGGTCACGCTCGACACGCTCGACAGTCCCAGATATTGAGGAATTAGTACAAGAATTAAAGATATTCTAGAGAAGGAAAATCGTGTGTTTTCATTCATAAGTAGCGACCCACGACGAGGGAGCGAAAACAGCTGGTAATGGTGTACGATTATTGTGATAGATCTAAGGATAGTTAATGGAGTAAGGAATTAGTTTGATTAGTTCTCTTGGTTTTCTCCAGTAAAATGACCAGCTAACTAAGTAAAGACACGAGTTTTTATATTTCACACAATTTCTATGAAGTGTTTTTCGATATGTGATTGTTACAAACCAAGAATTTAGACCATCTTTTCGGTGATGTTTTCCTTTACGCCACGAGTACCTAAGTCATGACATGCTCGTACTCATGATGACGCGCGCTAAAGATCACTTTATCAAGGTGAAAAGACAAATATGATCGAAAAATACTGATTTTAAAAGACTTTTTAACATCGCACGAGAACACACACTTATAAGTTACAACTGCCATTACAACTAATCACAAGATGGCGCACATCACAGAATCGTTAATTCCGCACTGCATAGCATGAAATAAGTGCCCGAACCTTTAACGAACAAAACATAGGCAGCTTTGTAGGGGGTGTCTACGGGATAAAAGTATCGGGTATGCAAGTCGGAAATTTTCAAAAATACCCCTAAAAATACCAAACATCTTTTAGAGAGAGTGGTTTGACGGATTTCAAATTAACCCTAAGAGATACCTTAAGAGATGCCAAGATATGCCGAAATGCTAAATTTCAATTTTAACACCCTAAAAAATACCAAATCGCTGACTTTTACCCCTAAAGGTGCTGACACGCAGTGCAAAATTGAATGCAACATTGCACGTAACAGGACTGTTGCAGTGTGTCTACCCCAAACTTGTTGCGCGCAACGTTGCATGCAACAAATCTGAAGTTGAATCGCGCTCTACTCTCGCAACATTGCGCGCAACAAATTTCATCATGTGAACATGGCTGCAACATTGCGTTACCTGCAACATTTTGAAATTTCCAGCCAATCACCTTGAACCAAATTTATAACTAGTGCTGACCAAATATCTTAACATAGCAGGCTGTTGCGTCAATGTGGGTCATCCCGATTCAAAATTTGCTGCCTGCAATGTTGCGTGCAATGTTGCACCCTGTGTTAGCACCTTAAGAGATACGAAGAACATACCCGATACTTTTACCCTGGACGGTCATTCCCTTCCATTCCCCCCCCCCCCCCCCCCCCCCCAGGCATTTGCGAACAAATCACCTTAGATGAGAGAAACTTTGAAACGAATAAACAGTGCGCAAGATGAAGGGGGAATATCAAATGAAAGATGACCTTTGAAGTCATTCCAGTTCAAAGAATATTCTTCTTTCTTAGTGGATCACACCATGAGCTGTTATGTCCAATACTGAACTTTGTAGATTACTTTGTAGCAGGTATTAGATGTACAATGTCACCATGCATGATAGACCAGACGTTACATGCCGTGCTGTGCTGTGCCGTGCCGTGCCGTGCCGTGCCGTGCTGCCTCAGTAATCGTATTCCACCTGTGACGTTTTAGCATCACATTTATTGGTAATTATAACAAAGAAACAATCCATAACTAACTGACTGTGAAACTGTATGATTCTTTCGTGATGATATTTCACGTATGAATTAATTAGAGGGAGGTAATTACACATGGTTCCTCGTCATGAAGTTCCACTTCTAACAAATTCTCTGCCTACCAATATTATTAATTGTTTTGTATTTGTTAGTCGTGGATAGCTCAGTACATATGCAGTTGACACCCATGAAAATCACGTGTATTTGACATTACTGAGTCGGACCGGAGAAAGCAAAAGTGAATGACATCCGGTCAGTATTGCCAATAAGTATCATGGCTCATTTGATTTCCTGTCACAGCCTTCAGATAAGAGCCGGCCGATGTGTTTTAAGCAGTGCTAGTGACGTATGTAGTTACGACCCAGGGGAAAACCCCAGGATTTTCCCTCTTTTTATCCCAAAATCTTGACATTTGATTACGCGGTTGAAGTTTTGTTTAAGACCCCTGTGTTTTCTTTCCTTAAATGGGTTTAGGTTTGGTTTAGCAGCTGCATTATTAGTGCACGAGTTCGAGGAGAGAGAAAAAAGGAAAGGAAAAGAAAAAGAAAGGAAGACTCGATTCTTTTATTCAAAGACTGAAAGAACTAAAGGCAATTAACAAAAGAACTAAAGAAAGCTTCTTTTTAGTATTTGTCACCCTTTCACCTCGTATTTCACCGAGCTATAAAATAACTTGATTACCATAGCAACAGTGGAGGTCCTTATCAGTCACTAGATTGTTCTACAACTAGATAAGCAGTTCTTAACATGCTTATTGAGGTAAAGTTAGAGCAAAAATATTGATAATGATTGAGAGGCCAATGCTAATCAGTATATCGGAACCACGGAGACATTAGATTTAAATCTAAGTTAGTTCAATCTAATCCTAGTATTATGCAAACTAGTGAAATACATAGAGGATGTTACATGGACGCTCACTCGCGAGGGATCTTTTCAACACTCGAAGATAAATTTCGTATCTCCTAGCACCCATGTAATATTCTGTTTATTATAAAATTATCCATAAAATCAACTTAAAATGCTTTTTATTATTATAACCAACTAACTAATAGCTTAAATACACATGGTAACGATATTTTCACATGTGAAAATAACATGTGAAAATATCAGTTTTTCGAAAAGGAGAAATATAGGTATTTTATGGATAATTATATGATAAGGCCTGCATGCTAGTCATACTGAAAACGAGGCGGCTGCCTTGCATGATATCTGCCCACTGAAGTCTTGTATCTTTCTCCTGTAAACTTGAAACTGCTGCCAGCGCTTGAATAAATAAGCGTGTACGACTTACAAACTCTCACTTTTTAAGGGTAAAAAGGTAAAATATTGACATATTATGAAGAATCTGAGAAGGCTTTAAATGTTTTTTAACTGGTTTGTCACGCAACGTCAACATTCATGTCAGCGATGACGTAATCCCCACATAGTTTAATTAAATTCTCGTTAACCAATCAATTTAACGTGTAACTAACTACCTTCATTACACGGGCTGTCCTTTGCCATACCGTATTGCTATAGCTCTTCAGTACTCAACCCTCCTCAGAAGAAAAAGTCATGTTGTTACGTTACTAGTAACGAGCTGAACTACACGTAGAAGGCCCGACAACTGCATGACTGGTTTAATTTACTTTACGACGGTTGACCTTCTGCTTGCTCACAGACAGCCATTGATGTTTGACCTTCTATCACGAGAGATCAAGACGGCTTCTATACTGGTGAGTAAAATTATTGTCATATTGAAAAACTTTTTCAAACAAGGCCTCAATTATGTATTCACTTTTGTGTACATTTTGGTACATTCGAATGAATATTTTCATTGTTACGGATTCAGTGAGCTACACGAAATGAACAGACAGCAGTACCGCCGACCAACCGTAGCCCAAGGAATCAAATATAATAACGTGATATATAACAACCTATTTAAGTATATGTAAGATTGTTCGCTATGAAAGTATATTTTAGTTTTATTGAAAGATCTTGGTAGCATGTATAGACGGAAATATCGATAAACTTTAAAAGTTCTACAATTTACACTGAAGATTAATATTAAGCAATAAAATTCCTACAAATTTAATTACCCATGAACCATGCAAATACCGAGTAGAAAAGAAGTCAATTAGAGGCCTGTAAAAAACCATTCAATTTCATGATTAAGTATGTGATTTAAAGAATTAAGGGGGCAGTAACGGCAGCTTGATGATTTTTTCACTGACAGAAATGCGGCATAATGGAGCATTGATGAGTGACAAGACTGACAAGGATGCTGTCTTCACATGCAGCTCAAAAAACAACAACAACAACCACAGTCAACCAATCAAATACGGTATGAACTACTGATATTGTATGTACTATATACTACTATATACTATACATCATACTCCTTTGCCGGCATGACTTGTTCTTTCAATCGAGATCAAAGTTTTCATGTTTCAATTGGTGCGTTACATTGCATGAACCGACTAAATTTCTTCTTACTCTTCATTATAGAATGATAATCACTTTAATGATCAGCTATTATAGGCCGTTGATCACCACTTTTCGATCCTAAACTGCACGAAAAGAACTTGTCAGGCCGAAACT
Source organism: Actinia tenebrosa (assembly GCF_029948245.1). Classification (NCBI taxonomy): domain Eukaryota; kingdom Metazoa; phylum Cnidaria; class Anthozoa; order Actiniaria; family Actiniidae; genus Actinia; species Actinia tenebrosa. Next base: position 8,704,367 of record NW_028292578.1, read on the forward strand.
GATAAAAACTGGCAAATAAACAAATAATGAGAGGAAAATAATTTTGCGGCCCATTATTTTTCCGGGTGTTTACCCTTCTGCTATGATCTCACGTTCACTACTGAGGAAACCTAATTTGTTAAACTTCATCACTTGTTTCGGTTCCATCGATCCTTCTCACAGTTTCCATACTCAGTTCATTTCAATTTTCTGTCCGTGGGTGATAATTGACTGGATTTGTTTCTTCTCGGTCAGTAAAGGCAGGCTGTTAATACCATTGCAACATCTTGATGATGATTCATATAGAACCAAAAGATATCATTTACTCATTTCATTCAGTTAAAATTTCCTGATTGGAAACGGCTGGTACCCTTCTGTTAACCCTAAACCGCCAAGTGTTGCCACGCCGTTTGTTTGACGTGATGGTGCAGTCCATCAGTAGAAAAAAAGACCTTCAGTTCAAAAGCATTTCATCGCTCTTTTTCAAAGCTAGTGTTATGATAACTATAAAATGAAAATAACGAATAAACTATTCAGTTCAGTTTGGTTTCATTTAGTATCGATTGGTGGTTATATTTACCCGCGTAACAGCTTTTTCCTCTTTCATTCTGTCTACTGTCTCTACTGGGGTACGTAGTATAGGTGCTGTTGCTAACATGGTAGGCGGCAGTATCCCACGTTTATATCCGTACGGGATTTCCCTTGCACAAACACACTGAAATAATCCATATGATTATGACCTACAACTTCAAGGTTATGCTCTCTCCATTAATCATTTACGATCTAGCTAGGTAGTTCTGAATGAAGCCGCGGCCTGTATGGCACTTACATAATCGTATCAACTACTCCGGGACTACTGTGACATACTGGTTTCACTTGGTTTGTCTCATCACAGTTTGTCATACAAAGGTACTCGTTAGAAGGATTAAGGTCAGAGATTACAGCCCTCTTTAAAGATTTGCACTTCTGTCTGGACGAGTATGATTTCATTAATGCAATTTATTTTTTCTCAAAATATTTTCAGTACTAAGTGAATTTTTGTTTAAACATGTTGTTTGTTATTGGAAGAATAGCAACCATATTTTTAAAACAACGACAAAAAATATTTGCATCTTATGTTTCTAATTTTTTCAAAATTTTGAACATAACTTTCTTCATAAAATAAATTCGTATCGCAGTAGTTCAATACAAGTGAGAGGAAGACCGATACGCCTCCAGTGCAAGTCTAAAATTACTAGTCAATCGGTGATCATTTTACAGAAAGTCATGTTGTCTATTCTACATTAATAAAAATATATCACAATATTGATTTCCGGGGCAAACCTTCACAACCCATATCGATAAAATAATAAATTGGAATTATGAATTTAATGTAAAACCCAACAGACCAATCACGACGGCGTATTTAATAGCGAAAATGACGTCATTGACATCCGGGGAAGTGTAGCTTAGTGTCCGCCATGCCCTGCGAATAATAGTCAAGACGAGAAGATCATGAGGAAAAATTAAACCCATTTATCCAAGGAAAATACTAATATACCCAACCATAAGGGGTCATAAATCCAGAACAAGATGGATTTGCAGACTGACAAGGACGGTAACCTTTCTAGGGTTGCCAGTTCTGAAATAGCTTCGGCTGTAAGCCACCAACAGCTCATGAATTACCGACAAGGCAAGTCTTGTTGTGATAGAGATTCTGCAGTCATTTGCACAAAGTCCCCAAAACTGTCTTTATACACTTTTAGCTTTATCTTTAGAATCAAACACTTTATTCATCATTGGTTTTCTCTTTTAGTTCTTTGGTTCAATTTTTTAATTTTGCATTTAACAATTTTCTTTAGCTTTGGAGAGGAAACTTCAACAACGAACTCCTCGCGAACAACTGATAGACCAAGGCATCATGCCAGGTAAGCGCAACGTTGAGAATGATTTACCCCATATTTTAATGTATTGTACCTTGGTGGAACTATACAGATAATTTTCTTGCTTTTACATTCCTTAGCTTTGGCTACTGCTCCTTCTTTGTTGTCCCAGAAGACCAAATTAGAGCGAGCAAAGGTATGAAATCATTTACAATCTTTCATAATAATTAAGCTTATTTTCGTGACCTTTCAAAATATATTATTCAACTTTGACGCTATTTATTGAGCTTGTAACCTATTTTCAAACCATTGCTTTATTTCTCAGACAGGAGATTACTTACAAAAGAAAATACGAGTTCGTCCCAATCGGGCTCAGCTGGTGCAGAGGCATATTCTAAATGGTAAGTCTGTTGTTTGACTTTAACGCAAGTACTTAACTTTCCTCATCGATTCCTTCAAGCTAAACACATGTATTTATTAGACAATACGTCAAGATAATCAATATATTAAAGAAATCAGAAATGTTTTGTATCATAAATGGATTGGGTATTACAATTTAGACCGAAAGTCAGTCAATTCAGAAAGATTAACAACAACAACAATATTTCGTGTGTAGTGTGTTCGGTGTGTTCCATCTTTTTGAAAATTTCACGCTTCGTTTCATTGTGACAATACAGTCTTGTTTGATGGAACATTCCTTCACTACTTATTGATGAGTTGGCTTTCATTTATCAAGACTAGAGATAGTTCGACTTATTTTCGTTCATCATTAGAGATAACTGTCACTATTGACCGGTTTCGTTATTTATTGAAATATCTTTCGTCTTTTAAGTTGCTCAACTGTTTGTAAATTTCGAGTCAATGTCACTCATCGAGACTTGAAACTTCAAAAGGTTTCACTTTCAGGTGTGTTCAAAAATCTTGACCATATGTTGACTTTTCATGAAATCTGAGTCAACAAACAGCAATAGAAGTATGGTGTGACAATCATTATTATGAAAAAAAACCTATTCGTACTAATGATAAAAGTAACAACCACCAAACTAAAGTTATAATAGAAAGTGATGCCATGAGCTGTTACTTTTGTTTATTTTGGAAATTGAATGTTACTGCTGGTTTCCTAGTTACATATTTCCTTTTCTCTTTCCTCGTATTCCTGCTGGTGCTGAATGAAATTCCATTGTAGAGAAAATGTAATAACCATGAATAATGAATTTCATTCATAAATTACTAGTAAAGGATAGATAGCTCTAAATTCGAAGGTCTTTGTTGTGGTGACTTTTAAATATTGTTAGATTATATATATATATGTGAGAAGAACAGTCTATTCAAAGACTAGACACAGGTCACATTATCTATTTTATCACATAAAAGAAATAGGTTTTTGATCAACCTAAAGCATACAGTTAATTGATGTGATTTATCTCTTTGCCCCATGGCTGGAAGAGCAGTATTATGCACTGAAGCCTACTAAACATCCATTAAGGTGCTTTGCTTTGAATTATGTTCAAAAACGCTAGGTTTGTTATCACAATGATTTACCTTTGGTGGTGCAATATTATCTTTGATAGTTTTGTATGCATACAGTTATATTCTTATTTGTTGTGGTTTAGCTTTATTTTTTCCCACCATTAACTTGGTAGCCTTAAGGTAATAGTTAGTAATGTGTGACCAGTAAAACTAGATGAATGTAATATTATGCTTGATCCAAGATCACATTAGCACTAGCTTTTCATCATAAATTTGTAATATCATGTTCGTTACTTTAAAAAAGCAATAGATCTAAACAAAAAATGAAATAGAAGAAGTAAGAATGTCTGGAATTTAAATGAAAATGAATTGTAATTATGAGAAAATAAGTCTAATAATTTAAAAGTGATCCTTTTCCTTAGTTATATTGAATCACCATTTTTATGCTCTAAGCTATAACTTAGTGCATTTGTATAGTTGAAAGTATTTTCCATCCTTTTGTGGACTTTCCTTGTTTTAGCTTCTTTTTTTGATGTTTTCCACTTTCTTGATCAGTCAATGACCCAAAAACTCTAGATTTACTTGCTATAAAAAAAAATGCTTGACACCTTCAAATTTTATCAATACCCTGAAACAGCCTCTGGGCTGATCAAAGTCAGGGCACAGCTAACTCTACTCACATTTGATGCTGAGTCTAGGAATCAAACCAGATTAACCCCAGCTATGAGAGGCGAGTGAGAATCATGGTGATAATAATGATAATAATAATATTAGCTATAGGTGCCCAATAGTGCTTAACAACCCAGAAAAAAATGCACATTAAATTTGTGTACTTACAAGAAATCTAGATTAAAATATGATCAATAACTTGATAGACATGTCACTATTTATGGATACACCTACAGGCAAATCTAGACATTATTGAATGAGAATAAATACCAGCTATGGTGGTCCTTTACCTGCATCTGCACAACTAACAATGAGCCTTATGTTGATCATCATATTGTATTTTTTGATATTGTTACACATACATTCTTAAGTTAACCATCACAAAACAATGCTAAACTATTCCATCAGAACATGTTAAATTGTCAAGTCTACATCTTTTATAATTGCATTTTTTTAACAGATGTGTCCCAGGCAATTGACCCATCGTTGTTAGCCAATCAGATGAAACTCAAAAGAAAGAAGCTTGAAGATGACTTAAATGAAAGGCTTGCTATTAGACCTGGACCTTTAGAGCTTGTAAAGGACAATATATTAGAACAAGGAACTGCTGTTGGGCTTGCAATACAAGAAGGAAACATAGACTATACAGAGACAGCTAAATCACATTTACTTGAACCAATCTCTCCAGAGTCATTTGATGGCTCTCCTGAACCTTCTCCTGATGGAAACTCTCTCATTACTCAAATCCCACCAACTTCTATAGCAGAATTCTTCAACAAAAATGCATCTAATATAACGTTGTCTCAAGGATCTCAGCCTTTGGATGGCAAACCTTATGAAGAATCACAAAGTTTAAAGAAAGAGGGAAGGTCAAGAAAAAAATCCCCCAAGCCAAAGTTTAAAAAGTACAAATATCATGAATACAGACCTCCAAATGGTGAACTACAAAAAAGTAATTTGCCTATGGATTCACCCTATGCATTAATGCTCCAACAACAACAGCTTTACTTGCAGCTACAAGTATTGTATCAGAACTATCCTCAATTTGTAAGTCTGCCATCAATACCAGAAAATACAGCCAAAATATCAAACAATAACAACAATGTAGATGATGAGAAGCCAGTGAAAATAGAAGACATGCGTGTTGTGGATATGAGAAAAGAACTCAAGATGAGGGGATTACCTGTTTCTGGATCCAAAACAGATTTAATAGAAAGGTTAAAGGCCTCTCTCTCTTTTTCTGGTGACCAAGGAGTAAATTCCACAGAGAATTTATCAAATGACTCAATGGAAAGCAACCAAGGTTCTCTAGTGAGTTCTATATCATCTGGTTCTCCGATCCCTGTATCTAGTGTAACTACAATAGTCAATGGACACACTAAGTTAGGGAGGTCAAATTCTCTTCCAGCACATGAAGCCAGACTTCAACAAGTTCAAATGCAGTTGATGGCAAACTGCAAGAAATTACAGACCCAGCTTCCTCCAGAGGTACAACAACAGCTACAGCATCTACAGTACCTTAACCTGCAAACACATTTGCAACAGTTACGTGTGCAACCTCATACCAATATTCAACCAAAACCAATACAGTTTAATGTGCAGACAAGCAGTAGTCAACAGCCTGTGTCTGTTGCAAATCAACATCAGCAAGTATCAACAATGGCACCTATCAAAAAAGAACTAAATGTTACTGATAGTTGTGTTTTTAGTCAGCAACAAATCCAGCAAAGTTCGGGACAGGTGTTTACTCACTCAACGACTACTAGTGATGCTCAAGCACCATTCTTTTCACACCCTTTGTCAACTAATCTGCCAAGCCCTGTGATAACTATGACACAGGCTACACCATCTCTTATCACAAACAGTGCTAACTTAGAACAGCAAAAACATATGCAAAACTTTTCACCTGCCCAGTCTCAGGGGTTACTGCATCTTAAGGCAGAAGCAAATAAATTGAATATTGCAGCTAGTCATAGTGAACCAGATCTTAGTCATATGGATAAACTTGACTTCAGTGGTTGGAATCAAGGAATGAAACATTTAACACATGATAACAAACCTATTTCACCTTCTCATGGTTCTCCTTGTCAAACGCCAAACATGTTTGCACCACCTGCGCATCATCACCAGGAACACAAATCCAGGCCAATAGAGTCTGTTGAATACAACCCAGCAAGAGAAAAACCTGATAGTATGCAAAGGTCATATTCTGAACACACACAAGAAGATGGTGGTATCATGATGCATGCTGTCGGACAAGATGCAGAGAAGCAGCGTTCCATGTCTGAACCTGCTAACCCATTTGTCCACAGAAGATCGTGCTCACTCCCTTCAGGCCAACTGTTCTTTGATCATCTCAACCCACCACCAAGTTATGAGGCCCACATGGCAGCCCAGATGCATAGAAAACTGAGTCAGGAACACATCTATCAACCACAGCAACACACTGTTCCTGCTAAAACTGAAGATATGGATCAAGGAATGGATGCCCAACAGGATAGAGAGTTAACCCAAGAGTTACAAAGGGTGAGTTAACACATTATTTAACGTATTTCCTCTAGTTACACTGTAGCCCCCTGGGGGCTTATTAGACAGGGGGTTATTAGAGGCTGGGGGCTTAATAAATGTTCCTGATCTTTGGGAAATTCATAATTACTTTTATCCATAGTCTGGATAGGTGAAATGTCTTTCAAAGGCCTGTCAACATTCCTTATTAGAGGATGTGGGATGTTTTTAATTTTTGGCAAATCCCAACTGGGGATTTATTACAATGGGGGCTTAATGGAGGGAATACATAAATTCCCATTGTTTACCACCAAGCCCTACCTAATATATTTCAGTCCTGATAGTAACTTGTATGTAATTTAACAGGATAGTAAGAACAATGATATTTTTTATTCATGTTTATCTATTATCTTCATTTTTCTATACTTCAAAGGTCATGATGAAGCAAGATTTGGGTGTAGATAATGATGAAATCCTGGAAATTCTAGGAGGTAATACTCGAATTCTTATATTATATGAAGTATAGTATATGAACTGGTGTTTGTTTTGTGATGGATTATTACCCATCTACCCATCCACCCATCCATGTCATAATCTAGAGGGTATCATTTGTATAACAGTAATAACCTAACATTGGAACATGCCTTCTTGTTTACAGCTTCTGTTGGTAGTTCTGTCGGTTCTCCTGTTCATTCGACTGCAAACAAAGTCATAATTAGTTCACCACCCAATCAGCTGTCTCCTCAAAGGTTTGGCCAAGCACCTCACGTGCAAAACAATTCTAACGTCTCCAAGTCTCCAAGTGCAAACTTTTTGGGTGTTCATAACTCACCAAGCAACAACCAACAATTTCAACGAAGATTGTCAAGAAGCTGTGAAGATGTAACAGGTTTAACAAGTTATAACAATCCTAATAATGTCAATCCTAAGCATGGTATGCAGTCAAGTGCAGAGGGTAGCCTTGCTGATTTGGATTCTATCATAATGAGTCCAGCATCACCAATGAGAATAGATTCTGATACAGACCACCTTATGTCAATGTCCAATAGTATACCCATACCCAGTAATTATGTTCATAAAAGTGACACTTTGAGCTGGTTGGATTTGAGTAATTCACCTATTATGACATCTCCTACTGGAGCTGCCACAGAAGTGACTTATATGAATAGAGCTTCACCACCACCTACACTGTATGGAGCATCACCCTCTCTTCATCATGAACAATTTCCACTGTCTCTCTTTGAACTTGATGCTACCGGGTCTAATAACTTGTCTCATGATTTCTCAGAAGCTATGGATTTCTGTGTATAGCAGCTATTCATCAATAAGAATTAGAGTTAATGTTTAAAGTAAATAGAACAATTTAATAAGTAATCATAAGTATGTACTGTGTACATGTCCATGCTGTGGCAGGCAGAGTGTAGTGGTGCATATGTTTATAATAAAGGTGAGTACAGTACAGTGCATACCTTATATCCATGAACAACTTTGTAAGAAATTGCACACATTTGCATAAATTAGTAAGTTCAGTAGACCACGGTAGACCGTAGACCTACAAAACTTTGCACTATGCACTTTTTTTCAGATATATGGTATGCACTCTAATACATTTCTACTTAGTATAAGATTAACCAAAACAATTTCTTTTTTTATTTTGCTGTACACTTGATAAGTATTCTAAACCATTTTAGGGTGTCATTATCAAAGTCATTTCTAGTCATCATATTCATCAAGTGTTGCAAGTTTAATTAGATTAAGGACCTTTTAAGGCATTATTCAAATGATTGGTCATAATAATGATACAACCAATGAAAACTAAAAAAATCAGGACATCTTAAAAGTTTTTTGAGTAAATCCATATCCAATGGATAAGTTGATGCTGTTATACAATAAATTTATCCACTGGATAAGATTTATCCATCAGATAGGGCTATCCACCCTTCGCACAACTGGGCCCAGTGGCATGTAAAAGTTAGATAATAAATAGATAAAGACATAATAAGAGACAGGCCATGTTAGTGGAGGGAGGAGAGAGCTGGTGGGACAGGATCAGTTGTGTATGTCACAAACAATAAAGCAATGCTTTTTTAGTGCTGTAAATAAAGGGACAAAACTACACTCATTGTCTCCACCTCCCACACTAACAAGGGGCTATTTGTGTTTGAAATAATGTCAGAGAATAATAGGAATAGTTAACAGTTAACACCTTAGTTCAAAATGTTAAATAAGAATCATTAATTTTGCATATAGATTGTTATTTATAATGTACTAGAGTTCTAGATATCATGTATCTTTATATGTTAGTTGCTTGAGAGGGTTTTCTATGAATGAAAAGTTATGTGATACTTTCTGGAAAAAGCTTGCAATTATATCTGTTATCAGATTGATTAGTAATGCTTATATTTTATCATTCATAGGAAACCAGCTCTGGTATTTTATGTAAGTATTTAATGGATAAAAATATCAAAATATATGTATCTGTTTAAATGATGTTTTATATTGCTATCTATAGTTAATGTTTTCAAAACAAAACTAAGAATTAAAGTATGAAAAATAATAGAATAATTTACAAATACTCAGCCTTGTTTAGTTTGGTACTAAAATACAAATGATTTTATTGTTACTAAACAACATTAAAATGGGAATGACTTATCTTACAATAATATTTTGATCAATAGATCCTAAGGATAGACATTTAAAGTGGTTAGGAAAAGGATGTTTTCATACATTTTTTTACTTTATTTAGCAAGTTCTTCCTATTTTACAGTCATGTTAGCTCATATGTCGCCAAGTATTGTAGGTATACTAACTTGGAAATTCTTCAATTCCAACAGTGTAATATTAAAAATCTAGTTGAGGTTTGACTGTAGAGGACAACTAACTCTAGTGGTTATAGGGATCTTACCGTTGAGGAAAATCACACCAATGCTTGTTCTAATCAGGGAGGTTCTGATTGTATAATATTTCATCAAGTATTTGGATGCTTTTTTTCTTAGTGACAAGAATCCCTGTGACATTCATTTATATCATATCGTTCAAGTAATACATTAAACACTTGAAAGAATGTTTTATCCAATTTCCAAACACCAAGAAGTGAGTCGAAAAAATGAGGTACTTCAAGGTGTTTGGATAGAGGATAAAACACTCTTTCAAGTGCTTGATATGGCTTTTCAAATATTATTAATAACTTTTGGAGAAGTTCGAAGCATAAGTTGCCCAAATCTTATGCTAATTCAGATCACATTTCGAAACCTCTTTCATGCTTGTGAATTTCTTTGTTTTGTTTTTTTATTAATGATATTGGCAAAACAGGAAAAAAAGGTTTTTGTCAAATTCAAATTGCACATTAACACTGTAATAATGCAACTTAGAAATATGAAATTGAAAAACATGTCAAATAACATAATTATCATTTTTTTGCACACCCTGAAATTCCTTTATTTGCCCTCTTAAAATTGTTACAGTGTTACCTTTTTAATATTCTCCAACATTAAATAATGTAAGTGCAATTCAAGTCATGAAAACACTGATTGTAATTAATTTGCTTTTTTTTGTTCTCTTTCTATTTTCCTCAACTTTAAATCCAATATTGTGTAGTTCCAGAAATTATCCCCAACAGAGGAATTTGGAATTTCCAAACGGTGGGGGGGTCAGAGAAAGAACAAAAATAACAGAGTTTGTATGGAAGAAAATTATAATTTCTGGGGGTAGGGGGGTCTTTAAAGAAAGTCCTCTGTAAGGGGTATGGATAATTTTTGGAACTACACATTACTGTTTCTACTTCAATGTCAGGTTGTGTCCATTTGCTGAAATTGTTACATGATGTAAAGAAAAAAATATTCATAACAATGTGCCATACTAGTGGCTTTGTACAAACGAAAAATTAAAAATAAAATGAATTAAATAGAAAACAGACCAGACCATTTCTTATTTATCTTTGCTTCATATTGCTCTCATTTTGTTGGAACTGAAGGGATATGGCTTTAGCCCCACCAGTAGCAATGGCGAGCAATTTTTAAAGTGGGCGTGTAAAGAACACTTTTTTAAAGTGGGGAGGGGGAGGCAGTTTCTGTTTTCCTGTATGACGGAACTCAAAGTAAGAGAATTTTTTATTCTTGTAAAAAGTGGTGGGGTATGGCCCAGTCCCCACTAGCCCTGCTCAGTTATCTTACTAGAAGCAAATTAGGACTTGAACAAATTCATGTGGAAAGGACATTCTTTTCCGAGAATGGAAAAAAGAACTGAGGATGGCAATAATTAAGCAAAAGCATGATGATATATGGGTGTAACTATCAGTAGCATATCTATTTCTTCCTTTGAGCTAACATGCAAAAAGACAATATATATTATTTGACAGTGACTATCAGGTATTTAGCTAATGAAAACAGTCATCTGATATCTTGACAATCATTTATATTTAACAATAGATGAACCTGAGCAAGCATTGATGAAGAAGATTCAATGGTTTAAATAGTATCTTAGGCCCCGTCCACACTATGCCAGATAACTTTCACACCGAAACCAAAAAAAAATTTTCTGTCCACACATGGAAACGGATAAAATGTTTTGTGTCCACACTAGTCCGATCAGAGGCGGCAAAAACGCTTCATTGCACATCTGAGCATGTGCATCAAAGCTGAAATTGAGCCTGCAGTGATTTTTTTGCCTTCCCGCCATGTTCCCATGACAATCATGACGACATCGTATATGAAAAATATGGGATACGGAATGTTCTCCGTCCACACTAATACGACTAGCTGGCGTTTTCAAATTGTTCCACTCTGGAGACCGTATTCGAAAAAATTCTTTTTCAGTGAAGAATTGTTCCGGATTTGCCCGGACTAGTGTGGACAGTAGGCCTAACTGAATAAATAAAAATTTGGATTCAAATTTATCCGGCATAGTGTGGATGGGGCCTTAGATCTTGATGGAAGTCAAATGATGATGATTTATGAATCACCCTTACATGTCTCCTTAAGCACAGTGATATCCAACTAAAAGTAATGCAACATTCTGGTCAAAGTAGTATCTATAGCAGCTCCAGTGCATTATACAAGATGACTTGGGGGAAAATAAGAAACAAACTCTTCTTGATCCATTTTCAAATAGTAGCCAATCAAAACAAATAGCGCAGCGCAGCCGTGACGTCATAAATATGAAGACAAAGGTGAAATTCGGACAAACAAACTTACAAGTTTACTTTCAGCAGACAATTTTCACAGCCGATTCCAGTTGATCTTAGTTTACAGGGGTTATTATTGTAACTTTAAGTAAAAATAATAAAATCGGTTCGTATAATCCTTGTAGCGGTTAAACAGAATGCAATGTTTGTCTGAATCTTTAAGCTATTTTTAGAATCAGTGCGCTGCGCTATTGCTTTATCCTCTACAACCACTCCACCCTTTTACTAACCCCTCCCCCCCTAAAAAACGTTCACTGATTTGTGGAGCCAATGATTTTTCCTACACATGCCAGACAATTTTTTAAACAGAAATAATATTATTTTTTATTGAATTCATGTACTTCCAGACGGCAAACAACCTTTATTTCAATAACTCTTGGTTTTTTAAGCTTGTAAATTAATAAATTTATTATTAACATCTCCCTCTAAAAAAATTCGTTAAAAAAATAATGACAAATTGATTTGCTTAAATCCAAAGCTAATTTACTTGTAAAAAGCAACTATTAACCTTTCATTTTAAGTATTTCACATAACTCTAAACACTGTGAATTGTAAATGTCGCAATATGGGAATATTCTTGGTCTGAGTTTGTGTCTCTGAATCATGATAGACTAAAGAGTTTTTCGGTCTTTGTGGTAACACTCATACATTGTTGTTAATTGCTAGTAAATTTATTCCTATTTGTGGTAGTTTTTTGTTAGTCTTGAAACTGAAGCCTTTTCAAGGCAGGCAGGCATACACATGCATTAGTGTTATGGGGAGGTTTTCTTGTCCTATTAAATATAACTTTAACTAAACTATTTTACAATACATTTAAGGATTTTTAGTTTTTCTTTATAGTTTTATCTTTTGCTATTCTGAATTTTTCAAATTAAATGATTTTGAAAGCATTTTAGGAGAAGGAAGCAATGCAGACGATGAGTGTTTGTTCATGCAAATGTTAACTGGTTGTTATGATAAAAACTGCAGCACCCATAAATGTAAGCTTAAAATTCCTTGATGAGACCATTTTCATGTCTTTCTTCTGCCTCGTCTCCCTTAATACTATCATTTTTCTCTCTTTCGTTTTCGACAAAATCGTCAAATAAGCTTGGCCAAGCTTCTGAGTCGTCGTAATTACTGAAATCGCTCTCAATACTTTCAGTAAAATTGTAAAACATATTCCACGTATCTCGTGAAATCCCTCTCACTTCTCGTTGCTTCAAGTAAGCAAACCATCTATCCATAACACCAGGCATGTTTTTAGAGAATATTAGCTTCCACAACGCCACAGCAATGTTTACAGGTAAAGCTCTTTGTCCATCCTCAACATCGAGTCCAAATTTGAAAGTGAAGCGGTATAAATCTTTGAATTTTTCTGTATCATTCGTCACTTCTTCTTCAAGTTCGGGTAATTTATTCTGAAGTCCTTTAATGGAGTCGGCTCTGACTGCCTTACATCCATCAATAAATTCTTGTTTAGTAAACCTACACATCTGAGATGTATTAAACTTCCAAGCGAGAACCAAAACAACAAATTCCGTAGGGTCTACACCTAAGTCTTGGCAAAACTTTTCCATCCCATCTGCAAGGATTGCATCTTCTGTATCATCCTTGTACTTGGCAAACAAACAATGAATCTTGCCTTCATCCACCTCTAGCTGTTTGGAATATGGTATCGTCCTTACAATTTCGTGTGAACCATTATTTCCCGGCCTAGTAAATAAACCTTTCTCTGAAGATTTCTCCAGTTTTGGCTTGTGTTGTGATCCGCTAGAATGAAGTTGGTTTGAAGTGAACGAAGTTTTTTGTTGGGGTAAAGTTTGTCGTTCTCTTTCTCCGCCAGAATCACAAACAGAACAACACTTACCCATAACCCAAAAACCAAAGTTTATCAAAAAGCTAGTTTTGGTTTATAATGTACAAGAAATCAGGCATTGTAGACGTTATTTAGCAGCAAAAGGACCAAGAAAGCTCACAAGCACTTCACTTCGTGAGCCAGACGTCAACTAAAGTTAGCAAAATATCACGTGACAGGAAGTGAGGCTGCATCATACGTACGTGTGGGCATGGATGCCCTAGTCTGTCAGTATTGTTGTCACGGCAACGACACGTCATGATCATTACTTTCGCTTTTCGTTGATCAAAAACACATAATTCAGGAAAATAGAATATTTGAAATTCACACAGCCAATTTTTGGGACAGAAAACGGGAGTTATAAAATTTCATAAAAAAGCAAAAAGGTTAATAAGCCAAAAGATTCAACTAATAAGTTAAACCAGTAGTATATTTATCAATATTTATAATTGTTAACGTCAGTCTGGAAACCAAAACATTCATTTATTTCGTTATTTATTTGTTATTTGTGACAAGAATATTATGCATATTATGTATATTATGAATATTATTAGTGACACAGAGATGTATTGCGTTACACATGGTTGCCAGGCCAGGTGTCATAGTCGCCGCTGATGAGCTCATCATATGCAAGATGATCGCGTCTAAGATATTATACAGTCACCGATTAGAGATAGAGTCAAGTAAAACAGTTGTCTTTCTTCAAGACCATTACCTTATTCCTTTCTATCTACCATTACTGTTTTTCAAGACTCTTTCTGTGTGAGTAATACGCGGGTACTAGTACTGGATCTATGAAAGACAAGTGACAGAATATACAGTATCACAATTGATCGGAGTTTCTTTCAAGCAGCCGCATCAAAAGTGAGTAGTCAGTTCGTATCAAAAAGAAAGATTTCCTGAGCAACTGATAAATGTAAACTTGATTGAAATAGTCTCCATTGTAAGAGAAATATACTTCAATTAGGCTTTGCTTTCGATGTTATTTCATTTTTGGTGAGTTGATGATGAAGAAGCATTATTCCAGCACAGATGATGATGTTTCATCTTTCTTCACTGTAGAATCAACCTTTGTTTGGCCCCAGTAAGGACTAGAATACAATTTGACCGTCTTCATTTACTGGGTTTTTCAATGTTTTGTCTTTTTTCCCTTCTTTCTACCTTTATTAGCATCAGGTTTGAATCAACAACTTTCGCCGTAATTACGATGCTTGCGCGCATCGGGTCATCATAAACAGTCTACACAATTATAGGCGCATAATTCGAAAACTAAAATCATCTGGTATCTGTCTTTGAATTCAGTAATACTTTTTCATATTTTTCGATTAAAATTCACTCTTAAACGTGATTAACTGTAATGATAATGCTTAGTATAATCTCTGGTATTTCTTACATACAGGATTTGTAGGCATAGGTAACGTGCTGTCGGTGTGTAAAGTGTTTTGCATATAATGAATGATGAAACGAGTCTTGACATAAAACACTGGTGATTTATTATTTCTATTTCACCATGTCAAAGAAAAATAATCATATTAGAATGAATATGAATATGTCAATTGACAGTGAACTTTAGACTGTCTGTTATGACAGACAGGGTGTACCTGTTCAATAACATGCATACATAACTTGATTTATCAACAAAACAACCATTTGATTCTCTATTTAAATAATATCCTGCCTCTACCTTTATTAAGGTTTTTTGTTTTTCTTTTCTTTCTTTGATTCTTTTTTCCCTGGTTGTATTTGATAAAGTCACTTCTAGTGAAAATGAAATGATTTTGTTTATACAACAATGATGATTACAGTACTAGTTGTTTCATTTTACTTAAGCTCTTGCTTACTACATTTTCATAATGTTTTTGGTCGAACAGCTTAAGATCAGCTAAACGTCATCATGGCACAATGCACACACATATATATAATCATAGAATATGTTACTTTATTGCAGCAGATATTCTGTCATAACACATTGATACCAAGACAAGAAGGATGAGTACTGATCAAGAACAACTATGTGTTGTAGACAGTGATACAGGACAAATCTTGTATTATTTTAACTCCACTACTGGTGAGATGAAATGGGTAAATCAACCACCTAAGGTATAAATCTTTCCTTTAGATATATATTATGTATGGGATCACATTTCACCAACATATACTTAGAATAATTATTTTGTAAATAATTTATTGCAATCCAGTTATAAAAGATAACCAATACTGGACCAGGGGCTTGTTACATAATATTTCTGTTGTTGTGATATAATGTTATATATTACATGCATTTCTTTGAATCATTTTTGGCACAGGAAATTTCTGAACAAACCAGCAAACAGCCGGTTGAGTCAGACTGTAGTTCTGATCCTGAAGAGATCAGCCAAGAACCTGAAATAACCACATCTAACAAGGACAGCAGTTTTACAGCTGAATTCAAAAGTGAGACTATTGAACCCAAAGAATGTTCTAATCTTCTTTCTGGTGAAGTTGTAACAGTATTTCTGGAGCCTTGTCCAGAGAATGTCAAAAAGTGTCATTCTGCCACATCTAAATTACAAGTGGCTATGACCCCTGAGGCTGCAAAAGCTGTAGCTAGTGAATCAGCAAAAAGTAATGAAAAAAAGAATACACCAAGAAAGAGAAAATTGGTGAGTCTCGTTATGTGCATGGGGCGGATGGGTGGGTGTGGATGTTGTGGTGTTATTTGTTTATCAATAGGTTAGTTTATAATTCAGCCATGTGTAATCTGGAGCTGACAGTTGTATGGGGCTGGATAAGGATTTGTGAGGTGGAGAGGGCTATACCTATTCAGCCTTCATGCATCCAGCCTGTTGCTAAGAGTTTTCTAGTATTTTTGCCAGTAAGAAGCATACAAACCTACTTTAACATTTGATAATCCAAATATAATATATTATTTTTTCTTTCAGCAGAGCAAAGATGATACTTACTTCAATGCGTCAAAAAGAATGTCAGTGAGAAAAGGTAAGTTGTAATGTTGTTGTAAGTTTGTGTTAAAAATTCTACAGACAGCTAAGGAAGAAAGATTTATTTGTTTTTGTTACAGAATTCCTTGGTATAAGGGAGTTTGTCTGCAAAATTTGCAAGAAGTCATTTCCAGGAAAAGAGCATCTTCTAAATCATTTTGAAAGTCATGTGGCTTCTCGACCATACAAATGTCCAAGGTGTTACAAAAGATTCAGTGATCCTAGTGGATTGGCAAGGCATACACATACTCATATAATAGCCAAGCCCTACCTCTGTGGGCAATGTGATAAATCGTTTTCTGATGAAAATAGTTTGACTATTCATGTGGCATTACATGAAGGTTTGAAGCCGTTTTCATGTCAGTTTTGTAACAAGAGCTTTACTCACTGTAAAGCGTTAGCATTGCATATGGTATTGCACATGAAACAGCAGCCATGTCGTTGTAACTATTGTCAAGAGACTTGTTCAAATCCTAAAGAACTTTCCAGGCACCTATTGCTGCACATAAGACCGAGTTCAGTTGATCAAGCGAAGATTGTTAACCAAGATACTAGGAGTTTGTCTTGTAAGTTCTGCACAGAACGATTTCAAGATCAGAAAACTTTAGAAATTCATTCAATCAAGAAACACAGTAATGAAATAAAGGGCGATCAGCACAACAATGTCAACCCTTTGAGGCAGCTACAAGCACTTATCTTTAAAGAAACACCCACCTATGAAGCTAATCGTGTCAACGAAATGAGGGTTGTTCATCTCGCACCTACTGATGCTAATACGAAATCCACTCACCTAACAAACGGTAATGAACATTCAAAGAAAGGCTTGTCTGGAAACCAAGGCAGTGCGGATCCTATTAAGCAGCTACATGAACTGACGTATCGTAGAGAAAGTCCCGTAAACCAATTTAGAATCACTCCTCACTCATCTGCTCACACAGGAAATGACCGTCCGGCTACCCACCTGAAAAATACTGGAGGAGTCAAGCACTTGAATGCTGTGAAGATAGAGCTAAGGAATGATGCTACTGAAGAAAGGCAAGCTGAGCCACTCAAAGAAGAAGATGATGACTTGCCAAGCTGTCACGATGATACCAAACCAATGTACATTGCTGCAGCAGATAAAAAACTACTTCCATGTTTGAGTTGTGAAGAGACATTTTCCAACTCTGTAGACCTTGCACTTCACGCTCGTGTTCACAATGACAGTGAGCTGATTCAGTGTACTCAGTGTGATCGTAACTTCCTTAGTGAGAGTCAGTTCAGAGAGCATTTATCTGCTCATGAAAGTAAAACTGGTCAGTTTGACTGTCCAAAATGCGGCAAACGCTTTGTGCTCGCACACGGACTCACTCTGCATATGCGCATTCACACTGGGGAAAAACCTTTTCAGTGTAAACACTGTTTAAAGTCCTTTGCTCATTCAGGAAACTTGACCGTTCATCTGAGAACCCATACTGGAGAAAAGCCATTCAAGTGTGAGTTTTGTCATCAGGCTTTCAATCACTCCAGTAATTTAAAGAATCATATGCGTCTACATACAGGGGAGAAGCCATATCAGTGCAAACACTGCGATAGGTCGTTCTCTAGAAGCTCGCATCTGCGTAATCACATCATCAACCACAGTTTGGGAAAATCCGAGCCTGATTACTACAGATGTGATATTTGTGATAAATCATTTGATGATCTGGCTATATTAAATGAACATATCAAGACACACAGTGAAACTAAGCCCCATGTATGCCGTTACTGTGGAAAAGCCTTCACTGTACCCAGTGGACTTGCGGTTCACGTTAGGACTCATACTGGTGAAAAACCTTACAAGTGCAAATACTGTGATCGTGCATTCAGCCACTCTAGTAACCTTAAAGTACATGTACGAACACACACTGGCGAAAAACCTTACCACTGTAACGTTTGTAATACCACGTTTGCTAGAAGCTCCGATTTACGGAGACACGTGTATTTTCAAGGTTGTCAAAAGCTCTTCTCATCGACCTCTGGAGCTGTTCAATCTCCCGATGGTAGTGGGACTATTACAACGTCTGCAGGACTTAATGTTCATCCACATTCTTATGCTCCAAACATAAATAAACAAGAAATAGCACAAGAAACGAGCCCGGGAATCACGCCATTCCAACGAATCAAGGAACACATCAAAGCCATATCAGAAAACTCTTCCGCATCAGTGGAAAATGATATGATGGGAAATGGAAATACAGCCAGAGAAAATCTGTACACGTCCTCCATTACTGAAGCAGCCAGGCTTATAAAAGCAAAAGAAGGAGTAATCAGTGAACACCAAATACCAAGCCAGATTGATTCTCAGACAGTTTTTGAAAAATCAAAAGAATCCTTTCCTTTGGTTTCATCTGTATATCATCAGTCCTCATTAGAGCAGCATGATGAATCAATGTTGAAGATCTCCCAACCACCACCATTCTTGCTGTCAACTCTTGCTCTAAAGCCAACAAGCAGTAATTCATGTGGTAGTGATGGGAAATTCCAGCCAAAGATTTGTTATGAACATCAAAAGATTACAGCATTTGATAAGAAGCAGAATGAGCAAAATGACAAAGTTAACAAGATTAATAAGAAAGCTTCATTATCTGAGGAATCTGAAGGAAACAGGGATGAAGAATGTAATGCAGAACCAATTGAAAATATGACATCTACAGCTAATGAAATGCCAAAAAGAAAAGGGCCAATAAAAGAAACATTGCTAAAATTGAATACCGTATCTATCATTAAAGCAAAGACATTGGTCTCTACAACTGAAAGTGAGCAGCCAATAGGAGAAACAAGCAGAAACTTGGAAAAAGTATGTACACCAGGAGGAACAGGCAAAAATTCATCAGCTAAAACAGACAATATACACCCAAGCAGCCCTTCCATGTTGGAAACTAACAACCCAAGCCAAAATCCATTCTCTGGTCAACAAGTCAAACATGTAGACCCTGACAGGCACACACAGTCAACCAGATACCCCAGCAGCCATTCTACAAAGCAACCTGTCCAACATGCAATTCCTACCAGAGAACCATTACCTGGCAAACCAGTACTAATTACGAACCCCACCAGGCACACATTGCCACCCAGGCACCCAGTACAACCTGCAGACCCTGACAGACACCCAGTGCCTGGTCAACAACCACAGACTACAGACCCCAACAGACACCCATTTCCTGGTCAACCACCACAGCCTACTGTCCCTGCCAGACACCCATTGCCTGACCAACCAACACAGACTACAGACCCTGCCAGACAATCATTGCCTGGTCAACCAGAGGGTAATGATATCATCTTTGAAACTTCAAGTTTACAACCCCTTCAAGCTTTAACAGAAAGAATTCTTCCCAAGTATGAATAGATGACACAAAGATTCACTGTTACTATATATCTTATAAAGAGAGTAGGAAATAGAGTAGGGCTGTAATAGAGCAATGAGTAGCAATTGGGATATGGGTTGTATTCCATTCTTCTTGAGTTGTAATTTTAAGGGGATACAAATGATGGATGTAAAGAAACAGTCTTTCAAAGGAGGCACATTTGTATGGAGGTTGAAATTTTTAAATGGCTCAGTGTGGGAAAGACACTATTGTATTGAGGCAAAGACATTTAAAACTTTAACAAAGGTTGGGTTTTTCTCTCACTTTATTTGGTGAATACCATTTTATTTGAATATATGACCAAACGTTTTACTTCTATTGCATTCTTTTACAAAATAATCAATGACTTTGAGTCAGAAAAAACACTTATTTACTGTAGATAATTCAAGTAGGACAATCATTAGATTGTAATAGGAAATAGACTTATAATATAGGTTGGTATGGTTTATTGTTAATATATACAATAAAAGATTCTAAAAACAGATGTGTTAGATTGTTTAAAGTTGAACTAGTTAGTACATTATAGTATTTTATGACAAATGAACAGAATAATAATGGACTTCTATCAACCTTCACTCTTGATGATACATGTTGATGTCCATGAAGGACCTCAGACTAATATTGAACATCAGAACGAAAGCAAGTGACCAACATATCGCAGGTATATCTATATTCTTAAGATAAGTATGCTTAGAAAATGCTCAGGATTAGTATCTCTTTGAACATTTCTTTAACAATTCTGCAAGTGTTTTGATTAATTTACTGCTAACCAATATTAGGTATCGGCACTTCACTCAATGTCCAAATTCCGCCTTTCAATACATCAAAGTAAAGCGCCAATATCTTATTTCCTAGTGCAGCACAATCTAAAGTTGTCAAAAAAGAATGACACAGTATGGTGCATAGCACAGTATGGTGCAACAATTTAATGATAAATCTTGAAACTAAAAACTAGACGGAAAGTTATTTATTGTAGAGCAATAGACCATAATTTACTTGTAAATTTATTGACTAAAAACAGACCATTTCACACACTTTTTACTTATCCTTATTGGTATTTACAGCACACATCATGCTTATTTAGATTTTTTTTAAACCAGAATAGCAATTTATTTGATATATAAAATAATATTTGAGCTATGAATAATTCAAAAATATCAAGAGCAATACAGTTTCCTTGTCTTAAATTCTATCATGTACGAAATTAGTATGACATTACTGGTAACAATAAACAGTTGTTAGTTTTTGTTGTTTCCTGGTTTTGGAGCAGGAGGGGGAGCACCAGTGGGTTTACTGGGAGGGGGAGGGGGGAGTCCAGTTGGCTTTGCAAGGGGGAGGGGAGGGGAGGTAGACACTGGACTAGTAGAACCCAAGTATTTCACCTGCGCTGAAGCTGGTGTTGGTGCCTGTCTCTTTTTCACTGGAGCAGATCCCCCAGATATTGAGCCATGATGAATTGATGTTGCCTTTACTGGAGTTGGAGGCTTTGCTTGACTATCAACAGGGTCATGTCCTGCAAGATCACTGATGAAAACAGATGGATAAATATCAAAACAGAAAAGCATACATGTTTGGGTCTTAAGATACAGGTTAGCTTGAATAGGGAATAAACAAAATGGGTAGAGTAAGGTGTACACAGGATAGGGTAAGGTGTACACAGGATAGGATAAGGTGTACACAGGATAGGGTAAGGTGTACACAGGATAGGGTAAGGTGTACACAGGATAGGGTAAGGTGTACACAGGATAGGATAAGGTGTACACAGGATAGGATAAGGTGTACACAGGATAGGGTAAGGTGTACACAGGATAGGGTAAGGTGTACACAGGATAGGGTAAGGTGTACACAGGATAGGGTAAGGTGTACACAGGATAGGGTAAGGTGTGAACAGGATAGGGTAAGGTGTGAACAGGATAGGGTAAGGTGTACACAGGATAGGATAAGGTGTACACAGGATAGGGTAAGGTGTACACAGGATAGGGTAAGGTGTACACAGGATAGGATAAGGTGTACACAGGATAGGGTAAGGTGTACACAGGATAGGGTAAGGTGTGAACAGGATAGGGTAAGGTGTACACAGGATAGGATAAGGTGGTGTACACAGGATAGGGTAAGGTGTACACAGGATAGGGTAAGGTGTACACAGGATAGGGTAAGGTGTACACAGGATAGGGTAAGGTGTACACAGGATAGGGTAAGGTGTACACAGGATAGGGTAAGGTGTACACAGGATAGGGTAAGGTGTACACAGGATAGGGTAAGGTGTACACAGGATAGGGTAAGGTGTACACAGGATAGGGTAAGGTGTGAACAGGATAGGGTAAGGTGTGAACAGGATAGGGTAAGGTGTGAACAGGATAGGGTAAGGTGTACACAGGATAGGGTAAGGTGTACACAGGATAGGGTAACGTGTGAAGAGGATAGGGTAAGGTGTAACAGGATAGGGTAAGGTGTACACAGGATAGGGTAAGGTGTACACAGGATAGGGTAAGGTGTACACAGGATAGGGTAAGGTGTACACAGGATAGGGTAAGGTGTACACAGGATAGGGTAAGGTGTACACAGGATAGGGTAAGGTGTACACAGGATAGGGTAAGGTGTACACAGGATAGGGTAAGGTGTACACAGGATAGGGTAAGGTGTACACAGGATAGGATAAGGTGTACACAGGATAGGGTAAGGTGTACACAGGATAGGGTAAATGGCTTGTAACTGTATTTACTTGTCACTTGAACTAGATGCATTGATCATTCCAACTACTTCTTCCAAAAGCCCTCCTGTAACACTTTGAAACTCTGCTACAGATCTTTTTTGTTGTGTTGAATGTCGTTGTTGCTCTTGATTAGCTTTGTTAGATGATGAATTTGAAGATGAGTTTGTAGTAGTGTTTAAACCATTTTCCTGCGTTGGAATACTTCGGAAGAAGTCCACTCCTATGCATCATTAAAAAAATTATATTAATATTTATTCCAAAACTTTTCATTTCATTGCCTAGCATTCTCTCAGTAAATGCTCTAAGTAACACTTGATTATCAATGTTTACCTTTAGGAAAGAAATATTTATGGTGTTGTATCAATGCCTCTATTATTGATGACTGGATACCAGTATGCTGTAGACTGACACTGTTAAATATAATAATGTAGTTAGCAATACAAATATCATGACAGCAGAATAACCATAATGCAATTTAGAAATGGATAAAGTATTTACCCATCATGCTTGAGCTGAGAATAAATGATGTTTGGTCCTATCACTATAGCAACATTACTTGCTGTCATCTTGTTGAACTCTGCATGTTCACACAGCTTAGCCAAGAAACAAATCAAATACCTGGAAAAAAGCCATAAAGTATCGAGTACATTAAAAAGGCTTGGGGCAAGATATCCAAAGAATGTAAAAGCTATAATGCTTGATATTCTACCTTAGATTATCTTTATTAGGTTTGGGTAATTTTTCTACAAGTGTCCAGTAAGCTTGTAACTTTGCTCCATTTTCCTGAATACTAAAATATAATGTAAAATAATCAATCATCTTTCCATCATTATAAATTTCATTGATTTTTCTATTTTAGTTTTCTAACCTTGCAGCCTGTATCCATTCATCGTACAATTTGAATGTCATCAGAGGTTCTGGCAGTTCTCGTAGGTATAACTTTACTACTCCTAATATCATGTAACAAACAGATAAGGAGCTCATTTATCTTCTTATTTCAAAGATTTGAAATAAGAAGATAGCTGAGGCAGATTATAACATAATATCCAAACTTCAAAACATCTACCTGTTATAGCATGTAGGTCTATTGAATATTCTGCTAAGTCTACTAAGCCAGCATCAAACTCAGCCTGCAATGATGATCAATATGTGAAGAACTGTGTTAATAACATCCTTACCAAGAAATCTGCACAATAGTCTCTTCCCCTTCTAAAGGATTTTCTTGTAGCCCAAATAAAGGGGTGAGAACCTGTTACCTTTTCTCTGGACATGGTATTAACAAAAGTTATTAACATATTAATGTACCTTTAATTTTCTGATTTTAGATGCACTTCCAGCCAACCGAAATAAGCCCTGTACCAAGAAACAATCTAATTCTGTAAGCTTTTCATAAAATAATGACTACTTAGACTCAATATGTTATACTTGAATGAAAAACTGCACTTACCTGTTCTTCTAGAGCTGTCTCATGTAGGAATGTCAAACTTTCTTCAAGCACAAAGGCTATACTTCTATTTTGAGCTTTCAAATGTTCTTCTAAAGGACATCCAAACACAGGTCTCAATGACGACTCATCTGATGAAAAAGAAAATGGACTTGGTATTATCACATGTACCACAAGGAAGGCATCAAGAGTAACTAGTAAAATTATACTGATCTTATAGTTCAATAGATAATAATCTAAGTACAAAAGTCTTACCAACTTTTATTTTCAGGTCTGGTAGAGCATTTTCCAGAATAACAGCAGCCTTCCTGTGATATTCTAGTTGAGCTTGCATAAACTAAAAATCAAACATTGCTCTAAGTTATTTTCACATGAATATGATTCATAATGTGTGAGTACTCGTAGCATTATTGAAAGACTACATACATGTATAATCCAATCTGCGTATTCTCCTTCTCTGGATACAAACTTCAGAGCTTCAGTAGTAAAGCTATCCTGTTGGACAACAAACAGAGAACTTTAAACACTAAACTTATAAAAATAAAAAATGAAAATCTTGACTGCAGTAATGAACCTGGCATCCTTCAAATTTAGCAGTTTCTTCTTCCAGTTCATCTTTAAGGGAATCTGCTTTGGATGCAGCAGCCCACATGTCTTTACTTGCTCCATGTGCTCCTTTCACAGCTGCCATCCATCTTGATTTACATGTGTCCATGTCAAGAGCAGCCTTGGATAGCTTCTTCTTGGACTGAGCAATACTTGGAATATCATTCTAGAAAGAAAAATAAAAGGAATGAGACTGTTGGATGGGTGGAAGATCATGGATTTATTCTCGGTCAGGAAGAACATTCAGAGTCTTGAAGGTGCTACTCTTACAATAAATATTACAAATAGTGTAACCTTGTCACATGGTTAGCAAAGCCTGTTAGGCTCTTCATCCAAACCAAACGGGCAGTTCCAGGGGTTCCATGAAACCCTACTTTACGAGATGTTTTGAAGCCAATCATTTTCTTTATGCTCAGTAGATCATAGAATGAAATTGGATGTGATGCTGCACTTGCCGGCTTTTCTTGAGTGGCAGCCATTTTGAAACCCCACTTCTTAAAATCCTTTATCATAATTATGATCATTACAGCCATGAATGCAGGCATCAATAAAACATTTGGAAAAAGTCATGTGATGTGGGCCAGACAAGTTGATATAAGCCGGTTCTGCCTTTTTTACAACATAAATTGGATTGTATCATAACATGCTTATTTACTGAGTTACGTAGGGCCAGAAAGGAAAATGTTTGGCCCTTGGTCATTTGTATGTATGCTTGGTCTGACTGCATGACCTTAAGCCAAATATTTTCCCATCTAAGTACATCTGTAGCACTCTGCCAGTGGGCAAAACATTAAATAAGTAAATAAATCATCATTTCATATCTTACCTCCAGTAGTGTTGTCATAGGAGCAATAACATTCCTTTCTACAGCCATCTCAAATTCACACAACTCCTTGGCAACTGCCAACTCTGCCTCCCCCGCTCCAGACATTATAGTTCTATTATTATTAACAACATATAAAATAATAAATAATAAATATGGCTATAATATTCAATGGTAAATAGGTAACAGTTTTATTTTAAGGGCCCTCTAAGCAAATATATAAGAGCTACTATTTAACTATTTACTGCTGAAAACAAAAACTGAACAAAGAACCATAAAATACAACAAAACAAAAAGGAAAGAAATAAAATACTTTCACTCTCCTCTTTAATGTGTGTACATTGATTTTATCATTTTTTAAAAACACCACTAATTATCTCTATTGTCATGTTGATGTTTTTCTTTTGGTCTTATTCATACTTTTATTAGATTGCCTCCTGTCTGGACATTTTAAACAACATCATGCTATTACTAACATGTCCTCTTTAATTCTTTCTTACCCAAGAACAGAGCTGTCTCCTAACTGATTGCTAGACTCAAGCATACTGTTTGCAAGACCTGTTTGGTTTAGCTTTTTCTGAAAAGCAAAATTTGGATATTTTTTGTAGTTGACTCAACATATCTAACAACAGTTTTTAATGGTATATTTATATAGATATCATATTGAAAATACCTTTAAAAAGGACAAACATGAATGGGTGATTTGAACATTCTATGACTTTATTAATTAGTAACAGATATGGTTAGAAAAGTGTGATGATTTGTGTTCAAATTACCATGGTGTCAGAATGAATTGTCTGGTCACGCCTTAACAAAGCAATGTCATCATGACCAACTTTGGATTTGACAAATAACATTGCCTAAAATTTAACAACAAACCACCATAAACCAACATACATACAATAACACTTTCCATCCCTTATTAATATTTCTGTCTTAACATCAATAGCATTGTATGTATATAACTTTTCATGTAAAAATGAAATATTTAAGGATGAAAAATGAAACACACTCACTTGGTATTAATAAGTCACAATGAAAGACCATTTTCTAGGATTCTTTATCAACAATGAATAGATTCATGGTCAAACATTTTCACATCTTACCATCCGTTTTTCAAAATCACTCCCAGAACCTTGCATTGATGCAGTGATTCGCTTGTTTGCAGATTGACAAGCATGCTTGATTTTCTCCACAGTTTTCTCAACCTACACACAAACATTAGCATATTGAGTTATGTTGCACAATAAAAAAATTAAGCCATCAGACTAGTTTGACACACCTTATTTATTTTACTTCCATGAAATACAATCAGGTTTAAAAGGAGAAAATATTGAATAACTTTTCAATGATTGCAAAAATATTACCAAAACAAATGACATTTTATATTCCTTATACCACTTTCTATCAGCAAAAAACTGAAAATATGTTTTTCACTTTTCATGTAATTAAAGAAGCTTTAAGTTTTCACATTGTTTGAGCTGATGTTCATGATAATCAAACACTATTCTTTCTGTGTTCTCATTATCATTCAGGTCCATGATATTTCACATATTTTCATTCCTTTAAAAAGGTGTTAATGCAATGAAAATAATAAATGTAAATAATGCTTGTATAGGCAGATCAATATTTATTCTTTGTTGAAAACTGACACATGGGACCACCCCCATCCAGTGACTGTTTATGGTATGTAAAATACCTGCATTACAAACTACACCCTGGGTAAACAAATTCTCTTGTTGTAAATCTTGTTATCTTTGCAAACTTTGAAAACAAATCATTTCAAAATCCAAGCCCACTTTTGAACAAGGTCAATGAGAATATTTATGCTGATTGTTATTGTAACAGTCCCATCTCCATTACATGGAACCTATTGACTCTGCTAACGAGTTTATAACTTCCTTAAACACCTTATATACCAGACACAAAATGATTTCTATTCAAACTAACAAGTCGAACATGATAAACTCACAATAGGTGGTCATTATTCGACACGTGCGACGCAATTATAATAATTTTATCGTTTTCAATTGCAAAGAGATATCGTTACACGCTTGAAAAGATCAACTGCTCAGATACTGAATAACATGCTACATACATCACATGATTCATACTTACATTCTGTAAGTCTTCTGACAAGATTTCGGTCTTCTCGGCCCTTGAAAATATAAGAGATTACAAGTGTAGCTAAGAATTGAGCTATTGCACTTTCTTTGTACTGGTCACGTTAGTATAAGGCGGGTCACATCATGACAACAGCTCTTCTACTGTATGGCTACAATGATTTCCGTTCATTTGAGATTCCGAAAAATTTACTTTATTTACCTGCCAACACGTTGATCAGCCAGCTGTTTGACCCGATAAAACTGTTTCTTCATCCTTGCGCGAGTGGATTGGCTGAAAGCCACGGGATTTACAACAACCAGCTATTGAATCACTTACAGCTCCAAAACCCTTCCATTTCCGCCATCTTTGTTCTAATAATTCGGAATGATTGACTCTTGCGCAAAGGTCAAAAGCGCATTCGTTGGTTTTGAGCCCACGGACTTTCGAAACGGAAATGCGTCGAATGTTTTCCGACAGGATCGGCCATTTCACTTCCGTTTTTTGTAAATAATATAAGTCGTGTTGTTTACCCACCTGGTCCTACCTTCGTCCTGCCCAAATACATCTGAACCATCCATTTATCTATAAGTAAGAGAGTTAGTCTTTTATTGCAGTAAATCGTTACGAGTTTTCGAACGACGCGTCGTCCAGGTTTTCTTACTTAGTTTTGCGTTCAGCTACAAATTCCCCCTTTGCCGTCCCTGGAGAGTGTTTTTTTGGTCCTAGCACCAGGTATCTACTACAACAACACTACGTCATATCGATCAGCATTCAATACTTGCCTTGTTTTTGGCAAAGAACTTGTGAAAAATTGCAAGCAAGTTATTTTTGAGGATTAATATTACAATCCACGAGCCATTTCTTTAATTTATCAAGAAACATGTGCCCGAAAGAAAAACCAATTCATTTCACGGCGACTTCACGAGCGAACAAAAGAAAACTGTTAAAATAACCACGAAACGTTCAGATTTCACCCGACTGATAAGTGAATTTCACTTAAAAACGACAAGATGGCCATGGTTCGGAAACATTGCTTTGTTATCATGTTATTGTTGCTGGAAGTCGGTGTTCTATCCAACGGTAAGTTAGTACATCGAAGTTAGATTATATTTAATGCCTATGAATGATGGTCGGCACAAATAAAGTTCGTTTGTTTTTCCAGATGTATATTTCCCGTTGTTTTGAGATCTTTGAGCTAAAAATGGATACCTAATGCATTGATAATATATTGGCTACTTTTGCTATCGGTAGAAAGATTAAAAGTCTCACAAAGATAAAACTTTTCCTAATTTTCATAATGAGAAATTTTCAGCAAATGTGTCCAATCACTTGTGTGGTTTATGTGGAATGGAAACTTCATTATTCAAGAGACTTTACATTTTGTTGGGTTTACATTTTATTGGGTTTACATGTAAGAAAATTTCTTCAGATTAATATGCTGAGGAAAAATTGAAAAAAAGAGAGTGTATTCCGTACGATAATTAGTAACAATCTGTGCCCGTTCGCTGCGATTGCTAAAAAAACGTTGCAAACATCGGGTGATCAAGTTTGAAGTGAAAATGGTATATTTTCAAGATAATAAATATAGAGGAAGGAAGAGGGCACGATTTTACCCCGAGGTGAGCAGATATAGTATTAACTTTTTGTGTTTTTGATAGGAAGAGGGTTGAATTACAGTCTGCTATGTATTTCCTATGCGTAACCGCCTAGATCAAACAATGATTTCCTTATATTTATTACAACAAATCTTATTCATATATCATAGTATGGTCGCTTTATATCGGGTCCATCTTATAAAACTCAGTAAATGTGCTAATTTCTGTCGGTAGCTGTTTCTTTTGCATGTCTTTTAAACCTATTGTTTTTCATTCTTTGACGTATATATCGATGGCAATACGCCACGCATCAGCAATTAGTACAATGGCTTGGTGATTAGCAAATGCTTTGTTATACATTAAATGTGAGTTTAATAAAACATTAATGACGGCTTATCTTGCTGTTTTATAATGCTTTTAAGTATTTTTAATAAGCACAAGCTCGAACTTTTAATCGATCACTTTCAAGTGCTGAAAACGCCATGAAGCAATAAAAATGTTGATATAAATATACGTTCCAATCATAGTTAATTAACTATGTTGAAATATAAGGAGGTAAAGCAAGTTTGTTATATAGAACAATTCGTTTTCTTTATTAAGTCATACTAAGTTCTGAACAGATATTTTTTACCTACGCGTGCAAATAAACAAGACCATATAACGTACAAACTTATATTTATGCATATACATATATATATATTTATATATATTTATATATATACAGATATATATGGAATAGAGATGAAGCTAGTAAATGATGAAGAATGAAATAAAGTTTGCATGATATCTTATATTCCCATAAATGTTTCATGTACTCGAGAAAAATATTTCTAGTTTTCAATTTAAAAAAATATTTTTGAGAAAATAAATACAAACATTTATGATATTCTTCAATAAATTTTGAATCAATGTGAAGACAACAGACTTTTCCTAACCCTAACTATCCATGTTTTCTTTCTCAGGCCAGACCATACAACCTAAATATACTTCTACATCACCCAACGACAATGCAAATAGTGCTAATAATGCAATAAGGAATTCAGTTGTTTCAACTCTCACAAGAGCAACAACATCAACGAAGGAGCCTTCAACAAAGAGTGTACTTCCAGTAACTGGTAAAGTTAAAACAAAAATGTCTCTCTTAGCTCAGAAATTGGAATTGAAAGATGGAACAAGTATAAACAGAACAGCAGCTAGTACAAGTGCTGACTCAAGGGGAGATGATGGTGAGTAGAGAAGTCATGTACCCAGTGTTGGATCCAAGCCTGGGGGGGGCAGGGGGGGGGGGGGGTACTCTTGCCCATTTAGGGTATGGATGTGCTGCTGAGCCCTCTGAACCCTGACCCTGTTCCAGAGTAAAAATCGCTGAAATTCATACCCTGTTCCAGAGCAAGATTGCTGAAAACCCTGTTACAGAGAGGAGAGAGAGCATGATTTCATATACCCTGTTCCAGAGCGAGTGCGATTTTATATACCCTGTTCCAGAATAGAATCGCTGAAAACTATGCCCTGTTTGGTGGCACGTCCCCGTATAGCGAATATAGGGGAGTACCCCCCGGGGATCCAAGGTGAGGGTTGGGGGGTTTTAGTCCCCCTGTTATACCTTAACATCAATGGACTACTTTGACAATGTGATCCAGGGGGCAAATAGATAAAGCTATTTTTTTACGATAATGGCATCGATTGACTTTATGGTTTATAACAAAACAATTTGCCAAGATATGAATTTAAAAATCAAACCCCTCACAATATTTCGTTGTCCATGAGTTAAAAATGTTTTTTTTTTTGCCCCATGGCTGACCCATAATGCCTTGCAATTCAAGATGACCATAGCATTGTCAAAGTAGTGAATGCTTTATATTAATACATCAAATTATTTCCTTTTCTTTGACCAACAGATGGTCTGCCTCTCTGGGCTTACATTTTGATTGGTGTTGTAGGAGTTCTTCTTCTTACAGTATTGGTTTGTTTAGTGTACACAAAGTTTATCAAGTGGTAAGTATCTTTAGTTTACTAAGATGTTCATTTATTTTTAAATCAATAACAAAATGTCAGAGATTTTTAACCATGCATGACTAAGACAGGTAACAGGTAAAATGTCATACAGTAGACAACAAAATATGAACACCATACATACTTATATCGTAATATGCACCCATATACTCCAAGATGATGTGTATATATAATGGTATTACAGGAAAGATCATGGAACATACATGGTATGGGATGATGCTGAATTAGAAACAAGTCCTGCTTTTACCAGGTTAGTTATGCACACTACATAAAGTAGAGATCAATGCAGAAACTCATCAGGGATGTGCACAGAATCGTACTTCGGCAACAAGATGGAAGGAATTATAACTCATTATTGCACAATGGCTGGGACACCCTGCCTTCTGCAGGAGCATACTACTACCATGATTTCTGAGTCATCAGAAAAATACCTTTAATTGATAATATATGAATAAATATCAAGAACTAAACATCATAAAACATTCAATGTATTAAAAGTTTACAATTATTCTCGGGGTGTGTGTGACGTAATAGCCACCATTTTGGTTAATTTGACAAAAGATTTTCTCTTGGTGCCTTTTGTCATCTCAACCATCATGATGGCCATTTCTTATCATTTTTCTCCATGGGAAGCAATGCACATTACTAATAAAAACATCCAATGCATTAAACTCTTTCTTTAACCTTTTTGATCATAGAGAATCAGAGTTTCTTCTTGAAACATCAATAGGTATGTAAATGGACCTTGAGCACATCTAAATTTCAAACATGTGATTATCTAAAAACATTATCTAACGACAAGTTTTGCACTTTTAGGTGGTCAGGAGATGGTCAGTCCAGAGCTACAGCTTTATGAAATACCTCTGGACTCTGTCGCTCATCCAAGGATAGCTTATATTGGCTCAAAACGAGTAGCTCCCAAGAGAATGGATGAAAAAGCAAGAAAAAAGGATGGAGTTTATAATGTTCCATCTTTAACAAGATACAAAAAACGAGATACAGTATACAACTCAGTAACAGACACATGTATGACAAGTGTTATGAGTGAAGGTAGGTGCATATTTGGTTATATTAAACCTCATTATGGTGCCATCATAAATCACTTGTTGCAAGGATCACAATAACTGAATGATGAAGAGGAATAGTAACAAAGTTTTAGCTTCTCTGAAACCAGTCCAATGGACTACTTTGACTATACAGCAGCCATCTTGCCAAGAGGCAAAACAAAACAAAGATGACAAAAAATAAAGAGTTTCATGTGTTTGTCTTTATTTTACGGGTAAAGATGATCAATGTGCCATCTTAATTCGTCTTTTCTTGTATTCTCTTGTGCTGAGCTGTCAATATCCATTGACATCATTACTGCAAATTAGATTCATTTGACCCTGGACACCCTATAATGCCTTCCAATTCAAGATGGCCACCATATCATTGAAGTAGTCCATTGTCTATTCATTGATATTGCTATTACATCTTTTCAGGGACCCTTGATGGTAATGGATCTATGAGCAGAAACACCTTAGCAACTGTCATGCTGTCCAATGGAGGGCTAGACAAATATGGATCAACTTCACATCACTTTGACATTGCAACTGCCAAAGGTGTCCCAAGAGACAAGAGCTTTAGCATGGACAGCCGTACAAGAAGTGTATCTAACTTGATCCAAAGTAGGCCTTTACCAGCTGTACCAATAAACAAGCGCTTCTCCAAGAGTTTGGACAAACTAAGGTTCTTCAATACACTACCAGTAATGAAACCCATGTCTCATCATAAATTACCACTACCAGACCCTCCCTTATATGCCAACATGGTGAGGTCTGCAAGCTATGGTTCAAACTTACAAAGAACAATAAACAATAACAACTCTATGGATCCTCCACAGCTTTGTTCAAGGAAAAGTTCGCTGGACTTGCAGTCAAAGACATCACCTCAAAAATCAACACTATCTGGTCACCGCAAGTCTAAGTCCCTGGATACTCTCGTGTTATTAAAGGAAATTGATTGGAATGCTATAAATGTTGATGTTTACCACTCTTATGAAAGTGTTCATGAGACAAAAAATATAAATGATGAATATGCTAGTGTTTCTGATAGTCAGCCAAATTCTCCAACAGCATATTATTCTGATAATCTTTCACAGAAAAGCCCAACAAAATCTAATATCCCAACACCACCGGGAAATAACAATGATCTTGAATCCATTTATGCCAGCTTAAGTCAAGAAGATCTACACAATACAGCCATTCAAAATGTTAATGAAGTTAATGATATAAGCTATGATTCAAGTACCATGTCTTCCTTGTCAAGTGAAACAACATCTCCTTATGCAACTGTTCGCATCAGTCAAATTCCAGGCCTTAACTATGACCATGACAAGCATGAACAAATATACAGCACCAAATCACCTGAAAACTCTGGTGGTAGTTTAGATACGCCAGAAAATTCTGGTTCATCAGTTAGCGAAATAAAGCCAACACCTAATTCTGCTCGCTCAAGCACACATACATATCTAGAGTTGTTTCCTGGGGATACTAACAGGGACAGTATCATTTCAGAAACAAGTTCAGGTTATGCAAGGCCTGTTGCTGTCATAAAAGACATTGAAACAATAAACAAAAAAGAAAAGGACAAAAAGACAAGTGAAAGGATAAGCTTATCAAATGTACCAATCCCAATTGAAACTGCAGTTACATTTGATGAAGAAAAAAATGGTGATCCTTATAGAACAGATGCAGGAGAAAGTGAGGCGTATGACAACCCGGTCAAGGTATCTGATGATGAAAGTCAAAGAGTCAGTGAACTTAAGGATATACCAAAGGAGAATGAGACATCTGAAACTGAAGGAAGAATACAAGAAAATCCGTCCTCTATTAAAGGACAAACCTCTTTAACACAATATGAATTTGTTGAAGAAAAGGGTGAAAAGTTTCATGTAAATGAATGGCCATCAAGAGTTAGAAGTTCTAGTGAGCATAGCGAATGTGAAATTTGATGCAAATAATCACCAGTAGCTTAGACTATTAAATTAACAATTGGACATAAATGCCTACTAATCTCTTAAAATAAATGGATACAAACAAATTTGAAATTAGGTTGAAAACATAAGTCAGGCTCCATTGTTTTGATTCTCAAAACTGGCACTTTTTGCTACTAGTGATCTCTCACTAATAGGCTCAGCCAATCAGAGCACAGCCAATCAGTAGCTCAGCCAATCAGAGCACAGGATTCATGATAGATCATTTTATAGTAGGGTTAGACTGAAACAGGTTATGCAGACAGCTGGGCATCCCAAAATAGTACAGTTATAAATCCTTTTTTAATTCAAACAAACTATGCATGTCATAATAAAGCTCACTGTCTCTGTATGTGCTGCCAGTAATAACCTTTAACGATGCACACATTGTTGAATTAACTAGCAATATATATAACACTGGTTGTGCAAGAAATCTTAATGTAGGTATTGCCCTGTGCAGGACACATGGGATTTCATGCAGAGTAGTGGTTGAACTGCTGGTATAATCCCTTTACAAAAAGATGGTATGGTATGAAATGTTATTACTGACAGTAGGCACAGAGCCTAATAGACCTTATTCATTATGGTGTAATGTTTTCTCATAAGTAATTAACAGACCATCAAGGTATCATTCCCTAGAAAATAAAATTGAGTTTCATTTTTTAAGGTTCGGTATCATGCATCCTGATCGTCTGTGTGAGAGGTCTCGTATCCTGGGGTAACGATTGCTAAACAACAATAAACAGGAAAAAGAGTTGGTCCAGAAAGGGAAAAACTTAAAATGCCCTTGGGCACTGTTTTTCTCTATCCACCCTCCTAGCTGCTAAAGAAACTATGTGTATCCATATTAATGTGTCTTCTCATGGAAAACTGTTAAACAAAGAAATTATATTCTAGGGAATGATACATGGTTCTGTAATGGGAAAACATTGTACCAAGGTAGCTAAAGGTCTATTTGTTAATATGTTCTTTCATAGGGAATAAAATTACAAGACATTTTCTGCCTTTGAAGATATATCATTATCCAACATTTGGCATTAAAAAATTGAAGCCGATTTATATTAAAAATATAGTTATAATACATTACAAGGGTATTTGTAAACTAGTTTAATAAAGAAAGTTGTAGAATATTTTTATGGCCTTCCAATGTAAATATGAACAACAAACAACTCTTACAATATTATAAGGCTGGTGTCAGCATTAACTTTTAAAACAATAATTTAGTTCTAACTCAATATGGACCTTTATAGCAGAAATGTTAACTGGAACAATGGATTCCCCCCACGTAGCCTCACATTCAAGTGCTTTGGGATAAAGTTGTGTGTAGTTAAATGAAGATTATTATTGCCATGGAAATAAACGCGGTTCCATGTGATAAAAATCCATTATACACACAGTTTATATTTGTAGAGTATAAACAAGAAAGTCTTGGTTAACTATACATGTCTTGTCATACCCCAGTTCCTGGCTCTTGATTCAATGACTGACATTATTTGCCTTCTTGTTTCTGGTGACGTATCCTTTTTAATGAATTCATCCCTCATAACTGCAAGAAGAGAATCTAGCTCCTTAGAATGGTCTTGTTCTAGCTTTCTACCCACAAGTATAAGGGTTACAACCAACTTCTCCATAATGCTTGGTGACAAAATTTCACGTTCAATCAAAAGTACTGAAAATTTTATCAAACTGGCTTCCATAGCTTTCCCTTGGGAATCATCCAGATTGCGAAAGAAATTTAAGATTTTGACAATGACATCTTCTGAAATATTGTCATCCTTAGAATTGATCACGTTCATTACATCATCAAGTGTGATAATACTTCCATTATCAGTATTACTGCTATCAGTACTTATACCAGTAACATAGCCAACACCAGAATGGCTGGCTTGTGTATTCAGGTTAATCATACTGCGCCTCCCTGGAGTGATATAAATGGCTTGTTCTGGTCGTCTACCTCTCCTACTTTTCTTTGACACTTCCATGGTCAGGGTGACTGGAAAACTGAATATACAAATTATGTGAATGAAAACGTTATCTGGATCAGTATGCAAAGAGAATTTACAAGTTTACACGAGTTTACAAAAAGGAAATTGATAGGCATCTGAAATCCAATTTTAACAACAATGGTTATTGAAGTTAACTGATATACTGAGTTTAACTTGAACCATCCCAGCAACCACAAAAGAATTCGCTTACTGAATGATAGTAAACAAAAGTTCAAGCATGATAAGATCAGCTGTTTTGACACCAAGTGGTTTGAATGACCCTCTCGACTTAAGAACACAATGAAAATGTACTCGTACAAACTTTTTTCTCTCGAAAGAAAGTCTGAAAGCTCTATATTTGGTCTAATAGAAAAGTGATAAGAACGAGAGGCTTTAGTTCGTTTGGTCGAGTGAAGGGGCGTGAGTTGACTAAACCCCACTAAAATTGACCTGAAGATGTATTCTAAACCAAAATTAATTCTGGGAAAGATTGGTAATTTTCAATTAAAGACATATTTTTAACGAGCGTACTTACAAGACTTACAAGTAAGAAAATAACGAGGACAAGAACTTGTGGCAAAAACAACTCTTTCTTGGCCCGTCAGACACTGATATTTGACGCCGACTGATCTGAAAAGAGTGACAGAATATGGCGCCAAAAGCCATTCCATATATGGATAATGGCTGAATCGAGGCTGTGAGGTACGACCTGGCTCAATAACCTCGCTTCCATGCCTTTACTTGGACAAACGAGGTAAAGTATGGGAAAACGGGATCAGATTAATAGTCGAACTTCATTTACGATACACACTAGTATTTTGTATGCAAAGCATTTATTTCCAAAATGCGTGAAAAAGGTTAGTGACAATATTGCATGTACTATTCACATACTAGTAGTTTTGTTGGCCAAAGTTATCTTTAAATTTTAAGTTAGTTAGTGGTACAAATGGACATTGGATAGCAAAGTCCTTTATCCCCTATAAACGAATGTTCTTTTACCGTCTTGGTTACATATGTGTGTAACAAATAATACTATGGCCGAGCATTAAATGACTTCTTTCACCTCATAAGGCAACACCCTGTACTGTTATTAAGCAATTTTGAATATGCTTTAAACCCAGTTGAACAAATCCATTTTTAACATTATCGAGGGTTTATAATGTGGCAAGAATCCGACAGACATGGAACAAGAACTATGATTTGTTAAATTTTGCTGCCATGGACCGCGTGACTCTACGTGTGCCTGAAGCAGTTTTTGGTCTGATGTTACTTTTGACTGGATTTTGTTTTGCTGAGGATTCACGAACTTGACGATTTCCTTCTAGACTCAGCCTAGAAGGTCGACTGTACTGTTGCTGGGTTTTCTTGTCTTCTTCGTCACCTCTTGTCACTCTGTAAGTTTGTCCCCCCGTCAGACTTCTTTTCACTGGCAACTTTGAAATAGATGACTTTTCTTCATCGTTAGCTTTAGTACGTTTCACTGTTGTCTGCAGCTTTCCTTCTAAGCTCATTCGAGGTGGTTTACGTAAAGAAGCACTATCGTTTTCTACACTTCTGCGCGAGATGGATTTTCTGTTTGATTGCTTGGTCATGGCTGTAGCAGGCCTATTGTTGTAGGTGTTCTTCTTGATGATACTGCAAGATAATTATCATAACGTATGAATAACGCCTGCAGTATTAAAATACCAGTAAATATGTGATCTGCTTTTCAAAATCACGTCACAGGCACAATTGCAAGTTCCAAAAGGAATTCTCCATTCCGCGTTCCAACTCGTGTAACCAGGAAAATGAGTCGCGCGTATAAATTTACTGTATATGGCCTTTCAGCATAAGAATGGTCACTTAAGGTGAAATTGAATATTGATCGGGATATACCTGTGTCTTGGTGAAGGAGCAGTCCCAGGACGTCTTCTTCCTGCCAATCTGCAAACAAAAAAGCTTGAGGTTAGTCAGTAGAGATGGCAACGAGCCGGTCAGGTTAGCCAGTAGAGATGGCAACGAGCTGGTCAGGTTAGCCAGTAGAGATGGCAACAAGCTGGTCAGGTCAGCCAGTAGAGATAACAATAAAAAGTGTTAATTATTTACCTTGCTTTGTCTTGTAGTTGAGGTGATTTAGTACTTTGTACAGGCTTCAGTACCCTGTAATTTTAAACAACAGAAGCTGTGAGTACATACAATTACTAGCCAGATCTACATAAACGTGTTATACCTGATATCCCAGTTCTTTCTCCTTCCAAGTGGACTGTGAGTTGATGCCCTTTTAACATCAGAGTTTTCATTTCTATTGCATGTTAAGGAACTGGACAAGTTTGGGATTGGGGGGGAGGGGGGGTCAAT
This sequence comes from Actinia tenebrosa, assembly GCF_029948245.1. Classification (NCBI taxonomy): domain Eukaryota; kingdom Metazoa; phylum Cnidaria; class Anthozoa; order Actiniaria; family Actiniidae; genus Actinia; species Actinia tenebrosa. The sequence continues at coordinate 8,742,870 of NW_028292578.1, forward strand.
ATTTTAGAAGTCCCTTGCAAATACTGAATTTTATATCCGATATAAAATAAAATAATAGCGAATAAATTTAAGATGGCATTCAGCCGCCTAGCTCCGTGGTCCCTGAAAGGATTATCAAAGAGATATAAGCAAAAGTGATCAAAAGAAAATAACATCACATTATCTAGAGTTAATTTAATAGAACGTTGATGTAAGGATACTGTTCTACAACTCGCCGCTGCATAGCTTTTAAAGTAGCAGAAGAGAGTTTTCTGGCCGACTTTTTGCTCTGTGACAGATAACAGAAAGGAAATGTGAAATGAAAACAGAACTAGCTGTGATATCTATCAATTTCGTTTGGCATTCCTACCTTATCATATTGTCTCTCTTCTCTTTCTTTAGCCACATTCCTTGAATGAGTTATGTATGACATTCTATCATGAACTGCAATCTTGAAGAAAATGTCGTATAACTTTTGCTTGGCAGCAACCAACTGCATAATAAAAGTTAAAAAATGCATTAGCAAAAAGCTATTTAACATTTACATTGCAAAAGGTCATTTTCCATCAAATTATGTGAAGTATAAAATGCTTTCATTGTATCAGAAGGTGAATTGGGGAACCGCCCTACGATTCAAAAAATATCCCTTAACTTTAAGAGCGTCGTCTTTACAAGCTTTACCAGTCACATTTCTAATTTTTACCGGCATCAGTTATTACAGGTTTTCATTATGTTTTGAAGTGATAGGAGAAGATCATAAACTAGCCAGAAAGTCAATTAAGTTTTGACATGATAGGTCAGAGAAGATCATGGTAGTGTAAACCAGAGAATTTTGCTCAGTTACTGGTCACTACTCATTCTCTGGTCTCCAACCCTTAATGAAAACCCTGTACCATGTCCAGTGAATGACTAGTGATTTTAGCCCTAATAGATATATTTGATAAAAGTGATTGGTACCTGTGCTTGCACCCTCTGTTGTAATGATTTATCTTGATAAGAATTAGTGCCTTCTTTGGATATGTCAGCAAGGAACTCACTTGTATCCTGCATTACATTACAGTGAATAACAATTAATTAATTAATTTTTGTTGTTTATATTGTGGCATAATGGAGATGAATTGTACCTTAATTGTTTTAATGATGGCTTGTACTTTCTCTGCCTTTAGCAAGCATCTAGTGAGAAATCCCTTAGAATAGGCTGTTAGAATAGAAAACTTATCTCTTCCATCACATCCTTGGTTCATCGCCATCTATGACAAAAACACATGATAAATACTGATCACCTCCTGCTACAAACTGTAACTGTGCACTATTCATTTTCTATCATAAGGAATACAAATGCAATTCAAATAGTGCTCATACATAAAATGCAAGCAAATAATATAGGATAAGCAAAGCTATTTTTTTACTGTGCTACACAGCATACTGTGGGCACTTCCACAAGTTTTTGATTGTCAACTTTTAATGTGCTGTTTACCACTAATCAATTTTTATATGATTGATGATTAAAATCTTTGATTCACTCTAAAATATCCCTCTGTCAAGATATTGATTTTTTATGTAACTTAGTTCTTAGATTGACAGTTGTTGAAATGCTTGGGTTAGGGTTAGGGTCAGCAACCGTGACATCAAACATTGCAGGTCACACTATGGTAGTATAACATCAGAGTGAAGAGCCAATGCATAAATGGTTAGCAGTAAACATCACAATAAATGGCTTCCAAAAAAAATGGGAAAAAAAGGTGTCCATGCTCCAACATGTAGCACAGTAACTTGCACTGCTCGATCATGTTTTATCACTAGATGAAGATTATACCTCAAATTGTTTCAGAAACTCCTGCCTCACATATGGACTTGGACTGAATGGACCATGTTGCTTAGCCTGAGATCTGTTTTCCAAAGTGTCTTGCCTGTAATGTACCACTGAATTCATGTCATGGTACATTCTATGCTGAGGATCATATGTGTAGTGATTATTTTCTTTATCTGATGCAGATTCAGCTTCATTCTGATCATCTCCCTTGAGACTAAGTGACCCTTCAAAGCTTCTTTCAGATATTGAATACATATCACTTGATGGACGAGCATTGAATTGTTCATCATTATACATATCTCTTTCATCTGACTGTGTATTTAGTTCTTGCAATAAATTGAACTGTTTTTGATTGTCCTTATTTTTCTTCAATCTTGCTAGTTCTTGTTGTCTTAGAAGTGCAACTTGCTTTTCCTTTTCCTCCAACAGTTTTTTCCTCATCATTTCAAGCTTTTCTAGTGCTTTATCCTGTTCAGTGTAAGTCTCTGTACTTTTCTTACTAGCAACATGCTTGACTGGTGCTTTTTTCTTTGCTCTTTGACTAGACCTAGTATCAGGTCTTTGTAGCTCATTAGGGGTGCTTGTTAGGGGTTCCATACTCTGGTAATATAAATGATTGGGATTTTGATTAACATTATCCATGTTGAGCTTACGTTGTACTGGCTTCACAGTCTGCTGTATACCCTCCATGGTGGATAACTGAGTTGTTACACTAGAATCTAACAAAACAGAAGGAATAATTAGAACTGGTAATGTTTGTTGTTTTTTTTTTTTTAATATAATTTTAATTTTTCTCTTTTTTTTTTTTTTTTTTTTTTTTTTTCTTTTCTTTCTCTCTTTTTAATAAATTCTTTTGAAATATTTTTATCCATCAACAACACTCTTTGAAGTGTCAGCAGAAATGGAATGGGCTGCATTCAGTGTGATGAATTGGAAATATAATTTTATGAGCAAAGTATCATACATCGCTGGTGGGACTCAAACCCATTTATCTAAACTAGTCTGTTGTGTTAACCACTACACTACAAGGACAAACCACCCTGGAAATACAGTCATGCAATCAAATATAGGCAAATTTTGGGAGACCCAGGGCAATATTTCTCCTTAAGGGAAAGTTGAACACCATAAACTAGGTTATGCAGATAATAATTGAAATGTCAGGAGAAATGTATTTGGTGTTTCAATATATTCGCATACCTGTGAATGCCATTGATAAAACAGTTGATGCCAATGAATCACCAGCAGTAATCTCTCTTTTACTGTCTAAGTGTTCTCCATGAAGTTTATTACTTGCAATTGTTGTACCAGTACTTGATGCTGAACTTTCTCTGTCAAGGGACAGATTTTGTAATTTCTGACTAGTTCTATCAGATTCATTTGTGCTGTTTATGCTTTCATCAACTTTGTTTCTTCTGGGAGAGGATGATGAATTGTAAAGCTTGGGTTTTTGAAATATCAAGGAAGAATCAGGCAAATCATCTTTGACATTCTGATTACTGCCTTCTTTCCGCTTCCTTTCTTCGGGGAAACTTTTATAGTTCCTTACATTATCTTGCAGTATCTCGATAGAACCATTGTTACTTTCCCCAGCAACATGATGATTATTTGTCTTGCTAATTATTATCTTTTCTTGTGCTTGAACATTTTCTTTTCCTTTGTTGTCATTGGAGGAATTTCCTTCAGGAATGGGAGTCTTTGTTCTGTTCTTTCCTCCTTTCCTCTGAAAAAAAAAATTAGCAATTTTCCCTAGCTTTGTTAGCCAGTCTGTTAAGTGCATGCACTTTTTAACAAATACAAAAGCTAGCTTTTTCTGTGCTCTATTCAGTAATAAAGCATGCCAGAAGTAACAGAAAGAGAAAAAACCATCGTAGATTTTTAATGCTGTTTTTAATAACTTTTTCGCAAAATTTCGTGTGTTTTCATTTACAAATAAAGCACAGTTTTGGACCAATCAGAGCAGGTGTACCATCTCGTAGTTATATAATAATGGACAAAAAAATATTCTCGTACCCTATCCTACCGATAAATTTTCAAAAGAACAATTTTGATAAAGGAGTAAACCTTACTTGACATCTGTCCATGATATCCATAACTTTTAGCAACAAATTGGAATATTTTTGTCTTCTTGCTTCAAAATGTTTTTGCTCCAAATCCACAGCTTTCCTTCTGTAATCACGCATTTCATTCTTCTCAACTTCAGACAGCTATGAAAAAGAATGAAAAGAAGATGTCAAAGTACAAAAGTAAGGAAAACATTTGATGTACAAATATATATTGTACAGGTATATCAAAGCTTCTATACAAATAAACTGACATTCACATATATTTGACATCATTAGTCACGAAAGGAATTTCAAAACAAAGAAAAAGGTTTATGATAAAAGCAACACCTAATATCCTAACACAACTAAAATGCTTACCAGTGGAGGAAGAATCTTTATCCCTTCGAAACAAAGTAAAGATTCTTGGGACTTTGAGGCAATAAGGTCAAAATAATTCAACTGGACGCCATTTTCTTCGGTGTTGTCATCATGCAAAAGTTCCTGTAAACAGTTCTGTATTTCCATCGCAACAGGAAAAATAACTTTAAACAACTTTATAATTTTCTTTACTCCTCTGCGACTGTGTTAGAGACCCAAAATATATAATCTAGCCAAAGTAAACGGCGCAGTAATTAAATACAAACAAAAATGCTCTGATAAACAACCTTCCTTCACCCCGCGCCATTTTTGAAAACTTTACATTCGTACTGGGCCTCGACTCGCCTCGACTTGAGATTTTTTCGAAGATTATCCGATTAAATGCCGACAGTACCGATCATAATCCGATAGTCTCCGATAACCTTTACCGTCTTTAAACTCTTTTCCAAAATAAAATAAAAAGATTTGTAGTTCGAATCTTGAAAGGACAAATTATTGTAGATGAAAAGAAGACTGATCAAATAAATAATATTAGTATATTAATATATTAAAATTAATATGTAAATCGAGTAGGAGGAGAAGGGCTGGCACTAGTACTCTGCATCGAAGCATCGTGCAGAATCCTGCAAAGAAAGATTACGAAAAAGCTGTTTTTTCCTCCATTCTTCGTCATTTTCAAGGTACTTTACTAACTCTTCACTTGTATATGCATGCTATAATTTAGCCTTGTTGTCTGAAGCACTTTGGTCTTAATTCTTGAGTTTACTTTGTTGCAAAACAAGGCGATGGGTTTTGAAGTTTGTATGGTCTGAACTGAATATTAAAATAATTCATCAGATTTTGGACGATAGTTGGGGTCACGGAAAAAAAATATCATATTCATTGCTCACTGATTTAAAGTTACAAAGTGTTAAAGTTATGGTATAAGTACGAATCTATTTCTATGATATTTTCAGTTAGGAATGTCTTCTGATAAAAAAGAGGTAAATGAAGAGAAAGTAGATGGTGTTCATCATCACGTACATCACGGTTCATCACCAAAAAAACATGATTCTACTGGATCTCCTTCACATAAAAGAACTCCTTTCTTAGTCCCTAGTCCTGTTCCTACAAGAAGAACGAGGACCACATCACAGTGAGTAGACACGAAATATAGGTTGTGTTCCATACTGCCCATATACTGGATCTGCATCGATCCATTGATTAAGCTTATATTTTAGTTCATACATTCTGGAAGCTTCTCGTGTATCTCTTATTTTTGTATTGGACCGGTCTTCGATAAATAAGACGAGGTTATTATCGTAAAAAAAGGTGTTAAATTTGAAAAGATGAATTTATTATTTATTGGCATCAGTTTTATATTGGGATGCATTAACTTCTAACAGTCACGTGATGATATATCACTTTGATAACGAATCAATTCAGCCAAAGGTCCCTTGGGGAAGGCTCTGCTGGATGGCAAACGTACATTAAATATCTTTGTATCTGTAAATTGAAAGTATCTCATAAGGGGAAAAAACACAGTTTGATCTTTATGCTATCTTCAGTCTGTGATTTAGCTGTGTCCTGACTAATATCAGCTCAGGAGTTGTTTCAGGGTTTGATCTGTGAGTTAAGCACAGGTTTTTTCATGCCTCCTTTGGTAAAACCAGCCAGCTTCAAATTGAAATGTGTCAGTTTAATGTAGAGAACCGTGCATAAAAGTCTGCAAATGTGGTCATACTTTTACTTGTTGCACCGAATGTAAATATCATTGATATTGTCCTAAGATGTACATTTCTCCCTTAGGTCAAGAATCGCTTCAGAAACCCCACTAAGAACTGGAGTATGTAAGACATTTTGCCGTAATAAAGGACATGGTTTCATATTACCAGACGATGGGGAAAAACAAATTTTTGTCCATATATCTGAGTACGTATAAAACAAATATCTGCTAGAGAGAGAACTAGCACTTGATCTTCTATTTTTTTGTTCTTGAGTTATCAACACTTTTTGCTTTAAAGTAAAGTACCAATATGAAAAACATTGCTGTACAAACATCCCCTGAAGATGTTTGTACAACAATGTTTTTCATATTGGTACTTCCTTTTATTAACATAAAAAGTTGGGTTTGTATTTATATATGTTGATTCTCCCTTACACATTTCTCTTGTTCTTCCAACTTCATATATATCCTTCTGTAATTGAGTTTATCTGGCAGCACAAGTAATTATATTTTCAACTATCATTCCCCAAAAAGGGCTCTTCTGTGAGGTTCACTTCACATACCTTTATATTCATTATTTACAACACACAACACTAGATACACTCTCGTGTCTCATTACCCTCACAATACCTTTGCCTTTCCAGTAAAACTTGTGTAACCGGCGGCAAGGCGCTCAGCTATGAATCAGATTGCAAGTGGTTTTGACAAAAGAATTTATTGAAAAATTCACACAACTTTACAATACATGAAAAAAAACGGGAACGAGATTACAGGATATCTCTAATGAAAACAAGAAAAATATTTACAATGAGATAAAATAAATTTGTAGCTTATTTAAATAGCTAAAAAGTTATGAATAAAATACAGTTTTGCTGGATATAAATAGAAACGGAAATACGTAAATTACGTCACAGGTAATTTGAATATTGCATACTGATTAGCAGTGTTTACAATACGCGAGTGAAAATTACTAGGTTGCAAAGTTTAATGTACAAGTCGGTAAACCGTTTAAAATGAACTAAACCAATGGAAAAAGCAATAGGAAAAATTGACTAGAGGTTAACTATGGCTTTAGGTAAGTATTTTAACCTTTGTTTATGACAAACTAAGAATTACACGGTTTACTGAACACGCGGTCGCGACAATGACCTTGAGTGTAGAGTTTAAGTAGCGAACAAATTAAAGGTTGGAAAGAAAAGGTCTTTTATCCCGCAGTTAAGGCTATTTATCGTAGTAAAAAGGTTAAACAAGCGAGTAAGGCGGTAGCGATCCTATAGTAAACGTTTTAAAGAGTTTAAAAGACAAAATACACTTAGCGTGATTACTAAATTACTACTGCGTGAAATTGATAACTTTGTACTAAATTACACGCTAATGCGACTAGCATTACAACAACATGAAACGAATGCTTAACAAATATGTAGAAAATCTAAGCTATAAAATATAACGACTAGTTAACGATATTAACATAGATTTGTCCTAAATCTATCCTAGGTATAAGTGTAAAAGGCTTCAAAGATTCATACCTTTACATCATAGAGAATTCCTTGTCTTGATATGTGCAACGTCTTCAAGAACTTTTACTACACTGATTTAAGCTTAGTTTGGGCCTATTTTTATGGAAAAACCTGCATTCTTAAGACCTTACACATCCTATGCAATGTTGCACGCCCTAGGCGCAAACAGGATGTCCCAAACACGAACTTACGTAAACAAGCGCCAAACCTAGGCATGACTCACTGTAATGTAATTACGTACGGAAATTATTTCTTGCTTACGCATTTTCCACGCAAACAGTTAACTAAAGAATTACATTCCTATGTGTACACGAGGCATTCCTAATTAAAAATATAGATTTATGACTAAATAATTACTGTCCAAAATAGTGTCTTTTGACTCTGTCACACTTGACAAGATAGATTGATTGCTAGTGAAATCTAATTCCCAAAATATTAAATCAAATCTGAAATGGAGAACAACATATGCCCTGTATATTAGGTCTTAGGGATAGATCTTAAAGATAAAAGCAATAGTAACAAAAAACTTTAATATAACTTATTTTCTCTTTTTAGTATTGAAGGTGAATATGTTCTTAAAGAAGGTGATCGTGTACAATTCCGTACCTGTCCATTGCCCCCCAAATTAACTGAGGAGCAAGCCGTAGAAGTTACTATCATAGAGTATCATGGTCAGCATGAAAAGTGGTGGAGTGGTAACTAGAATATGTCGTGTACATAATTCCAACATCAAGGTCATTGGTTTCCTACTGAGCATTATACACATCATAACCCCTAGCTTTGAATCATCATAAAGATATTATTATCTGATATTAATTTGTTTCTTTTATTATAATTTCTGGTCTTTTGCTTGTGGCCTCATGAAATTAACTGTTAAAGACCAATGTAGCATTGTCAGTTTTTTTCTGGGCAGCTGGCTCAGAAATATGACAATTAGTGATTGAATTTAGTTGAAAAAGGTCTATTCAACTCTATAGTTCTTTGTCTTAATGATGACTTTGATTGTGTAATGGTGTTATTGAAGTTTTGTTTGACAAAAGATTGAATAGCTTTTCGTTCATTCAGTGTACAGTACATCTTGCCAAGGTGATTGAAAATCATGATAAAGCAATTTTATTTACCCATTGCCTACCTAATGGCATCCGTAAGACTAATCTCTATTTCTTTTTATCTAGACAACAATAACTTAGACTCCTCAACATAGCAAAATAAGTAAAATTTGAAGACCAATGCTATTTACATTGTCCACATTTATGAAGACAAAGTCACTTAAAAGTCAATTAAGTAAACTGCACCCCTTGTTGTCCAAAATATGCAAATTGAATGCTTTATAGTTTATGTTTGTTTTGATTAATGTTTTTCATTTATTTTAACATTAAAGATTAAACTCTGTTAATAAACCTATTTGGGCTTCTTGTATACTTATGTATATTTGAAATTTACCTGTGTCACTCTTGACTCTAGATTCTCATCATTCTTCATGCACATGCTCAAGAAAATGGAGTGTTTGTATATACCATGCAGATGTATCAGATTCTAGCTACCACATGCTAAGGTTTTTCCACAGTCTCTGGCATGTCATTGAACATGCGCAGTAAGAATGATAGGCCTCTGGGGTCAATATTGACATGGTATACTAGCTGTAGGTAATTGTGCTTCTCCAGTCTTTTCTCTTGTCACATTCCCAAAGGAATCCCATAAATCCCAAGACATAACAAGCCACTATTTTCGATTTTTTATAATCACATTTTTATTTAGAACTGTATTTCCAATATATTTCCATGAAATAAAGGTCCATTTTTCATCACACTAATGTACAAATGTACAAATATTTACTGGATATTTTTCCATCAGCTGTATATTTTGACAGATCCAGGAGTATTCTCCTTCTCATCCAGTGTTAGTGCTGTCATGGTGATTCCTTCCCACAGCTAAATATGGATGTGAAGGAGACTAATCGAGGAGAGGATGAAAAGAAAGTTGAGTCCCTGACAGAAGAAAATGGCACGTAGGAACTTTATTTCATTCCATTAAAATCGCCAGGTTCTGAAATAATTTTCCATTAATCCACATGGATGTAACAAATCAATATATTTCTTCAGGCTATATATACCCTAGGCCTGACGTTTTCCATGAATGATGAAGCAAAAAGAGTCTAAAACAAGCCCCCAAGATAAGTCCTTCAAAAATACTGTTGTCTCCTGTAAATTATACGAAATAAATTCTCTTTGGATTTTAATTTATTTTCTTGTAACAATAAATTATTATATAATGCATTTGAAAAACAATAATATGGCAAAGAAACCCGGCTACAAAATTGATACTCGCTGTCACTTCACCTGCAAAACAACATCTCATTTTATTTATCGATGATTCTTTGACTCAGAACGGTAGGAAGCTTATTTTTTAGACCATAAACTTCGCCTATTTTCGTTACGAGACTTAAATGCATCATGGGATGCCTTTGTAACGAAAAATGGTTGCATTTTGTTGTGTATGGATCCCATAGTGCATTGCGCATTGCAATAAAACTAGTTTGAGGCACAAAAATGCGCGCTTGTTTCGCAAAGTGTGCGCAAAAGAACAAATTGCACTGGTGTCTTCCTCTAAAAATATTGTGCAAGTTTTTACTGATTATTTTCATATCTGGGGATGGGGTTCCAAGGAATAAATAGACAGAGTTGTGATTGTGTGTGTTGGGGGGGGGGGGGGATAGGGTAACATCAGGGGGGTTCGCATTACACCTCCCTGACATCATAATGATCTAGAAGCGACAAGTCCCAACTTATAGAGTAGTGGTAACCAGTGCGCAGACTTCGCAAGGTTTGATTTCAGTCTAGGGGATCCTAAATAAGATTGCTTATATATCACCGGCTATACTGCTGTGTCCTTATATGTGGTTCTTTCTTTTTCTAATATGGGAGCCAAACAACCGTTACATCTCTTAGTGTTTTTTACAGTCCAAGCTCTCTTTCCATTAGTTTCTTTTATTTCATCGTCCGATGATATCTTTCTACGGCTTCCCTTCATCATGGTGACGCTTTGGTTGTCTGTAGTCAGAAACGTCATACCTTGAAGTTTATGAGAACTTTTACGGACTGTTGCATTTACGTTCCTTCTGAAGTTTGTCGTTGATAAAGTATAAAGTATTGGGTTAAGAGCTGAGTTTAAAGGTAGAACAAACACAGCTACCCATGCGTACACAGTAGGGCTTGCTTGCATCCCGGATAAAGACGCAATACCAATAATAATGATAGGAATCCAACACACGAAGTCTGTTAGCACTATGAATACCATACGAGAACCAATAGACGCGGTGGCTGTTTTCTGTCTCGTACCAGTTAATATATTGTTTGTCTGCTTGATTTTGATAAACATAAGAAGATACAGGACAAAAATCCCGATAAAGGATACAAAGTTTAACACTAAAAATACGAACACTGAGTACTCCCAGCCAGCGGGTTTGTCTGCAGTCAGATGCAGAGGTAAGCACACGCCTGATCGTGCATAGAAGTCATGAAAGTAATCTAACCCTGTCAAAGGGATGATGGACAGTAAGAAAGCTAACGTCCAGATGATCGCCAAGGCTTTATACGCACCAGCAAGCTTGAGACTTATGTTCCTCAAAGGGTGAGAAATCGCTACATACCGGTCAGCTGTCATAATAGTTAGAATAAAAACGGATGCCTCGCTTGATAAGGTGGAGAGAAAACCACAAAACTGACATAATGAGCTTCTTTTCCATTCTTCACTGAAGATAAAGTAACGTCCTCTATAGTAGCTATCGACGGACCCAATCACCACTAAATACAATCCCATGATGAAGTCTGAGATGGCCAAATTGAGAAGCAACAACGAGTGCACCTTGCTTTCACTTTTAGTTTTCAATCTCCATATAAGGACAAAGCCATTACCTAATAAGGCAATGGATCCCAGGATCCATATGGAAATTCCAAGCGTTGAATTGGCCATGAGATCTCCGCATGAGGAGAACAAATCCTTGGGTGCAGAGCAGTTTATACCTGACAGTTCAGCTATGCAACAAAACTCAAATCTATCTGCTTCCCTAGAATAATAGATATTTGATTATTAGTTAACTCAACAAGCTTTAAGCCAATAACGTACTTCTGATTTGCTAATAGTCTATCGGATGACAATAAGGAAAGCTCAAGAAGACTACAAAATACTCACAGATAACGAAGATTAGGAATCGGTTCAAATATGTTTTTGGGAAGTCGCACGAGGTCCATATTATTTTTGAGAGATCTGGAAAGCATTATACAATAAAAAGTTGTAAATAAAAATTAACCAGAGAATATGTTGCTATATAGCAAGTACTTACAGTTGCTCTAGAGAGTCCATCCCACGAAATGCTCCGGACTTAATCGATTTTAGATTCAAGCTGCTCAGGTTGCTGAAAAAGAGAAATACGAGATATAATATACGTGTAACGTGTAAAATTTAAAAAGTAAAACAGCTTTTTCTTGCTACATGAGGGAACTTTTTTGCGGTGGGTTCCACGCGGCTTCCTGAGTAGTGCTGCATTATATTGGAATGGAAGAAAAAAGATGAAACTAAAGTAAGTGCGATAGCCTGTCTCATAGACTGGCATTAACTTACAGATTTTTAATATTGCTTAAACCAAGGAACGCATCATCTTCGATCGTTTTGATGTTGTTTTCTTGAAGAAGTCTGGACAATATAAAAACACTATTATTCAAGAAGCCTATCACACAGTTTTTAAAATTGAAAAGATACTAGAATTTTAAGATTGAAACCGCGCACTTTTAAACAAGCAAAACCCAAACCAAACAACAACAACGACAAATCTAGTAAGAAATTAGGTGATTCGTGTTAACCCTTGTGGATCATTGTAGGCCGTTTTGGACAAATTATAGAGTAAATAGCCCACTTCCGGAATATGCTTCGCTTGTCACGCACAAAGGTTTCATTGTAAGACTACGTGCATAATGCTCAGTGATTCGTAACAGGAGAAAAGAATAAACTTTTAGGCCCCGTCCACACGTATCCGGAAATTTTTGCATCCGCAAATTTTTTTTGCGGATACGGGTTGCGTCCACACGTGTCCGGAAATTTTTGTATCCGTATCCGGAAATTTTCGAAAACGGTCTCCAGAGTGGAAATTTTCGAATACGCTCCGAATACGGATACGTGTGGACGGTCGTATCCGCACGTTTTCGAATACGCTGACGTAAACATGATTTTGCGCATGCTCAATAAGAAAAACTGTCCGTCAAAGGGGATAGACATTAGCGTGCATCAGGGTGGATCAAGAAATTTCCGGATACGTGTGGACAGTGAAAACGATTCGAAAACTATTCGAATACGCTGCGTGTGGACGCGAACATTTTCGTATCCGCAAAAATAAATTCGCGGATACCAAAATTTCCGGATACGTGTGAACGGGGCCTTAATTTAGCACGTAACCTCGTACTACTAGTAAAGCCTGTGTGTGTGTGACAAGCGTATCTCAGAAGTAGGCTATTTATCAAGTCTTTTGCATTTCATATTGTACTTACAGTTCCTTTAAAAAACTCAGGCCGTGAAATGTGTTGCTGACGATTATCTTCAGTTTGTTGTCTCTTACATTCCTAGGGGAAAAAACATATTGTTACCCTTGGCAACAGTCGTTAAAGACTGCGCCGTGCTATCTTCTGTCACTAGGTGAGACCCATAATTTTATAGTAAATTTTCTGATACTTACAAGATTTCAAGATTCTTTAACTTGGAGAATGTGAAGGGTAGAATTTCTTGTATCTCATTGCCTTCAAGTTCTCTAAAATATTCAAAACCGATTTCATTATATTATATATCTATATTTCATTATATATGTAGTCGATTATTTAAAACTTTTACAATTTTCTCACATACATACATTTTTCGCAGGGATAGGTATCTGGAAAAGCTTGACGGTCCAAGTCTACTGATCTTCTTCTTGATAATGGTGCTAGTATACAAACAGAGCTGATTAGTCTAAAACAAGAGACTCTAATCCATTTACTTCGTTCATACTTACATGTGTGTCACAGAAACCGGCAGGTATGTTGGAATCGCCGTAATATTCTCTGACCTACAAGTTGCGATGGTTTTGGATTCCAAAGGACCCGCTCCAAACTGTTTCTCCCACTTCTTACACTCAGTTGTCCAACTACAAGCTGCAAGTTAATGGCACAAGATAACTCAGCTGGTATTTAGTGTGACCAGTTTGATATGCACAGGTATAAAACAAAAAAGTACAATTTACCATCAGAGCCGAGGGACTCTTTGTGAAGACACCGAGATTGCACTGTAAGTGAAAAAATAGCATAATGATTGATATACCCTATAAATAAGAGAGGGTGATGTGTGAAAGAGTACAGCGGACTTGGAGTTTTCTTTGCAGAAACAGAAAAGTTGCTATTTTAGAAATGCTACCTAGCTCCATATTTTCGAAGACCTGAATTCTGGACCGAAGAAGTTGCTTCACAGGCAGGCACCCCATGACTCTTCCCTAGAATCCTCATAGCGCATGTGCCTCATGTGCCTAGTCTGGAGACACTCAGTACTGTGAACCGCCCCAGGCCTCTGATAACTTACTTTCATCACTTTTATCTCCGCAATCGTCCTTGCCATCACACACCCATTCTGAAGGAATGCATCTACCATTACGACACTTGTTCCATGAAGATATTTCACAAGTTGTCGAGGAGTCGTCTGTGAAGAAATCAAATCCACTTAATCTGAGTCATTCTTTATTCTTTCGTGCATGTGACGTCATGTCGCCATTTTGGTTTACAGCTTACAACACTGATACTTACAGGTGACGTTCTTGGATAGACATCTATCTTGATAACCGCATTTACGTTTTAGCTTCCATCCAAAAATTTTCTTGCTGCTTGTTGTCGTTATGAGGAATATAGTGCACTGGTACGGATCTATCATTGGAGCTAAAAATATATTAAATGAAAATATGACTGATCAACTACCGGACAAGATGCATGGTATTATTTTCATTCTTCATTTAGAAATGGTGTTTGTGATCCTATTAGCTACAATTTTAATGCTTTGCGATGATTTTGATAGACTAACGAAATTACAAGCCATTGTTATCATCCTTGGATCATAGAACTAAAGCCCGCGGTGCTTCACAATTTCCCTGCTTCCAGAAGCAATAATTAAATGTACTTACGACATCCTAGTTCGTCTGATCCATCAGCACAATCGTCCAATCCATTACATTTATCTTCTATGTTAATACATTGCTTCCACCAGTGATTATTATAGCACTCAAACTTCCCAGGACCACAAGGAACTAAAGACGAAGGAAAAGTCAGCGGTATTTCCCGTTTTCCCGCCATTCAAATTAGTCAAACACGCACGCGTCAGTCGAAGCTAGCTCGCTTCACAAAGAACATGAACAAGAACTCGAAATATCTCCATTATTTTGACTTATTTTAATTGTTTTCTCGGTGAATATTGAAGGATGGTTTCTCATGCATGGTTTGTGTTAGTGGAGGTTACTCTTACACAGTAAGTACGCATTGTAAACTTTAATTTATATGTGGATAATTGTTACACGTATTCGCACATTTATACAGGACTCTGAGCCGAATATTCTTGAAAAGTCATTATAGTTTTTAAAACTTCCTTCTTCAGCTTACTTGGAAATGTTTCACTATTCTTAAAAGTCCTTCGTATTCTGGGCACAACAAATTAAAACTAAAAAGAGCACGGGAGAAGCGCACAACTGATTTTCCTATCAAAGACCAACAAGTTTTACATATCTAGTGCCGCCCAAGTAGCTTAGTAGAATTCCATTCCATAACGTTCAGTCATTTGCAGCCAAATATTTCGAAAAATGAAAAATTACATTCTTGAATGTAAGTACTGTTCTTTCACTCGAAGACTGGGCAAAGCAATTTGGTAGAATCAGAATCGGTAAGCACAAACAGAAAAACGAAAAAATTAAATGTTTACAAAACCATGAGTAGGTATGTTGTTTAGGTCACCCATCCAGGTACTAACCCTGCTCGACCGGGCTTGACTCGGTGTTTTGCAAGCCCAAAGCTTTTCCCACTGGACCACGGTTGCCAAGAAATTAGCACTAAACTAACAATAGAGGTGAAAACAATGCACCGAATAGACTAGTCTTTTTAACTTCAATTTTTCAACCGATTCCGTGCGTGGCAGAGATGCAAGGGTTCAGCCGATATGGTCTGGGGGCCGGCTGGTCTCTCCCCTGATGTTTCGGCTAGAACATTTTCTTGCGTAATTCGTGCACCCAAGGGCAGAAGGATTTAATCGCCGTCAGGTCCGAAGTCCATACGCCGCCTCAGCTCTGCGGATGTCTCGGGGGTATGGCACAGTGGAATCGAATTTTCAATGTTTTGTCGATAGACGTGGGTTCGAATCCCGCCCTTTGCACATAAGATTTTTATATATTTTTATGTCTTTTCATCAGATCAAAACTCTTGACGTTGTCCATCTTTAAAAAAAGGAATACTCAATTTCCGATTTTACGATTTTTGTTTTCTCTATATTTTGCTAGGTTTTCAGTTTAAATGAAAGCGTTAGCCAGTATCGTATCGTGCGCAACCCACCTCTTGTTACTGTAGCCAAGGGATATAATATGCCCTGTGATATGATATGCCTGAGAATATAATATCGCCTGTGATATAATATGTCCTGTGCCGGATATAAAATTTTGGCACAGGACATATTAAAAAAATTTTGTGAGCAAATATTTGCTCACTGATATAAGGCTCAAACACAGACTATGACGCCAACACAGATAGTGTTTTAACATACAGTGTTTTAAAAGGCATTACTTTTTCTAAAACTATAAATAGATTGATTCCATAGGTCGTAGCTTTCGCTCCTTCAGTGTGCTTGGTGGTCGCTTAAGGAAAGAAAATTCGACAGAGAGCGAACTGGTACCGACTTATGCAATCAGTCTTAAACTTGTATAAAACTGTAAACAGGTTACCATTTTCCAAGATACACAATCCACGTTTCTTGTCCCGATCATAGTTCGATGTTACTGAACACCATTTATCAGGATTGAGGCCTTCCTTTTTGGTGCCTTCTATGATACATGAGTTATACGTTTCTCCTTCGTACATAAATGGAAAAACGCAACAAGAACCGTTCCCATTACCTCCATATGTTCTTACTTTACATTCACCTGCGAGGTAAACAGATTCATAGACAGAATTATATCATTGGTGAACAAGTTTTTCGAATTTTGTGTAAAACAAATTTATAAATAAAATGAAAATTTTATATACTTAAAATTATTAATCTTTTTAAATAATTATCATTTTCTAATCATGACTATTATTATTTATATTATTGTTCTGGATTTTAACATCTTCTGATTTGCATAGATGACAGATGGCCTTCTTTCCCGACAATCAGTTTTTTTTTCATCATGATTTATGCTATTTATGTAAACCATGGTAACGCCCCATATATCTCTCTCCTTCTAGTAAATTAAACATACTATACAGTTTCGTTTACCAGTATCATAATACGCCCTGAAGCCGGCCTTGTCTTGTCCGACAGTAGACGTCGTAGATCTAAACACCACCATCATTGCATTACCACTTGACCTAACAGGGGGAGGCATTTTCCAGCCACAAGCGTTTTTCAGAAGTGGATAGCTCGTATTGTCACCATCGTAGATTTTTACGTAAGCACTGTCACATGACTGGTCTTGACTAAGATTGAGATGAGTAAAGTTTAAAGTGATCTGATTGGCTCCCGGAATACGTATCGTCCATATACATTCTGAATTATTCGGATATCCACGTGGAAAGTTCACTGAGGATATCACACCTGCTGGTAATGTTCTGTGTCCCCCGCAGCTGTTTTCTACACAAAATAATTTGAAGAATTGCAATATTCATTCAAACTTCCTTTACGAAAGGTTTAAGAACTAAATGTAAAAACGGTTTTGAAGTTGAACGGAGAAATCCTCAAGGGTACGAAAAATTAAAGTTCGATTCTAACAAAGTACAAGTGCATTGCTTCCGTGTAACTTTAGGAATTTCTCTCTAGATTATCTCCATTATATACTTGTAAGTAATTTTAGCCTTTTTATATAACATGCTCAGAGCGCCTTGCAAAGTACCGGCACTTCCTTGAGCTTTTAAAGCAAAACAAATGGGAATCAAGAACTTCTTCGATTTCAAAAGCCAGGCTCTTTTTTTAAGTGAATGACGTTCAAGAGATTTCAGCTTATGACGCTAAAGTATATTCTAGCAGTCAAATAAGATTTATGCTGACAGAAAAAACGATTAACTTTTAGATTTGTCTATAAAAAAATCGCTTTAAAAGTATTGATTCATAGTGGGTCACTTTTAATACTGATATTTGGTATCGCTAGAAAATGGCAAGGTTGGAAGGAATAATTTACAACTGCCTCAGTTTTTCAAATTACTTTCTTTTTATTTCATGAAAATATGTGGAAAGATGAGAATATTTTATTTCATTTTTTTCTGAAGCGAACTGGTACAGGCAACAGACAGAGTGTAATAACATATCCATTATTTCATAGTTTATACTGATTAAATTATATATACCTGCTCTCATACAACGAAATTTTCCAGAAGGAATATTGCACCATGGGAATGTCCATTGATTCCACCAAATTTCGCTGTCTTCAGGAGAAGCCGTGCACTCGGTATACGTGCGGTTTCTGTACACGAATGGAAAAATGCAGCATTTTCCTTTGTTCGTGTAGAAGGAGCAGGTCTTTTCTGGCTCTGAAGACGTGTAAACTGCCATAAGAAAAAAGAAGATTTATGATATTTATGCTACACAAAACCTTGGCGGGTTTAAGGAACATTCTAGTCGTTATTTCCTAGTCACAGGCTATTTTTACCAGTAATCTCTGAATAACTGTCATCTTTTTCATGCGGGCCATCAGGCTTGCCAACTCTTAAAGCACTCAATCATGAGTTTAATTCTCTTGCTTTAATAACTTTAATAGCCAACCCTTGTGTTTTTAGTAATGGTTCAGAGTGTTTATCAAGGTAAGGTTGAGTGCTTTTCGAGGACACCGGAAATTAAAGTTGCCCCAAAATACCTCCATAAAAACCTTCTTTTACGGTATATCACAACAAACCTTGAAATTTTCCTATATTTATGAGTTAATTTGTTCTTGATTGTCTTCGTTTATGAGATGAATACACCAACTTTTTAATACGTTGAGAAGGAAAAGAAGTCTGTTTTCTTAATGTTGTCATAGTTATGAAAGGAAACGTGCAAAACCCGAATAATTCAAGCCAGCGCAAAGAAGCGTTTTTTTGAAAGGGAAATGTATGTCTCTTTTCTGTGTGGCACCGGCAAGCGACATGTAAATTTATTAGCAATTGGTTTTTCTTCGTCAACTTTTTTATTGCATGGCTCTTCTTATTATTGTTCTTATTTACTTTCGTTTAGTTTTCTGTTTTGTTCTTGCCGGATGAGTAACTTTGGTCAAATTAATTTCTACCCTATATCGACTATAGGTGCAATAAAAAGGTGCAATCAAAGCGGATAGAAAGGACGTGCTTTCTTTGGTTGGTCAGACTGAGTAAATTAAAATGAAATCTATATTTTTATCATCAATAGCTTTTAAACACATAGGTTTGCAGATAAATTATCAACGTTGTCTAGCTCATGAATTTAGGTGTTTTCAACTATCTATTCAGGTGTGGATTGTCGACTTCGTGAAAGACAAGATTGCAAACTTTAATTAAACAATATCCTTTTATCTCGGCTCTTTGCAAAGGTGAAATGCCTGAAATGTAGAAATGACAATCTTTGATTGAATCGCACGAGACACCATGGCTACCAGGTCTCTTGGGTTGATTCGGCTTTACTACCATGACCAACCCTAAACGATTTGCTTTCCGATCGATGAAAGTTAAATTGTTAAATAAATAAACCACGATTATGATTAAGGGCAAAGATTATTAATAAAACTTGTAATATTAATAGTTGTTATTTCATCAAATTGATTTGAAAAGCAAAAATGTTATTCATTTAGCAAGAAATAGGCCTTTTTGCTTAGATTTTATTTATAACAAACAGAACATTTCACTCAGTTTATACTAGCGTCAAAACGTTTATAGAGATGTCGTTTTTCCATAAACTTGGCTTCAAGAAAAGCTACATGAATGGTACAAATAGTACTAATAAGGCATCAAAACATTGGCAATAAAAAAACTGCTTTCTGGCAAAATAGGCCAAAGAAAATGCAAGTAAAAAAATTTAAAAATTGACCCGAAAATCAGACAAAGAATATTGTCATTGATCGCACGGAGTGACCAGTTTGGAGGTAGTTCGACTACTCTTTTAACGTGGTTAGTTGGGCTGACATCTTCAAAATTTAAATCAAATACAGTTTTGTTTTGCTCTTATTAATAGAGTCAATTGTGTTCTTAGGAACAAAAACTGACTAACTGAATACTTAGATAACTGAAAAAAAAGACAAGGCTCTTAGTCTTTTCGAGATAATGCAACATACTCACCTTGGTTGAGTTGAAGAAGGAAGCAAAAGAGCGAGATGACACACGTCGAGTGTTGCTTGAGCATGACGAGGATGGATGATCGAACGTCTTTACTCCGCCGTGATCATGGAACTGTGGAAATAACACAAGAGAACACAACAGCTGAGCCTCAAGTTCATGTCACTCATACCCGACACAACGGAATATTTATAAGCCCTGCAAGATTAGCATTAAGTGAACGTTAAAGAGCTCGTTCACTATCGATTTGAGTTGTTTACTTTCATAATCCACTAGCATTGCAATTCATTACAGGAAATTACGAGAAATCAAAATAGATGTTATTAATTAATTAGATAATACCTTATTGCATCCCTTACGGCTTTCTCAACGTATGTAATTATATGTTATCGATTGGCTGCAGTAATGACAGAAATAATCTAGGAGTTGTCTTGTGTGCGCATGTGTGAGACTATAACAGATAACGAATATGGGTTTACATTGTGTTTTTCTTTTTGACACTACGCATGATAAAGGGTTCTTTTAAACAAATATTCTTATTATCTTCAAACCTACCGACACCAACTTTAGAAAAGCTTTTCTGATCACTTCAGGCAAGATTAGTCTTAAAGTACAATAGAAATACAATATTGAAGTCTATTTGAGGCTTCTGATTTTGTCACTTGTTATCTTGATGAAAAACTGAATTAGACAGAATTAGTTTGCTAAAGTGACCCTTCTTTTTATCCAATGGCTAACTGAACTTTCTGGATAAAATCGTTCCTGTTTGCCCTAGCGATTTATTGTACAAACGATTTATTTCTGTCCAATTCAAATTTGTCATATGATGAGAGTTAAGTTATGTGAATTTTGTTAACACGATGCAGAATATATTTTTGGAATTTATTTATAATGTTTAGGCTTCCTGTCCTCTGAATGACGTCATTAGGACGTCGTTAGTGTGGCATTATCGCGTTCTTCTCTGTGTTTTAACTTTCCCTTTTAAAATCGAGTAAAAACACAGATATATGAAAACCCCTGGGGGATAGGGTGTTAATTGAGTGAGCACTTCGTAATCAACTGACACTGAGTCAGATTCAATTCACTAAGAAACTCAGTAAGACTAGTACTTCCCCAATTGAAAACTTACTTATTTGATACACCTATTTCGAAAATCGTTGTCGCACCAAGAGCCTCAAGTAACAAGCCAAGGCTCCAGAGAACGTCGGTACTTTCAATTATATTTGATTTATTCATGGTTCATGCAAGTGGCTATAGCTCTCCACTAATTATCATCTCAAGCAGCATTGCTTGGAGCAATTCGTGAAGTCAATAAATGAAAATGCACCATGAATAAACTAATTAAGCTAAAAGTACCGGCGTTCTCTGCGGTCTTGGCTTGTTGCTTGAGGCTTTTGTTGCGACAACGATTTCTGAAATAGGTGTATCCCTATAGTAAAGCACCACCTATTTCGATAGGTTAGGTTTCGTTAAATTGTTTGGAAGACCAATCAATCCTATGTATTGTTATTTAGACCAATCATGAAACTTGTCCGCACAAGCGATGAAGAACGCCCCAAGAAATTCAGTTATAAATAATATGGATGTGAGTGAGTGATAGGCAGACATAACGAGGCGACAGCCTGTAGTCCTGCTGCACTAATAAAGTAGCCCTTAGCTAGAATATAAGCAATTACCTAAATGAGAGCAGAGAAATTACTTTTAAGCTCCTTAGATTCTTTGAATTTCTTCCGCTCGCCTATATCTTTGACGTCCATTAGTAATTTCAAAAAACATCATCTTTCATGTTTAAGTATCAAATAGAACGAATAACCCAAGAAGCTCACATTGATCTCCTCCGGCAGGTTTTAATGGATTAAGGGAATGAAAAAACATGTACAGACTGACAAAAAATCATCATCATCATCATAACATTACAAAGCCACTAGAAAAAAAACTTAGAAAGAATCAATATTTTTCTGAGAATTGGAATATTAAATAAATTTTTTGCAAGGATCTTTCGTGAGAGGAATATGTAAATGCGATCATCCGTAAAAAAAACTGAACAGGTGGCATCATCGGCTACAAAAACAATTCTGAAATGAGGAGGGAGTTAAAAATACTAAGCCGAGGACATGGAAAATAGACATAAACTAAGATTACATAGATATACGAGTTTTCTCGTTTCAGTTGTCAACCTTGTATATCTTGGCTAGGAGTTCAAAGCTTGGCCAGCTCAGATAGACATAAAATGCATGGTGTCATGGTTTGACAGGCCCGTACACTGACATTGTGGACAAGAAGACACTTTGATTTGATTCCAAGATGAACATTTTCAGAGGCCTCTACTTGTTTGTGAATCATAAACAACTAGATTTGTGCAGGGCCGAGGCTGTGATCAGTGATTTTCTTCAAATCGGTCCGGCAACATCATCGCCACTAACTACACGTTTTAAATGGAATACAAAGTGGATCATGAAACATTAGCTTTGTAGTTGTAAACGTGCATTCTTATAATTCAGCAATCTATAGCTGTTCAGTATAACTGACTGACGATCACTACTCACAACACCGCACGAGGTTTTTTCTTGCTAACCGTATAAATAATGAGAATGTTTTAACTGTTTTACTTTGAGGTAGAGGGTGCCCCTTCGAGCGCATTAAACATGAGCCCTTGGCTCGGGAGAATTGGGCAACCACTCCCCGCGTTATCGAAGTAGGATAAATTACCTTTACCTTACCTTTTCATTATCGGACATTGAGTATTGATACTTGTGCTAGTGTGTCCTGAGGTAAACTTTTTAAAAGACATTGACTCAGACACATGAACATTCCACCCCCAGCACGTCCTGATTTAATATAATCATGTCTCATTAGGAAAACTAGTCTCGTGTGTTTTCAGTAAGCTGACCAAGTGGCCCCTTATGATTCTGCATCAATTATTTGAATAAATTTCATGTTTAGACCACTATACTTCTGACCGGCTGCACTTTGTCTGCCAGTTCTCAAGTGAATCATATATTTTGATTGCAATATGTGTCTGTTCCTCCAGGCAAATAATTATATATTTTATAATATTAAGTGAGTGTTGAACCGTTAAAATTTTTATCAAACTTTAAATTTCATTTCGTTGTACAACGTTGAAACGTCGTCACATTTTTAAAAATGTTTTTATCGTTCAATTTTATTATAAAATTTCATTTCATTTCATTTTTTGTTGAATCATGATATATCAGCCTAACAGTAAATAAAGAACTATGCTCGTAAATAGCACAATAGGAATATATGTACCCACACCGTTGATGGGCGAAGATGTGGTTTGTATAAACTCCTCGTTATAATACTGAAAACATACAAATCCCGCAAAAAATCCTCAAGGCTTGTTTGCTTCTGATACATTAGAAGTACTATGTTGCCTTGTGACAGATTTGAAGTTAAATAAAAGAAGTTACGAGGTTATTGACACTTGCACGAAAATTAAAAGGTATCAACGAAATTTATCGCCAAGTTTGAGGAATACTTTCCAAAAGACATCCGGTTTTCCTATCTTATATTACTCGGTATTTGTTCACTTTGCTTTGTAATGAAATGGAAATCAACAACCTTTCCATTTCCACCCGAAAACTACTAAAAATTACTACAGCTTTTTCTTTTGAACTGTGTTTAAGTTAATGGCTATTTTCGGTACCTACTGAATGGCCATAGAAAGATAATCTTACATTAATTAATATGACAATTAAAACACAATAAATAGTACGATTACGGCAGTGGTTATTTTTGCTTTTACTGCGCAATACTGTTCTATTTCCGTTTCGCAATGTTTTTTCCTCGCCTTCCGCAATTTCCATTTCTCTTTACCCTGGGGACAATTCCAAGATTTTTGATTTCTAGCTATGTAATCGCAACATTCTTCAATATTTTTTATATTGATTCGTACCCGGCAGGGATTCCTGATGATCTTTTGAGGGTCCGGGGCGAAGATCATTAATTTAATTTACACATCCACGGAAAAAGGTGATCTACCTTATACTCTCATCCAACTATTACTGTATATCCGGCTTTGATAGTAAGGGTAACTACTCGTGTATCATATTACTAATAATCATAAACTAGGGTGTTCCACAGGTTCCAATCTCGGGCCATTAAAATTTCTTGTGTTTTATTTTTTTCCAGTAAGAGAAGTGTCGCTCGATGCTGCTGGCGAAATGTGGTCATCTTCGAAGTTAAGCACAGTAAGTGTAACAGTCCCGCGGCATAGCTTACTTTGATGAGTAAATAGTTATTATATCAAGTGTAATACATTTCGTTTCGCTAGTATTTGAAGAGCTAGGTTGTTGAAACATATGGAAAGATGAAAAGTTCAACAAGTTTTCTTAATGTTTCATTTGAGAAGGCTGTTTAGCAGACGTATATATGATATATATATATACGTTCCTTGTTCGAGAACTCATAAAGATAGGACAGCTTATCGTTTAATGTACGACCTTGAGTCAAGTACAACCGATAGAGCAAATGCGCCTGCGTAGTCCAAAAATCTGGCTTGTAAACTTCAGCTTTCATTTTTAATAGAGGTTGGGTTTAATAATTGATGAACCTGCTGCTTGTTTTCTACAAATATACTGAATTCATTCCTTAATTGCAATTAGAAACCATGCCAGAATTTCTTTGGCAACATTTTGAAGCTTGGTCGGTGTGCTACGTGAGGAAAAGATTGATATAAAGATGTCACTATCCAACGTTCATTACCTTAGGCGGTTAGTTTTAATGCTCTCGTCTCAAACCAACAAAAACAAAACATTTGCTCTTAATAGCTTAAGTAGAGCACTACAAGACGATTTTCATTAGCTTTAAACTGAAGTAGGTTTTCAAAATAAGGAATACTGAAAAACACATTTCGATTCAATTCAATAGCAAAAGTAATTTTTTTGAATAGGCTCAGAGCAAAGTAACAGATCTCTGAGCAATCTCTTGTTATCTGTTTTAGTCGATTTAATCAGGACTTTCAATTTACTTTTATCTTGAAACATTGAAAAGGAACTGAAATCCGATTATCAAAATTACCTTTACCCTCTATTAGGCTCATCAAATTTCTCCAGCCTGATGTTGTGAAGCTTGCCTTTGTGAGTTATAATGGCAGTTTTCTTATCATCAGCCAATTAATGTTCAATTCAAAAAATAATAAAATTCCAGGCGACGTTTTAAAAAAATGTCTTGGTTATTAGCTAAAATCATTGAGATAATTAAAAGAGTTACATTTTTAATTCGGTTGTATTTTAGTCATAGATAAGTGATTTAACAATGACGGCAAAGCTGGCTAGTCAGTTGCGTAGAATATCATATTTTTGTTGTGTGTGAGTAAGTGAGTTAGTCGCGGTCAGACTTGTATTTTATAGAGGTAATGGAGATAGTTGTCCTGATGGATCAACATTTCGACATATCGGATAATAACTGTTAATGAGTTGCGTATACAGGTGCTGTCATTCCTTACAAGGACGAATATTTCTTTTTTTCTTTTTGCACAAGAAACTCAGTCAGGTATCTATTTCATTTCCCTTCACATTAGAGAGAATGAGAAATATATTTTGTGTTCGTTCTGTCGATGTGAGAAGATTTATTAAAGATGGTAAATTAATTGATCGCTATTCATTTCTAAATTCGTCTTACTAGTTCGGTGGCAGGTGAATCAAGCACAAGGCACGGACCATAGGACTTTTACAAATGTTTGGCTTTCACTTTTTTTTTCCTCATGACATCTTCCTACTGTCTTGCAGGGGAAGGTCTCGTGTTTACCGTAACATACCCTACCAGATGTGACTATAACTGTAATGAACAAGTATATAAGCTTTTCAACAACTTTATACAATTCTTAGTTGTATACCATACCTTTTCTTATAACTGCTGTTTCTTGTTTATTCATCCATATAATCGTTCATTTTTTCATTCATTCTCTTTGATGGATAGCCATGCTCTCAACGACTAGTGAGAACATAGGAATGTTCTATGACGATCGTTGAACCTCGAATTCCGGAGAAATTAGTAATGTTTTGACTTAGCGCATCCTTTCGCCTTTTAGAGAATTTATTGTTGCGATTGTTCAGCACAAGATTATTGCTTTAATATGTTGACACTTCTATGACTGCCTAATTTGATATCACGTGACATTTGACCAATCACAGCGGTAAAGTGGTATGACTGTTGGTAATCACTCATTAAGACCTTTTAGACCTAATCAATTTGCAATCATTAGTTTTAAAAGCTGACAGAAAGGTGACTCTTGACCAATTAAAAATTCTTCTTAGATTCAATGGTAAACATTAAGAAACATTTACCGCTCTTGAGGCTCTTTTACGAGTCCTTCACAAATAAAACTCAGTTTTACACATTATCAAAGGTAAACAGGTTCGAGCGCACGCTAACAAAACAACATAATTTATGTTTTCGTAACTAATTTAGTCTAAGAAACTCCAAAAAAGAAATATTACCTTAGTTTGCTTTGTTCAAAGGAGGGACTCGAAGTATAGCATTTCCGGCGATCCCCGTCTACGTTGAATTAAAATTGCACTTACAGGGGAAGCGCGCACGACTAGTCAACAATATTCATCGGTTAGTTTTCTCTCATGATAATATTGGGATAGAAAAAACTATAAAAAATCGAGCCTTTGGTGACCAACATATTACCCGCGTTGAGCGAGTGTCACTGAAGAATACCTCTCAGTTCATACCGCGTTCATTTTGATATGAGCCAAGCTGTCTTTTTGATATTACCTTCAATGGGAACTGAAATGGACCGGGTTGTTACAAAAGAACTTTTTTATGGTAATAAGTACTGCATAGTATTATTCGTGAAACATGACAGTTTGAGTCCTTTTGCCCTGCATTATCTAAACCTCAATCTCTAATAAATGGTCTTAAAGCAAAAAAGATTTTAAGAAAAATCTATTTAGATTTGTGACATAATCGTGAAGGGTTCTTAGAATTCAAAATGCATAAGAGTTGACTCACCAGCCCAGACCGATGCGCGCCGTAGAGCTTGAAAAAAAACAACAACAACAACAACGAAAGTATGGAAGTAGAGCGTACTTTATGCCCACATCCTCACATGCGATACATCAAACATGCATTCAGCGCTGAGATAAAAGTATGGTAATTTCCTACAGATATCACAGAAAAAACTGTAACTGCATATAACATGAAATTCCAATGATAACTAACCACCTATTCTGTCATGAATCGTGTCATGTTCAAGATGGCAGTAACGGTATAACTGAACTTAAAAAAAAAAAGCTTAAGTTCGCGGGTCATCGAGTATGAAATGTCTCATTGAAAAAGGTATCTTTATCCTTTGAGTTTGTCACTGGCGTCTTTCAGTCGTTGCTTGGTTGTCAGGCACACGAAAACGGCGGGAGATTCGGATACTAGTATGAGTGGGTGGAGCTCGCAGCAGACTTTACATTTCTTCTATACATCGTTAGTTGGGCCAGACCTAAAGGTATTTATGATTGACTTGACCTCCAACTGACATACCACGACTGACTCAATTAATGGTGTACCGTACTAATACAACATTTCTTCTAATATAATGACTGATATTACCTTATTACTCTACTCTGTCCTCGATAAAGCAGTTTATATTTAGATTCGTATCAGTAAGACATCCTGTCAAACAAAACATCATGTCTTTTTCTTTTTAAACTCAGTAAACCTACATTCTGTCGAGTCCTGGTAGGTCAAAAAAGACGACATATGTTTCGTGATGAAAGAAAGTTTTTGAAAAGTATTATACTGAGTCGGCGCCAGAACCAGATTAAAAATCATGAAGCCTTATTACGGATCGTAATCGTGACTTGACCGGAATAGAAACCAGACAAATATTACTCTTGTTTGTCTCAAAAAATCCTGTTTATGACAGTCAAAATCTGAGATAATGAATGCATTACAAACGTTATTTAATGCCTCTGTCTTGGTAGCTTCAATTATTAAATACAATAAATATAAATATAGCAAAATATTTTAAAAAGCGGAGAAGGAACAAAAATCAAGGACTTTGTTGTTTCCGCTCAATCGTTCTGCGCCGACAGATATTTTTGATTGCTATTTTTTTAACGAAAAAGCGCGGTTCCTTCTCCGCATCAGTAGTACCTCTTTCAACCAACTAACTCACTGTTGTTGTAGAAAGTGTACTTCGGAAATTCCATTTTTTCCCCCAAAACGAATGAAACCAATTAATTGCATCTGTTATCTGCCCATGAGTGATATTTTCTTTTATTAACTCTCTAAAATGAAAAATTTAATGCAACACAACAGGAAAATGATCAAATGCAACTGAGATCTTTATCGAGTTAACTTTATCTCTTTCATTAAACTACTCTTTAGTTTTGTTTTCTCATTAGAAACTAAAAACAAAGTATAAGTCTAAATGATATATAGAAAAAGATCTTAATCACTCAGATATTTTTTAACCAATCAGAATGCAAAGGCGTCAGATAAATGCAAGGCGTCAACGTATTTAATTTTTTAAACCACGATCATGACAATGTTATAGAAGGTACGATAAGCCGCAGGGTAGATAGTAAATAACGGTGTTAAGTCACCATTATCTCTATTCTTTGATGAAACCAGGATAAACCTTGCACGCAAGACACACTGGACGAATATTGACCGTGTCAGTGTTCATGTAACATGATTTCAAAGTGCTATGCGGCTTTTCGAGTCAGCTTGTATTGCTTAATCTCCAAAGATGTGACAGTGTTTGCTGGGCCGAGGTGCTTAAAGACTCACCGCGTTCGTCGCGTATTGACAAAACGGGAAAAGAACGTTTCACTGATTTAGTTTTTCATTAAAAATAACCAACATTAGCCCAATGGTTGTATGACAATGACCTTCCTATACTGAAAACAACCGAATGATTGCCTTTTGAAACAGAAATAACATCAAAAATATCTCAGTGAAAGAAGAAGAGTAGAGTAAGATTTAGCTTAGATGAATCAGTGATAGGCTTCCATCGAAGTTGTCTTCACCTGTTAATTTTTTGATCGACGTCTAAAATGCAAATTTCTTAATACGGGCAATCTTTGACACACTGTCATATTGACATAGCTAGTCAAACAGAAATATTATCGTTCGTATAAACACACAAATCCATCTCTTACCTGTCTCTCACTACCAATCGATGCAGTAAATCTTGATCGATTTTTCAGATGGACGATAGTTGCCAGTGCCGATAACTGTGACGGCTTTTTGCAGTTCACTGATTCTGACTACCCTCTTGAAAGCTGGCCTGGATAAGTATCCCAGTTTGTTGGCTGTCTTGTATGACGCTACTGGACGAGTCCCTATGAACAGTTCCAAATAATTAATAATGATTAAAAATTATGCCTTTCTGTATATAGTAGCCGTGATGAAAAACATTGAAGTTTTGTCTTGAAATTAAAATTATAATAATTAAAATCATTAATCTTGTTAGGTAAATCGAGGCCAGAGCAACCGAGTTATCAAGCTGAGCATCACGATAAAAAAAACTAGCGTTGTGGAAGATTGTCAAAAGTTATCGAACATTTTCCTTCGCGCTTCCTTGCGCCTCATTATCAGCCGGAATATTTCTACTGTGTATAATACATATTTATCCACTGAAAACTCTCGTAGAAAATCGCTAGTCGGTCTCCTCAACATGTAAAAAGAAACCCAACGATCAGGAACTTTAGCATAAAGTTAACCGTTATAAACAAAAAGAAGTGATTTCTTTTAATTTTTAAGTTGGTCACCTCAGTTCCAAATCATCAGCAGTTTAGGCGGCGTACCCGACTGAATCCCATACGAACCTGCTGTTTGTACGATACGCGGTGGATATGAATACAGTATCGGTGATGGCTTGCTTTCATTTCCTTAAAATGACTAATATCTTAAGTAAGATATTGCAGTAAAGATAAGATAGATGCAGTATGTTTTTAAATGTTAGAGAACTAGGGATTACCTTTAACATCCGGACGTGAGCGGATCGAGTTTCGGTGGGAAATCCTTTTTACTTTAAGTCAGTCAGTTAGTATTAATCATACAGCACACCCCCGCGATAGTCAAACTTGTTCTTCGATTCGCAAAACAAGAGAAAACAACTAGCAACAACGAATCGAGTGGTAAAAGCAATCTTGGCTTGCGACAGGTTTCAAGAGGGTGTATTTATCCAATGAAACACCGTGTGAAATGTGTAATTTACATTAACAAACTAGGCAGACTCGAATTGTCTTTTTTTCATCAAGTTCTGTTGCTTGGTTGATTATTCGATGGCCAGCCGACACTTTCACCTGAATCCTGTCATGTGTCATGACTGACTAAACCACCTATCAAACTACTTCTTTTCACCTGTTCTCGTGTTTTGCAGTTTAACTGTCTCGTTTTGCTCTCAAATCCGCTCGAACTCGTATCCGCTTCTTCATTTACAACACTTGCCGTTACCTTGGCAACGATCAAAACCGCCCTTCACTATTCAAGTACTAAACTTTAAAAACCTTTAGAAGCTAATAAGTGTTGGGAATTTGGTTTAATTGTTTTACTGAACCCGGCTTGGCTAAAGTTTTCATTCGTTATTACTGAAGTTCTTTAAAAATTGCCAAGTTGTTTATTTTGGCAAGTTTGGCGACGGGCTAACTTTTCTTAAATCAATTTTAGTATCATCTCACGTAAATAAAATTTAATCGAACTGAATTTCGTTCGTTCGAAGCATTTTAGATTTATTTCCTCAAAATCCCATATCCGTTCTTATCTCGCGGGAATTAGATTAGAAGCGAAATTCACAAAGAAAGAAATGATAAGAATTGATAATTTAATGATGAAGGTCACATTCAAAAATTCAGCGCTTACGGCGACTCGAAGTGATCTTTTGATTAAGTTGCAGGCATTTTTGTGCTGAACATCACTGAACCTTCTTCGAATTCTAGGTCACAAACACCTTATGATCATTTTTATTTCTTTTAAATTAGAAAACGAAACACTGGTAAGCAACGGTTGCTTGGATTGGATATTTGATGACTTTATTATTTTTTCCAAAAGAAAAAAAACCGAAAAAGTGGGTTTTTTAAATCTCTATTATCAAACATTTCAATGACCGACTATGGATTTTCACTGAGCCAGAGCTATAGGAAATGGGATTTCACTTGTTAGTTAACTCAGCTCATGCATCTAATCAGTGTACATGTTTCTTTAGCCATTTAGAGATAAATAACTTTGTTACAGCTGCTTCCACACCACTCACATATATAGACACACACATGCATATATAGGCTATATACATAAATACATACACACGTATATATGTATATATATACATATATATTATATATCTTCTTTGGTTAGTCATGGTCGAAGGATGTTTCCTAGGGCATCATGAAAGAACACTGCCGACCTCAGGCGACTTGTTCAACGGCCTTAATAGTTCAGTTTGACTACAACGTAACTACTTGTAACTAAATAAATAAAACAACCTATCTTCTCTTGTAGCGAACTGGTTCTGCTTTTCTTCTTGGTATATTGATTCACTGACTGGGTGCACTACTGTGGATAGCTCTCACTTAGTTTTCTTCCACAGATCAGTTTGTACATTCACCGCACAACATTCTCTAGTATCTTTGGTGAATCTGTTGCAAGAATTTAAACCACAAGAGAACGGTTATCGATAGCTGAACTGCCGGATTCACTGAGATGATTGATTTGAATGCTACTAATATAGTATTCCCCACCCACCCCTTCCCTGCTGCTCTAACCTGACAATCAGTCGGTAATGATTGTTCAGAATTGCGTCCAAGTAGTTAAACGAGTAATTATTTCTGTTTCCAGAAATATTACGTATAGCAATATGATAAGAAGACATTTTACAGGAAGCCGCATAAGAGATTGCTCATAATATTCCAAGGTTAAATCCTGTAGTATTACTTGCTAGGTAGTCAGAAGCCTATGTACACTGTTTGGCGCCGGTAATGACTTGTGCCGCATCCATTATTTGTGTGTTTTGCTCAACCGAAAAGAGAAAAAGAGATATTACAGACTTTAACGGTCCACTCAAAGAATATATCTGATTTAAAAGCGGAAGCATTTTATCATCCACTCTGCTAAGGATATATGAAGCCTGTAAATGGAAGATTAAAAATTTATGTGTTGTGAACTTAGGCTAGACGAAGAGGATAAAACAAAAGGAAACTATTGAGAATTAATAAGTTAAAAACGATGGAAAAAACAAACAAACCGAAATAAATGTTAAAAGTAAAAAGAAAACTAAACTATTGAAAAAAATTGAATGAATGAATGAATGGTAGGAAGCTGGACTACAATCCGCACTTTAATGGAGCATTTATCGATAGACCAGATCTCACCGGCTCTAGACTATCATATTCGTTTGACGAAAAGTTTTCTTCAAACAATTACTTCTTTTAAGAATAAGTCTGATTCGAACATTCCAGCGTCTTCCTCGGTAAGAAGACTAGTTACATCCGCTCATTCTATGGTAATGGATTCAGCTTGTTCAGTTTCGCCACTCCTTTATAATCTTATCAGTGCATGTTAAAACACTGAACTAACATCAAAGGTTTTAGGGCCGGTAGTTCTACCACTTATCCGGCATGCGATCTGCCTGTGGATCGAAGTCTCTCCCATAACAAGTCGTGTGGTTTATCGGTCGTTATCTTATTTAGGTGACATGATGTTTGGTGCTTGGCAATATATTGAAGTACTATGAGTTTTTCTCTTGTCTTCCTTTGTATACGTGTCTTTATTACATACAGTTATGTCACTTGCTTGTGAGTCAGTGAGTGGTTGTGATGATTGTATATCTTTTACACGTAGACACGATGGCTATAATGTATAGTGTTGCACTAGCAGTATTGTACATCATACTCCGAATGCGGTATTTTGACCATGTAAAACCGATACTAGCCTTCTTGGGTGGGCAGACCAAGACAGTTGCATGTCGTGGGGATACCGCTGTACATGAATAATATCGGTGTCATCTCCATATAAGTACATATACTAACTTTATACCCAAACTAAAGGTGACATCTCTATCCCTTTGTTATCGATTACACAACCAACATTAGATTAACACGTGAGCCCGGGGGTGAGCGGAACTCTGGGGTAAAAGTGTCGGGAAGGCACAGTGGAAAGAAGATACCGCAAGTCTTTCTTAAAAGGGCGTGGCTGGAAGAATTTTAACCCCTGCGAAGATACCACACAAAAATCTTAAATGGATTTTGAAATGTTTACCTAAGTATTATTCTGAGTACTGTATTATAAGCTCCTAAGCTATGCGTAATTATGATACAAAAAGCGATGGGCTATTTTTTTTTATATACCCTAAAAGATACCAAGAAGCAGCCAAAATTCTAAGTTTCAATTTTTACACCTTAAAAGATACCAAATCGCTAGTAATTTTACACCTAAGTGATACGACGATCATATCCGATACATTTACCCCGGGCTTCCCCAAAGGTGTGAGTGAATGACCATGAGGTGCCAGTGCAGTGTCCTATTGTTCCTCATGATCACAGGCTGCAGCTGGACCACGAGATAGATAGCAGTATAACCAGAAGCAAATCTACTGATCTATCTTGATAGTAAAACGGTTATGTGTCTTCTATTTACCGTACAGTAATATACAATAGGAACTGGAGGGTGAAGGATTATACTGTTTAATTAAGGCTTATATATAACTTTGAAGTTAGGCCACTTAAACGTTAATCTTACTGAAGTGTGGACTTTTACCATGGTATATCAATACCCAAACGTATGATTGTGGTCTATTTATATCTACTCAATACATGCTGGCTGACTGTCTGACCGGCTGGCATGCGAAAAAAGGTTCAAGATGGTCTCCAACAGGGGGTTTCATTTGTAATTTAAACTCGGCGAAATAAAGTTAAGTGTTTTTCATTTGTATGGAGATAACTAACATGTCTGATATTACTGTGTAACTTACAAGTGACAATGTACACAGAGGGTAAATGTCCTCCTTCACAATGCTTTAATTTTGGATTTCAACCTCCACTTCCACAACCCATCCATTTAATATCCCATACACTGCAAACATTATGCTCTAGAGGTTTCCCTATTTCTACCATCTTGGTTGAGTTTAACAAAAGATTTGTCGTTTATATATGTTATGGCTGCCATGACCATATTTTTCATTGTGTTGGAAATGTTTTCAAACCAGCTACACGACTACATCAGCGCGGAACACAAACGGGAACTAAATTAATATCGAGTATATTCAAAGATACAAATGTGGTAAATTAAAAATTCAAAACAAGATCGCTCTCATTTAGCTGACCATATTACCTGTACGAACTATTCATCACTCGTTGACATTCCTTAATTTCACTATTTATTTATTTCGATGCAAATTTTCAGTATTTGGCTTTGATCATTTTTTTCTGAATGGCTTCTGTTTTTTATTTTTCATTTCAACTTTTTCCTCTTATTACTTCTAGTGGCATTAAAGAAGATTTTCTAATATGAGTACTGTCAAGAGCCGAAGCCTTTCCTCGATTTTCCTGATCTGTTATTTCCTTACGAAATAGTTTCATTTCCTTAGTTTGAGATTATCAACAATTTGTTATTCGTCTTTTCCAGTCTAGTAACGAATGGTCAGTCAAATGTGTCTCGAAGTTTCCTAGTCGTCTGGAGTAAGTTTGAACAGAAGCCTTCTTGATTTTGGTTTGTCTCTATGTTAATCGTAAACGCATATTCCATTTCAAAAGCCGGCGATTCGATTGATTTCTGAATGGTAGCTGGCTTTATATTTAACATTAATATAGATGAATAAAATAACCTTGTACATACAGACTCTCATAAATGCATTAGCCATTTCAAGTACGTTTCTCAGTTGTCTGGCACTGATCTTATTCAGTTTAGAACTGAATGAAAACTTCTCTCACCTGTTATACTGCCTGCTATCAGGCGTCATTTAGTTTGATCAGTTTAGTTATTGTGACGACAAACATTTTTATAAAATGGAAAAGAAAAGTTACTATAAAAAGTGGTGAATAGAGGAATACACATATCAGTAATGGTGGGCAGTACAAGAAGACAGTCCGCTTTAGGTAGTTTTGCATATCATACCTGATAGACCTGGGTTTTGTTGAATGAAAAGACAAAAACAACGACACCAAGAATAAAATGATTAAACGGTCGAGAAATAACACACCATCATATGGCAGGCCTTTCTCATTTGAACTGATGTCTATAAGTCCACTCAGAGGGGTGAGGAAGGGCCAAAATTGTCATCTCACTCAAGTAGCTGATTATTTTGATAAATGAGAAAGGAAGTATCCTTATCCGAAATATTCTTCCTGCACCAAAACCAGTGTTTCCAGCATTGGAAAGTTTGTTTAGCAGCTGCATTTATTATTTGTTTAGATAAATGAACAATATCAGTCATCATTTTAATTGCTCGTAGTCTTCTCGAGCGGCTTAAAAGGCCGATATCAATGACTCACCGCCCTTCAGCCCTGATTCCAAGTATAATCACCATAATATAATATTTAGCAATGAGTCTAAACTAATTAATGTAACTAAACTAATTGTTTTGTTCAAATCTAACCGAGTCGGTCAAATATTTAGATGCAAATAAGTCTTTAATTAAAGTTAAACTGACTTTTTTGGCTTTCAGGAATGGACTATGAGTAAATAGCCAATGAGACCAAAGGCCGAACGGTCTATTGACTCATCGGCCATGAGAGCGAGAGGACTAATTGTTTTAGTAAAATCTAACTAGTCGGTCAAATATTTAGATGCAAACAAGTCTTGAATGAAAGTTAATTTGTTTTTTTTGGGGGGGCTTTCAAAGCCGGCACTTTTCGCTACAATAACTTATAGTCTAGTAGTAGCTCATCCAATCAGAATGTAGCATTGATGATAGACCGCTAGTTGGATTTGAACTAAAACTCAATATCGCGGCTTCCTGAGTTAGTAAATTCTACTGCTATTACCACTGATAACTGAATCTTCTAGTAAACTAGTATTGCACTGTCGGCACGTACAACAAACATCAAGACAGGCAGCCAGAGTATTCTAACTTGAAGAGCCGGAATTATAATACGACAACTGAATTATGCTGTCAATCTCTCTCTCTCGACTTCTCTTTCGGTCATTTTCACTCTTGTATGTCATCTCATTAGGAGGTTAAAGAAGAAACGGGAAAGGGCGCTGGTTAACTGGTTTTAACATGGCCGTAAATTCCAATACTATCCGGCTGTGACTGAGTTAGCCACGCCCTGCTTCAAACAGAATATCAAACTAGCTAACAATAGTTGTAAGGTGCACACAGTAAAGTGTGTTTTTCTTAGCTAGGCTCCCCAATGCTTTGTATTCACTGCTAGTCAGTTATTGACATAAGAAAGATTGTGCGATTAGTAATAATCCTAATATGGTACTTACTAGTATAGACGCGAACGACTTGTCTCCAGAGACTAGCTTAGTGAAACCTGTGGTTGGAACTGGGTTTGTTTTATATACTATCGCAATCACAAATTTCGGAAGAATGAATAATGCAATGAGCTTAGCCGATTTGTGAAAAACTCAAGTGTCTGAATGCGCATTTTCAACGCTTGAAACTAGCTCACACTACAGACTCACGCTAAGACATGACGGCGGCTTTAGTTGAAAAACGAGCTTTCAAAAGATTTTTTGAAGGGTTCAAATGCCCTCTTTGAAAGATATTTGTGGGAAAGGTAATTTGTACGTGAATTAGAGTAAAGTACTAATTGTTAGTGATTGATAAGCTCAACTGGATATCGGTCATAATAACAGATGGTGCATGGTTGTAGCCTTCATGAAAATGGTCAGTCATCCCAGCAATCTTGAAAGGAAGTAACTATCGATCCGGTGACAAAAGCGTACCTATATATATTAGCAAGAAACGTATCCAGAGAGTTTTTTAACACACTACGATAAATAGGTTTCCAGTTATGGTTACAATTACTCATAGCGGACACTTTTTGAGGGCCACAGGTTTGTCAGTTTTTAGTACTGTTACGTGTTTACCCTCTTTAAATAAAGTTTATTGATTGATTGATTGATTGATTGATTTGTTTTCACATGGTACAGTATGAATTTTTTCTCGTTTTCAGTCATACTATATGCAAAACGTCAGCAATTAGAAAGCACAGTCTAGCGGGTGGACACCCTACAGTCTTCTGTTTTCTTTGCCGGCGGACTATTAAGCTTCATACCATTAGAGATTCTTTGCTATTGATTAATTAGTCAAATGCCGAACTACCTGTCTGAGCATGATATGCATTAATGCTGTCTCTCGTTTGGTCGAATCATTTCCCTTAGATTTTCAGTAGTTGGTTTAAATATGATACGATGTCTTTTATTGGGTGTTAAGTTAAGGCTAATGTCGTGGAAATCAAGAGGGCTCCAAGTCGTCTATATACCGAATACAACGCACTTATCATATCATTCCTTTTTCACTATCTAAGTCGCGTATTTTACATCTATTAGCTAACGAAACACTAAAAGCCGATAACACCCGTCGATAGTTTTAGTAATATGGTTAAAAAAATTGTTTGCTAGTAAATTGCTTAAAACATTGATCAAAGAGGTCCGCCATTTAGTTATCTCTTGTAACGCGACTTGATCTATGTTCACTCATCAATATCAGTTTTCCTTGATTTGTTTTCTTTTTGATATGCGACCGAGTGTTCATCGATTTTTCATCGACCTTATATTAGAGTGAAATACTACTGTTTTAGCATCATTAGAGGATAAATGTAGGTTTGAATTATAGAAATTGGATCAGTGGGGGGATAGTATCAAATGTTTGTCGAAATCAGTGATTTTTGGGGGTGTAAAAGCTTAAAAGAAAACCCTGGAGTTGAGAAAATAGAGAGGAAAGATACAAGTATGAAGCCGACAAAGAAAAGTGAGAAGGAAACGATGAATAAAAGAAATGAGATGAATTGAATGAAAGAAAAAAGAAACGAAAAATGGAATTTCGAAGGAAGTCGGGGGAAAAGGAAGGACAGGAAAAAAGTATGTGTGAGAGAAAGAATGTTTTATTGGATTCTCTTATTATTCTGGACACACAAAGTAAAAGTTAATTAAATCCAGGCTGCAGCTCACAGCTACGCAAATAGTTGAACAACACAAAACTTTATTTGTATATTTCCATTACTCACTCAACAATAAGTACAAATTATCTGAAGTTTGCATCTTACTCTTCAAGCAACGAAATACGAACTGTCTGAAGACAATCTCACTAAATATACAGTGATGCAACTTGATAGTATAATCACGTTTTTTTGTTGCACGTAAAAAAACTGAACGTTTTACGATTTCCACTTAATTCTGCAACATTCAAACTTCATGGAAGTAGGATATCTTTCTTTCCTTTTCCAAGAGTTTGTATCATAACCTCTAAAACATATTTCGAGTTTCGATAAAATTAAAATAACCACAAAAAAATAGGCGATAAGATATGTAGCCGATAAATGAAGGGTCGCTTTGAGGACCACTAAAGTGATAATAATATTAATATAGTTCATCTTGTAGATAAAATACTTTAAAGTCTAGTACTTGTTGAA
Organism: Actinia tenebrosa; assembly: GCF_029948245.1. Classification (NCBI taxonomy): domain Eukaryota; kingdom Metazoa; phylum Cnidaria; class Anthozoa; order Actiniaria; family Actiniidae; genus Actinia; species Actinia tenebrosa. The sequence goes on from NW_028292578.1 coordinate 8,781,364, forward strand.
TCAGTAACCATCCAACAATCACGCCTTTGACCAAAACAACAGATATTTTAAAACTGGATTCTAACGGAACTGAAAATCCGCCATTATTATTATATGCTAGTAATTGTTTTACTTGATTACAGTAAATATGTCTTCGTAAGAATATTTAGCGCAAAGTTTAATGATACGTGCGCGGTTCAGACGTCAAACTCTTGTACCTTTGAGTGGATTAAAATAAAGATGGTGCGGCACTCTTTGATCTAGATTATGTACTGGACCAAAATTAGATCCTGTGGGACTCCTTCGTCAGATGGATTACTAAATATTGAACTAAGAAGAGGATTTCCGTCGGAATCTGCAGGAATAATCGCTATGAATGGGAAGAGAACAACATAGTTGGCATTATTTTCGAATATAAAAGTTAAACGTCGTAGTATAGGCAAGATCAACTTGTAAAAACAGAGATTTCACGTAAGATTTCACTAATCGGAAGAACTATAGGTTTTTGTTTTCTTTGGTTATCATGAACGTATTCAGCGTAAAAAAGTACGACTTTTGAGCCTGTTGATTGATTGTTTTTAGGCTGTGTAGATGGTAGATCATAATCTTACACCGGTAGCACTATCTTCAGTAGACCCTACGGTCAGTGTGCGCATCTTAATCTTAACTCAAAATATTGAATAGTATCTTTTCCCTAAAAGAGGAAAGAAGTCTTTTTTATTTCTTGAGGGACATTTTCTGGTTTCTTAGCCGGGTCCAGGTTCTCTGGCTTGCACGAGACCGCAGCTCTAAGAAAAAGTCACTACACTTTCGCGTTGTATACGTTTATGAATTTGATTTATGAACGACTTTATAAAATCTGAAGTAGAGTTAATTTGATTGGCTAATCACAGTGAATGACAGGTCAGGTCACTACTCGTCTTCCGGTATCTCAGCCCAGGCCTCCTCAGCTAATACATAAAACTTATTAGCAAGTTTTCCATTCATAGCTGCCATAGCTTCATCTCCAGCCTTGGAGTAAAGTTCTCCAGAATAAGATGGGTCCTTTTCCAGTCCATAACCTCCTGACAGATAGAGCTCAGCCTGCCTGGCTAGTAACTTGTAGGTGGGATCTGTCTGTAGGGAGTTTTCTGGATCATCGTCTTCATCCACTACATCTATTGCATTCTGATACCATTTGACGGCAGCAGACCACGATCTTGTCCTTATATCAACAAACAAGAAATACAATAAATACACTGAATCCCAATGCTATCTGTGAGTTTTTTTATACCCTGACTTATTCCGGCGATCAGCCCCAAGTTTGTTCTAAGCCGAGGGTTTCCTTCATCCAAGAAGCTAATCCCATTTTCTTTTGCTTTCTTTCGCCTATAACGTTTTCTATTCGAATCCGTAACAGTAATAGTCTAGATATAGTAAATATATTTTCTCATTTACAAGTAATGTAAAAGTTGATTTTTGAGCAAGGAGGAAAACACTCAAGTAAATAGAACACTCTAAAGAGATGTTTTGCAGTTTATAGTGGTTCTGTAGACTTTCTCACACGGCAGCCATTTTAGCTTGAACAATAGGTTTCCCCCGCGTAGCCTCGCATTCAAGCACTTCAGAATGAGGTTATGCGGGTTTAAAGAAGTAAACCTTGGGCCGTGTGATCAAGGTCTTTTCTACTCACATTTTAGTCCCCAGACCATTGCCAGTGTCATATGCTTTAGCCATGTACATCATCGCTTGACGCTCTCCACCTATTGCAGCTCGTAACATGTATTCCACACCTTTATTTGTATTCTCCTGGTAAATAAACACTTTTCATTTCAGTATACTATGTAAAATAACTTAATGTGTTATAATAGTTTTCTGTTACTATACCTCAGCTGTTAGTAACGGGAAGGTGTCATGGGGTAACTGAAGGTATATCTCAGCCATCAGTAACAACGCTTCAGGAACATTACAAGTTGCTGCTTTTTCCAAGTGATACATGGCAGACTCCATATCTGGTTCCTTGTCTGTGAACCTTCCAATCTCATTGTATTTGGCCATTTCAAAGTGAACCTGTATTGATAGAAAAGTACGCTTTATGTCTTAAAAAACAGCGCACAATGAAAGATCCAGAACGTTTGTAATAAGGGGATAATAAGGGGATGGTGGTAGTTATCTAGAAAGCCTGAAAATATAGTTTCCTCTTTAGATTTTACTTTTTTCTTTATTTTAATTACTCCAACCCACCAACGGGGGGTGGGGTGGGGGGGGGGGTGGGGAGTGGCTAGCTGTTCAATACACCCCCTGCATCAATCAAGAACAGTAACTTGTGGCACCAGTAACTCATACACTATTCATAATTAGATAAAAAGAGATAGTTATCATAAATATGTACAGCCACATACCTGTCCTAAAACAGAAACACTTTTTTGTCGGAGCAGTTTTTGTTGATGTTCTTGACGCACTTTTTCCAACGCTTGAGCTTCAAAGCACACACTTGATGATTTATGAACCATAGAAGCTGCAAAAAGTCTCCTTGCTTCTTCTTCATCCTGTTTAAAACCAAGCAGTAAAATTACAAAAAATATCACCCATTGTGCATTTTGGGCTTGGTATGCAACATGCTACTAAACCTTTACCAACTTTTTTTGAAAAAGTATGTATATTACACCTAAGAGGAGCTACTATGATATAATCATGTCTGTATCCACCTGTCAGTCAGTTTTATGTATCTCGTAAATCAATGGACAATGCTGTAGCAGTCATATTAACTATCACCCATTTTTTCGCTTACAAATCAAGATATTTGAACACAACAGCTGCCTGCTATTTACTAATGTGTAAAAAAGGTTCTAGATATGTCACATGTAGACATCCCTGCAAGCTAGATACACCTACCTCGCTATTCTCAGTAAAAACATCACTGTTATCACTTTCAGTCTCTGAAGTATCAGAGTCTGACAGCTTGCCTTCTGTCCATGATGATATAGATACAAATGGAGATGTTGGGGACTCTGGAATCTCAACCTCCCTTGGGGAAGTGGGTGGGGATTCTAGGATTTGGTCAGAACCAGGGGATTGAGGGGGAGAATTAGCCATGCAGTGAGACTGCAAATCAAAGATTGCTGACATCTTCCTTGGTGAAAACTGTTCTTCAAAACTGCTCTTCACTACAGTTTTTGAGTCTTGGATGGATTGTAAAGATTTTTTGATTCTGTATTCTTCTTTGTCACTGACTTCAAATTCAGTGAGGCCCAAAGTCTTGCATATGCTGTGGAAAGTCCAATTTAGTAAACATTTATAAAACAAAAAGGAAAGTATTCTAGCTTCATTTTACTATCGTATGTTATGCTGAGAAAAAGATTCTTACTAGTAATTTTAATTCTGCACACTTTAATTTGATCAAATCCTTGGCTAATCTAAGCCAGGGTAACACTAACTCAATTGGAATTTACCAGAGTCCTGGACTAAATTTTAGGCAATTTCACTCGTTTTTTCCTTTTTCTTACTTTTCTTTGTGGTCAGTCCTTAATAGGTTTTGTTCTTATACTTTTACATTGACCCCCAAGGCTTGATACATACTCAAAGGCACTTGCTTACAATCATGAAAAATAGTTAGTATGAGGTGTAGGCACTGAGGTTGGTCACCACAAGGGTTTTTTTATGTCCTCAGTGGATGTTTTCCTTCCCTCTGATACTGGTTAGTGACGATGAAGTGTGGAAAGATGTCACCTAAGTGAAAGTATAACCATTTGCAGATGTAATTACAAAGTCCGCACTTTCTCCTCATTTATCTTAAGACCTTTAGTGTTGGTCCAGCTGGGAATTGGACCACAAACTTCTGCACAACAGACCCATGCTCTTACCAACTGAGCTAGCCAGGTGCCAATAACAATACTGATATATACATGCATGGGTATATCTTACCTGTTGCACATGTGGGTACTAAAGAATAATGCCATTCCACTAGGGCCTAGGTTAGCTTCTCCATACTCCTTACTATCAGCGGTGTGTATTTGAGGGTCAGTGTACAGATCACCAACACCTAGCAAACAAATACATTATACATTAAAATACAAGTGGACGGGCTTTGATTTGCTGTAGTGTGGCGTGACATGGTGTAGTGCAGAATAATATAGTACAATGCTGATTTTAGTGTGGTATTACACTGTCAGTGTAACTAACACAAAGAATCCCTGATACCTTACAGTTTGATATGTATAGTACAAACTGTGAGGTGTGTACAGCATTACCTTGAATATCGACAACTATCATTTGATGACCAGATCTCTCAAAAGTAAAATGACTAAAAGCCTGAAAAGAAATAAAATACTGATTAAAAAAAGTAAAAGAGGAGTGAAAATACAAAAGCAAGAATGAGCAAATGAGTAAATGAGTAAATGAATAAATAAATAAATAAATAAGGCAAGAAAGAATGCATAGTGATTGATAGACCTTTCTTGAATTTGATCAAGTGACTTTGAATTGATGGCTCCATGCCGAGGATGGACTTGATGTGTTTGTATATTTTCTTCGACCTCAACTTGGAGCCATTGCTTCATGATCACTCAAGGGAATGCAGAGGTAAATGTCATACCTGAGGTGTTGATCTTAGTGTTTCATCTCTAAGTACAAAGCCAGAATTAGAGTTGTACTTCTTGTACACTCCTTCAATGTAGTGCTCCAGATGATATAGAGGTGAACCAACCCTTTCTTTTAACTCAATGATGTAAGTTTGGAAAATGTCCACCTGAAATGAAACCTATCATTAGGCCAACTAGTACTCAATTGTAACAATCCAGAGAAATGGTAAACAGTAAGTGTCATGCCTTCTTAGGAGGGTCTCTTCTATTGTACTCTTCTCCCCACAGCTTGGCATCCATCTGCAGTCTGACATCATCAAAGTATTGCTCTCTCTGAACCTCTTCAATGTAGTGCTTGGCAACATAGTTGGATGCATGTTTCCAGTCCATGTGCTTGGAAAAGTTTGACAACTTTTTCCTTTGAATAGGAAAAAAAACTTGATTAGGAACTATTCAAATGTTTAAAAATACCATTATAACACACACACTTATCTCAAAATTGTATTACTTACAATCTGTAGCAAACTCTCATGGCTCCCTGGTCAAATGGCTAGATAATAGAAATAATACTATGTTATTATTCTATTGATTACAATTGCATACAGGTGTATAGTGCCACTGACTCCAGTACTTACTGCTGATTCCATTTTTACTCTCACTTCATCTTTGACCCATGTTTTCTTCAGCGCATTGTAGCGATGTCGTATTGCTACTTCCTGTGAACACATATCCAAGTGAAACTTCTCCCAAGGATCCGGCATATCCATGGCTTTCTTCAAAGCATGTTTCCAGTTGTTCTGATGTGAAAATCTGGCATGTTTTCTGCTTTTTGTTGTTGTCTTTGAGGTGACTTCTTCATTCTTTGGCTTTTCCTCTGCAATTATCTTGACTTCTTTTTTTTCATTGATGTTGTCTTCTTTATCTTCTGGTTCTTTATCAAATTCCAAATCAAAGCATTGCTCGTCTGAAGAAGTGCTAATTGAACGACTTGTACTGTTAATCTTCCTGTGATGACCATGACTCCCCCCAACACCAGTAGGATTTATCCAGAAATCATCAACATCATCATCATCATCATGTTGATACTCTCCATTACCATTGCAAGAGTCTTCGTAACTGTTTTTCAAACCATTACATGTTGAAGAACTATCTAAATATTGAAACAAGCCAGAATCATAGTGTAAACAACTGGAGAATAGGGAGTGCACGAGGGTGGGATGCCTTCCTTCTTAAACCCAATCAAGCACATTAAGCTAAGCTTGAATTTCAAATTAACATGAATTCATTTCATTTTTTTTAGCATCCTATTGTATGGATTTAATTAACTGTACAGCTAGCTGATTGATTACTTGTTGAATGTGTGGGCAGTAGTATTCAAGAAGGATCATCAATATGCCCCCACTTCCACCCACCCTTCTGATAATCCTAGATGCATATCACTTAAGATATCTTACAAACTATGACATCACATCACCACAATCTATTGTCTTAATGCTTAAGATACTGGTCACCAGAGGAGAAAAAATAGCAGCAACACAAATTAATTAACTCACAATAAAATTTTGTTTTAGAAATGGTGAAAAGTGAGAACAGATGAATATTACACTATAAGTATCTTGAATAAAAGAAGATTTAGTCTAAATTTCTATTATTCTTGGCCATGCAAACAAGCTGTGACATCAAAGTGTTATTATTACTATTACTACATTCATATTAATGGTGATTTTCTAGCACTGATTGAGTCAATCTTTATGACCCCGTGGTGATTATAAATATTTAAAATATCTAAATTCTACCTACAGACAACCACCTAAATACAGCTGCACAGTAAAGGTGTACATTTATGATATTGGTGTTTATGTACCACTATATCAACACCACTTGTATATGCCCCAGCACTTAAATGATTGATATTATCATCAACACTGGAATATCGAATGACAAGAAAAATGTCTAAACTACACTATGAGCATAAGAGAAACCCCTGCTGGTGAATTATTGCATGAAAAGAATGAATTATATAAAGCAATGAGTTTTTTTTAGCTTTTAGATATATTTATTAAGACAAAGAAGTGTTTTGTTTTGAGACAATGAAGCAAGCTATGATCATTGAAGGTGGACAAAGTTCACAAACAGTTAACACGTACATACAAAAAGACTCGCAACAAACCCTTCTTGGATAAAGGGATAAATGCTGAATACAGTCCTTAGTGCATCTTACTATAATTATAATAAGGAAAACGCAGTATTTCCTGCTGTATATGAACACTTACCTGCCACACTTCGATAACAAATCAATATTATTTTTGGAAATCATCAGTGAATGTGAAATTTTATATCGTTAAAGCTAGCTCCCTCAGCTGGGATCAATAATGTTTAGTAGTTAGCTTCTCACTTAAAGAAAGAGTGATTGAACAAATTATACCTGAGAAAAATCGTAGGAAAGGAAAGTAAATAAATCAACAATAACAGCTGTTTTTCTTACCAACATCTTCCACATCACAACTCGCCATTTTCTCTCAGCTGAGACCAAGGCGGAAATGAGAATGAGCTAAAAATGCCTTCTGCGTGTTTTTAGGATGTAATTACTTTAGAAGTGACAGACTTCTAAACGTACGAGGAAACATCTTTAGACTTTTGCTCAATGATAAAAACAATAATCCAAACCTGCAGGAATGAGTTGGAGAGGAGGGTCTGGGGAAAACCACAGGTAACCCAAAACTGTGCCCAACACAGTGACAACAGCCTACAGGGACGAAACGCTCTTATCCTCTTGAGAAACTGGAGATATTAAGTTTATTCGTGAATAATGTTCATATAGATGCATCTTTCTTAGCATTACCATTAAATGGCAATTTCATTATTTATATCATGTGAAAAGGTGCATTTAAAAGAAATCATCAGTTCAGTCATGATCAGTTACCTACAAGAAACTGAATGTTTTCAGTTTCTCTCTAGCTATTAGCAAGACTGAAGCCTTTTTACTGAAATCTTGCAAATATTAAATTAATATTTTTTACATGAAAAATATATAGGGGGCTATTTATATGCTAGGAGGTCCGTACAGGTAAAAACTGAGCAGGAGGTCCTGAATCTATCCTCTGAGGGCAGAGGGTTTTCTCCCATCCAGACTGACTTTAGGATAGTAAATAACTTATTTGTTTTTCCCCATTTACTTGTTAACTTGTTCCACAATTTTAGTTGTTCTTTAGCAATTCATTATCCCAGGATACCAGAACACAATCAGAGATATAAAATACTAACTACAATACCAACTAAGGGACTGATCGTTTACTAGTCACAGAAGGGGAGGGGGGTGGTGGTGGGGGGGGGGGGGGGGGGGGAGGGCAGTGGTTTACTGGGAAAAAAAGCAGCAGTAAGGGGGACTCGCGATTGATGCCGTATATTTGCGGGTTTTACCCGGGAAATTACGAACGCGGGTACAGCAGATTTACGGAAATTCCGCGAAAAGTCCCTTACTGCTGCTCTGTTGGGTACTGCAAACGAAGGTTAAAATATCCTTTATATATAATGGATACCATCAAAAGTATCAAGAACAAGACTGTGCGCAAACTTAGAACCCAGGTTCTGGACAGGTTAGACGCAGACTTTGCCTTTACGACATTTATGGAAGGTAATACGGATGAGACTATGACGCAGGAAAGAGCAGAACAGATAATCGACCTAATGCCCGAGGGTAATTACCGTTTGGAGTTGACCTTTATAAAGTATCTGGACGGGGAATGGATTATTGAAAGGGGCCGCAATCCCATTAGAGCGTCTGGTAAAAAGAACCTGTTCGTCTTAAGTAAGGCTACCAACCCGGGAGCATTAGAAGGAATTGACATGTTATTCTATGAGGTTGCTTACCCTGTTACAGTGGTAATTTACGGGGCGTATGAAATGCCCACGCCAGATGTAAAGAAGTTACAACCAATGCGACATCCTGGTAACTGTGTTGGTAAGCTAGTCCGGGAATTCTTTGAAGATGCTTCCCGTGGTGGTAAGTTAACCTTAAAGCGCCGAGAAGCCATTCGAAAGTGGGAGCATTCTACCCGCAAGACTGGAGGAACCATAGCCAATATTAAGAAGTTGGAAGTGGCATTAGAGCGGCGTATACACGTTAAAGATATCACAGACGGGTTTATTTACTCTGGGACTCACAAATATGGAGGTAGAGGAGCTCCTATTGTTATCTACCAACATAATGGGCACGCTTGGCGGGAACTAAGGTTTCCTAAGAAGGTTAAGACCTCAGTCTACAAAGTATCTCCGTTAGCAGACTTGGTTCATGAGAATTCCATCTGGTTAATGGACGCAGAAGGTAGGCAATTTATGACACAAGACGGTACTTTGTATAGACCCGAAATGGAACAGCTGAAGATAGACAGCGTTTGTGAAGACCTGGGTGAAGATTTTCCCGAAGTATTAAGTTCTCGTTCCCTGGACTTCTTAGCCGCAAAGAAGCGTAATGGCTGGAAGCCGACTCCTAGCGACCTTCCAATTCCAAAAGCCTGCATAGAACATGGTCACGGAGGTCTTTGGAATATGGAATACGACGAGGACGAGTATGTCTCGCTGGATATGAAACATTGTTACCCTGCGTCTTTCAAAGGCCTAGGAGATTGTAAAGAGTATTATGACCGTTACGGACATCCGGGCAGCCAATTCTTTAGGGTAGCTTTGGATGGTACGTACGATGCCCCAGCAACAGGATTCGTTAGATTGACCAGCTGGAAGCTAAAGAAGGGATTACATCCCATAATTTACGCGTGGTATGGGAAGCATCTGCAAGAAAAGGAATGGATCCCTGTGCCGCTATTAAAGTTCCTCGAAGAACGGAAACTCCTTACGTACGCTGCTCATGAGGCAATATTATGTCGTCGGGAGTTTACCAAATGGTTGCCAGAAGACAATGCTACCGCCCGCATAGTTATTGGTAAGTTCACTCAGGGCGCAAAGGAAGGGGAGAAGCACATGCAACGCCGCTTAATCACAGATAAAGGAGAATTAAGCTTCCTCGTGCAACGAGCTCACGACCAAGGTTCAATGGTGTCAGTAGAGAAGTGGGATTATTTCACAGATTCCCTGCAACAATGGAATGCCTTGTGTTACTATCAAGACCACAGACCGCAGTATTACCATCTGCGTGCTAGCATGTTAGCTTACGCCCACATTAATCTCTTAGCGATGTTGCTGCGGTTTGACAAGGAAGACATTCCAAGAGTAGCTACTGACTCTTTGTACGTCAAACCTGCAGTGCTTGAAAAGGTGCAAGAGTTCTACACCGACGACGAATTAGCAGAAAGCGGGCAATGGAGGGTCAAGGACGAAGAGATAAAGGCCTGGCGAGCAAGAGTAACCTACGACGGTAATCATACTAAAGGAACGGTAACCCCGACTGAGGAACCATTACCAAGTGTCACAGACCCCATTTCTTACCACCGCTTCTCTTATCTTTACGGAACAGGAGGCAGTGGTAAGACTACCAGAGTCCTGCAACTATTCCCTAAAGTAACCGTATTAACTCCTACACATCGTTTAGAACGCGAACTCGCCGCTAAGGGCTTTGAAGCACAAACTTACCATAGTTTCTTTCGTTGGAATGGCACTAAATGGGTCCCAGAAGCTATTCATGATATTCCTCCTGTGATCTTATGGGATGAAATCTGTACTGTGCCCTTAGAAATCCTAAAAGAGTTCGTAGACTTCCTAAAAGGTAAGTGCCAGGTAATCTTCGCAGGAGATCCTTGCCAGCCACCCCCAATAGCAGGGGAAATGCCCCACGAATGATTAAAAGGAATGGTAGATTACGCAGAGGAAATTAACACCGATTACCGTAGCAAGGATCAAGTAAGGAACCTCAAAGCGGAACTAAGGGGCCTTACAGACGCTCAGCAATGTAAAGTACTCCGTAAGAGAGTACGAGCCAAGTCCTATGAGGAATTCATACAGGCCTGGAACCCCAAAGATGTTGTCTTAAGTAGTAAGCGTGCTTCTCAGGCCCGTATTCAAAAAGATCTGTTAAATGTTCACCGCGAAAGATTCCCCACTAATCTCGTACCCGTTTGCTATAAGCCCCGAGATACCAGAATGCAGAAAAGAGACGTACGGGTACCTGGCACTGACATTACTTTAGAGAACGCAGTTACCCACGATAAAGCCTGGGTGCAAATGAAAGACGTAGAAAGGATTACTTCCCACCCCGATTGGAGACTTGGTTACTGCATGACGGTACATAGTGCCCAGGGATTAACCGTAAAAGAAACGATGTGGATCATAGACCAGCGTTTGTGTTGGAGTAACTTAATTTACACCGCCGTAAGCCGCGTAGAATACGCCAAGCAATTGAAAAGAGCTTGGGGTCCGCAACTGCGTTACGATAAGACCCCAGAAGACGTAGCCAAAGAGAACATTACGAAGAAACTCCTTCGCTACAAGCGCCACGACGAAGAAAAAAATATGACGTTCGACCTCTGCGCGGACGACGTCTATAAGAAAGGGGCAAGGTGTGCCAAATGTAACATACCTCTACTATGGAGGTTTGACCCGAATGACGATCAGCAGTTCTCCGTGGATCGTATAAATAATAAACGCGGGCATTGCAGAGGTAACGTAAGACTGACATGCCTAGAGTGTAATCGGGCGCGCGGTGCTGCGCTACTCTGAGTCTTTGGGGACTATGAGCAGCTCTTCCATGACAAATCCACGACTTGGGCCATTTAGGTAATACAACACGGGTTGCCCTTCCTTGGTGACGGACTTTGAAATCTCATACGTTTCCAAAGACCAGTTAGGATCCGTGGCTCTCTTACTGCCACCTTCGAGTTCCCCCGGCTGATAGAGGTATCTGACCACTATGTTGCGGGGTAGCTTTTTTTCCTTCAGTCCGACCGCCCTTGAACTTCTGACGTAGGACTTATGTTCCACGTGTTTCTCTTTTATGGCATCCTTGGGTTTCATTCCCGTAGCCCTGGCCGCCTCGTTGTTCAAAGCCGCGACGACCTGGGGGAGCCTCTGAGTCCATTCTCTGTTGCGTTTGGATGGATCTTCCAGCTCTTTCCAATACTGGTACCCAAAGAGACGCTCGGCCAGGGTCTTATTGAATCTTTCGACGATGCTCTGACCCCTGTGGTACTCTGCTTCGGCTCTCCTAATCTTAGTGTCGTGGTCTTTCAGGGTCTTAGTAACCACGCCCATGAACTCTGTCCCCGCATCCACTTGCAGCAGCTTAGGCCATTTCAAAACGCGCTTATAAATCCTACCTAGGGCTTCTGCGACTTCCCCAGAATCCTTGCTGGTTATGGGTTCGGCGTCCTTGTATCTGCTTGCGATATCAACTACGGTCAAAGCGTACCTATAGGTCTTTCTTCTCACCTTGTCGTGCGGTAAGAAGAGCAAATCCGCCTGATGAACTTCATTGGGGGTATTTACGGTAAAGCTGGGCCTGGGAATGTACTTAGGCACGGGAAGATAAACCTGCCAGAGGGTTTGTTTTTTCAACCAGTTCTTAGCCGTTTCATCTGATACCCTGGCCGCGGTCGCGAGTTTTTTAATAGCTGACGCTCCTTTCCAATAGCCTTCGGGTCCATAGTAAATCCTTTTGAGTTTGTCCTCAGTTCGGCCCATTATATGAATAGAATCGCGCTTCGCTTGATTCAAGCGAAGGATAAAACAAGATTGATCTTACGTCCATTAAAATCCACCGTCTCTCCGTCCACTTTAATGGTGATGTTTATGCTTTCCACCAAATTAGACAAATCATAGCTCAAAGAAATGGGGGTGTATTCTACCAGGTCAAATGGATTACCTTTGGGTAGAAACTTGGACATAAGAGAAGACTTTTCTCCATTGTTGTAACTATGGATCAAGTCGCAATAGACTTCGTAAGAGGATGCGACTTTCCATTTCACATCATATGTACTGCCGTTATTTATCGTGGTACTAGTAAGACCCAGGAGTTCTACCAATGAACTGTCCTTCAAATTAGCGCTTCCATTATTTTTCTTAAATGTCATTTCATGGGGTAATCCTGTGGTAAGAGTATATCCATGCTTTGCTAGCTCCTTAGCCAGTGTTATAGGTGTGTATTGGGAATCTGGTATTTTTGGTTTGGCGGCATTGTCAACGACAAAGCCATCAATTAAATTATACCAAGAATTGTACAAAGAGCAACTAACCAACCGAACCCTTTCCGCGCGGATGGGAGGATTCAGATAAGTGGTAAAGTCATTCTTGTCGCTTTCCAAAAAGACGATCATTATATTAGATACGCCAAGGCCACGCCTCCTGCCAGCCCTGCGACTCCTACGAAGACCAACTCACTATTTTTTTGTTTCTTAGAAGGTTGGTAGTAATTCTTAAAGTCAGGCTTCTTTAACACCACTGTTGGGTGCGCCTGCGAATAAAGTTTGAAGGCGTAGTCTTTGTTTTCGAAGTTCTTATCCGCCTGCATTTTGTCTTGGTAATTCTTATCCAACCAATCCCTGTAAGCTTGTCTTTTTTCATTCCAAGCCGCCACGTCCCGCTGATATTTCTCCAGCGCTAAGTCGTGCCTTTTTTTTTCGGCGTTAGATTCTGCGTTTTTATCACCGCTAACTAATTTATCCAGATATCTACCGCCATAATTAGCTCCTGTAAATGCTAAAGCTGCAATAACTCCACCTGCGACTAAGCTAACCATTATATGTTAGGCAGGTACTTTTCCTTTCGTAGGTAATTCTTTGCCATGATAGCCCCGCCTACGGCAGCGGTCATTTTAGCGAAATTAGCGAAGCTCTTGCTTGGGTCTTCAGTAAAGTCTTCTTTGAGCACTTTCTTACCTACCCAACCAATACCCGCAACGATGGAAGTAATGATAGCTGCTTCTTCAACAGTTTTCAACAACGCGGTCGACATTATATTACAAAGCGAGAAGGTCATTCCATTTCAGGGATTTTGTTTTTTCTGACCTCCACAGGTGCGTGATATGTTGGGGCCTCCCACTTTACTTCTGGCTTCATATTCCGCCATTGTAAGTAAAAGCTGCCTGCTGCTATAGCAATTCCTAACGCGCCGATGACATAGCCGGGATTCCAAAAGGATTCGCTTTCGTCCTCCACCTTTTCTTCTTTTTTGGCTTTATTCTTTCTGTTCATCTCCGCGAGCTTCTTTCCCGCGGCAACTCTGCCTGCAGATTTAGGCTTGGTAATCTTCTGCTCCTCCTGAGGTTGTTCTTCGGTGCCACTCATCTTATATCTAAGGACTTGAAGGACTTGACAAGTAACTTGACAATGACTTAAGGATGACTTGATTAAGAGTGACTGTCTGTAACGATCAAGCAAAATTCAAAATCCGTGGCAAACTTCGAAAAATCGATTTCGCTCATACTTTCAAGTTAGTTAGGGTAATGTATCCTAAGAATCGCTGTATAGTTGGTTTGATCAAATAACGCTTTATTATGGAGAAAAATGGAATTTTTCAAACACTCCCGAAAACGCCGTTCGCGACAGTAAATTTTGACTCAACTTTCGCGGCTGCTGGACACAAAATAAGCAACACTGGGAATTAAAACAACCCATATTCTTGAAGAACAATCTATTGAGTACGATATGCGTGACTTTGGGATCAATTGTACAATTTTAAGATAACAAAATAATTTTATTCGCTAAACGTGTGTTTAGAGTATCAAAAAGTAGGTCTTACAAAAATATTCATTCTGAATGTGCTTAACCTCTCAGTCGCGTGAAACTTCGCTGGTTGATTATTCAGATGTTGGTCTTTCTAGTGATGTAAAGAAATCTTTGGGCAAATGATTGTGTGTCACGCAGTATGTCTTCAAACTTTGGTCAAATTACTCATTTCTGACCTCTGGCCGCTTTCTATAACAGACAAGATACTAGTGTTTATAAGTAAAATATAATCTCAAAAACAAGCCTAAAACACTTTTATAGCCTTAAATAATGTAGCTGTTTAAGAATTCTTACCTGGCAAACTCTGAAACCTGGATTTTTATGAATGTTTTTAGACACAACATCGATCTGGTTTCTTTCATTACCGACTCGAACTTGTCAACGGCCGAGTGCCACAGGGAGCCCAACCTTTCTTGTTGTGGTGCAAAACACAGGAAACCCAGATTGATTAAAAAATCGTTTTAATTTGTTTTAATGATGATGCAAACACACACAATAAAAAATTTCACAACTATTCCAGTAAAACTTGCTGAATTACATGATAATCTATAATATGAATGACTAATAAAGAGGGGAAAAACCTGCAGTAGAACCTTACTAATGGTAACAGTTCTAAATTGATTTTAAAGAAGTTGAACCGTATACACTACATGCAATTTTTCTGCTCGGCGTGTCATCATAAATGATCACCGGCCTCTAAGGTTCATAATTAGTACCGAACAAATGTATGTGACAGAGGCACCCACGATTCTATTGGAGTAGATGCAGAACATGAAAATCTTTGGAAAGTTTTTACGCATCCTTCTTCGGAACAGGTGAACAGCGTGTCATCATCGGTATCGCTGTTTTCCTTGCTGGAATCTGTAGTGGTCTTTGGTTTGTATTTCCTACTTTGTCTAGGTATGATAACGCAGAAATCTGGAACCTGGCCATCAGAATACTCCATCTTCCTAAGGGTGGGTAAGGCTAGAGCTGACGATGTCTTCGTTGTTTCAAAATTTTTGCTTTGGATGCAAATTATATTCATCTTGAGTCCTACATATTTTCAAGTACTTTCACCAAAACTAATTAAACCAAGCCCCAATACTCCTCTTTATAGTTCCATTCAGTGATCACGAATAATAGTTCCTAGCTGAGGCTGGAGTTACCGCGCATGATAAACTATAGTTTTGCTATGCGCGGAAACTCCAGCCTCGGCTAGAGACTATTATTCGTGGTCACTGAATGGAACTGTAAAATGGAGTATTAAAGAGTGACTGTCTGTAACCATCGAGCAAGGCGTAAGCCTTGACAATGATGTTATCTTCAAAAAGCGTAACATTGTGGTTTGGAGAGCATACGGCGTTGGAAAAGGAAAAAAGATACCCAACACGAAATTTGAAACAACGAAGAAATCGTCAGCTCTAGCCTTACCCACCCTTAGGAAGATGGAGTATTCTGATGACCAGGTTCCAGATTTCTGCGTTATCATACCTAGACAAAGTAGGAAATACAAACCAAAGACCACTACAGATTCCAGCAAGGAAAACAGCGATACCGATGATGACACGCTGTTCACCTGTTCCGAAGAAGGATGCGTAAAAACTTTCCAAAGATTTTCATGTTCTGCATCTACTCCAATAAAATCGTGGGTGCCTCTGTCACATACATTTGTTCGGTACTAATTATGAACCTTAGAGGCCGGTGATCATTTATGATGACATGCCGAGCAGAAAAATTGCATGTAGTGTATACGGTTCAACTTCTTTAAAATCAATTTAGAACTGTTACCATTAGTAAGGTTCTACTGCAGGTTTTCCCCCTCTTTATTAGTCATTCATATTATAGATTATCATGTAATTCAGCAAGTTTTACTGGAATAGTTGTGAAATTTTTTATTGTGTGTGTTTGCATCATCATTAAAACAAATTAAAACGATTTTTTAATCAATCTGGGTTTCCTGTGTTTTGCACCACAACAAGAAAGGTTGGGCTCCCTGTGGCACTCGGCCGTTGACAAGTTCGAGTCGGTAATGAAAGAAACCAGATCAATGTTGTGTCTAAAAACATTCATAAAAATCCAGGTTTCAGAGTTTGCCAGGTAAGAATTCTTAAACAGCTACATTATTTAAGGCTATAAAAGTGTTTTAGGCTTGTTTTTGAGATTATATTTTACTTATAAACACTAGTATCTTGTCTGTTATAGAAAGCGGCCAGAGGTCAGAAATGAGTAATTTGACCAAAGTTTGAAGACATACTGCGTAACACACAATCATTTGCCCAAAGATTTCTTTACATCACTAGAAAGACCAACATCTGAATAATCAACCAGCGAAGTTTCACGCGACTGAGAGGTTAAGCACATTCAGAATGAATATTTTTGTAAGACCTACTTTTTGATACTCTAAACACACGTTTAGCGAATAAAATTATTTTGTTATCTTAAAATTGTACAATTGATCCCAAAGTCACGCATATCGTACTCAATAGATTGTTCTTCAAGAATATGGGTTGTTTTAATTCCCAGTGTTGCTTATTTTGTGTCCAGCAGCCGCGAAAGTTGAGTCAAAATTTACTGTCGCGAACGGCGTTTTCGGGAGTGTTTGAAAAATTCCATTTTTCTCCATAATAAAGCGTTATTTGATCAAACCAACTATACAGCGATTCTTAGGATACATTACCCTAACTAACTTGAAAGTATGAGCGAAATCGATTTTTCGAAGTTTGCCACGTTTTGCTCGATGGTTACGGACAGTCACTCTTAAGTACTTAAGGACGACTTGACTAAGTACTTAAGGATGACTTAATTAAGTACTTAAGATGACTTGACTAAGTACTTAAGGATGACTTAATTAAGTACTTAAGATGACTTGACTAAGTACTTGACAATGACTTGACTAAGTACTTAAGACGACTTGACAATGACTTGACTAAGTACTTAAGGATGACTTGACTAAGTACTTGACAATGACTTGACTAAGTACTTAAGACGACTTGACAATGACTTGACTAAGTACTTAAGGATGACTTGACTAAGTACTTGACAATGACTTGACTAAGTACTTGATAATGACTTGACTAAGTACTTGAGGTGACTTGATTATCAGCAAGTGCTGCCTGAAAGACCTTTTCGACTTCTCTGTCCTTCTTGAAGTCCTTCCAAGATGTTCCAAAGGAACCTAGTACCTCTTTCAAGTCAACGTGCTGAGCTACGTGCAAAGCTGCAGAGGCTACTGCCATTAACTTACCGCACTTCAAAGACAACCACCCGCAGGTTATCTTAAGTTCTTGGGATATGACATAGTCATCTCTTATGTCCTTCCGCAGTTGCTCCACATCGTCTATGGGCAGTGCAAGTCCAAGCAATTTAGTCGCAAGTCGGATAGCGGAGTCTGCGACGGCGTCGGTGGTCTTACTTGCAAGGGCAGCCTCGTACCTCTTATGGAACTTTTTGACTTCCTCTTCTGACAACTTGTTAACTTGCTCATGGGTAAGTTCCTTGCCTATCATTTCTTTACACTTCCCCGAAGACACAAGGATGTTGAGTTGTTCCTTGAGGTTACTTTCGTCTAACTGTGTGGGGACTTCATCTAAGAGCTGCTCAATCTCCATATACATTAGGAGTTAAAGATCTTTATTGAATACGGAAACCTCAAAGAGAAGATCATCTTGGAATGTTGATGCGTCTTTAAATGCCGCATGTATTCATGCAACTGTTCCTTGGATATCTCACCGCCGTAGTCGCTTAAGATGGTTTCCAGGTCAGACTTACTGGGTGTATAAAATACGACCAGGGAGCCTATGTTTTCCCTGAAGGGTTTAGAGACACTGGTAAGCTGCTGCGAGAGCAACCAAACGCTAATGTTGTCATGTCTGCCGCTGAAGGCGAGCTTCACTAATTCGGAAGTGCGTCTTTTTACGTCGTCCCCGCAGGCAATGTCATCCAGTATGAGTAAAGTCTGTGTATCTTTAGGGAATTGTTTGTGCCAAAACTTCAAATGGCTGGATAACTCGTTAGGGTCCAATATGTCCACAAAGAAGTCGTCATCTTTCACTCCTATGCCTTCCCAGGTGCGGTTATTTACGTAGGTGGGGCATAATAACACTATGTAGTCGAAGCGGTATCTAAAGGGCCCTAATAGCTGCTCCACGATGAACTGGGTCTTTCCACAGCCGGTGGGTCCTACTATCAGAGCATTACAAGGCATGTGATCTGGATTCATATATAGATGGAACCAGTGGAAGCAGTAAGAAGGATTACCGCCGGCGCAAAGGATAAAAAAGACACCATAGAAATACAAAGGGAGGAGATAGACCGGTTAAAAGAGCGTGTGCAGGAATTGTATGATGAAATGTGTAGTCTGAAGCGTGCAGAACGGTTTGGTGCGGTTTTAACGATAGTGGGTTGGGCTGCGGAGTCCGTTAAGGACTTCATTCAATATCCTCCATAGAACCTCATCGTCGTTGCTGGCGTAGCATTTCCGCCTTCTGTAGCAGCGCATCTTTCATACGCATTTCGGCGTAGCGACTGAAAGTACGTGCTTGCGATGGATCGTATAAGCACTGCCACAAGTGTTGTTCCTTCCTGACGCAGCCACACTTATCGCAAGTGTCGTTCCAGTAGTCTACGTTCTCCCAGGCGACCTTTTCAAATGTGACGTCGAAGTTCACAAAGAGGTTGTCTATTTCTTTTTTCTGGTTGTTTAATTGCCTTACCGTGTCGACTGGACAACAACGTTCTGCTACGTCGCCATGCTCTTCGCAGACGACTTCTGAAAGGTCGTATCGTTTACATCTGTATTTGTGCCAGGCATCTTCAAAGGATGCGTTGCAGCTTTTGCAAAGAGATTTGAGGCAGACTCTGTGTTCCATGTGGTATGCTAGTGCTTGAGGAGAGCTTAGTACCTTGTAGCATTCTTCGCAAGTAAGGTTGTGTGCGTTGTTTCGGCGACAGACTTTGTTTTTGACGTGGTAGGAACAAGCTTGCGCGGTAGCAAAGGTCTTATTGCAATGTTCGCATGTCGTTTCTGTCGCGCGTTGCTTAAAGCAGACCTTGTTTTTGACGTGGTAGGAACGAGCTTGGCTGGTCGTAAAGGTCTTATTGCAATGTTCGCATGTCGTTGCTGCGCGTTGCTTAAAGCAGACCTCGTTTTCGGTGTGATAGTTAAGTCGCTGTAAGGAACTGAATCGTTTGTTGCAATCGTTGCACGTCATTATAGTAGGGTGTTCTTTATGCCTTATTAATGATCCTACTTCGTTGTTGCTGATAGGGTAGGGTCTCTTAAGGCCTTTAGTTTTAATGTCATTATTTCTTAATGTTTTGAATGTTATTAGGCTAATATTCTTAGGGCCTTTAGTTTTAATGATAGGGTATTATTTCTTAATGTTTTGAATGTTATTAGGCTAATATTCTTAGGGCCTTTAGTTTTAATGATAGGGTATTATTTCTTAATGTTTTGAATGTTATTAGGCTTATATTCTTAGGGCCTTTAGTTTTAATGATACCTTATTATTCTTCAATGATATCTTATTAACGTTACTTAATATAATAAATAAAAAGAGGATAATATGAAGGACCCTAAAATAAGTCTTTACGTAACGTATCCTAAGAAAGAATAATAAGATATCATTAAGATCTCCTTACATCACCGATATACTACATCGAAGTTAAGGCGCAGGAGCCTGGAAGGAATTCTAGTTACCCTTTCAATATATGGACTGCATTACATGTGAACTACCTGCCGACTGCATAATTCGTGAGGAGAAAAAATACACCTGTCCTCATTGTAATAAGGTATTCCCCGAAGGATCCTTTGTTGGGCATTGGTGTCCCACAGATCCTAAAACACAAAGAACTTTAGTTCACGAAGAGGATCTGTAAGGTATGTATATGGAGCGACTGCGATACCGTCCCATAAGCACCCTTTGCGGTGACTGCGGTCAAAAGCTGTCCACCCTCCAAGCCTTACAATATCACCGCGACAACAAAGTCTGTCTAAATAACTACTGCCGCCGCTGTGATGAGCCCTTCTTTGAAGAGAACTGGCATAAGTACCGCTGCCGCCGTTACCACCTAGAAGGTATTGCCTGCGAAACCCACGGTGACATAGCCGAACGCTGTTGTCCCCTTGAAACCTCCCGGGCGCTGACAAAACGTAAGAAGGAAATTGACCAAACCTTTGTAGGCTTTGACGACGTTGAGGGCGTTAAATGGGAGGACAGGGAACACTGGGAGGCTATTTGCGATCGCTGCGGTTGTCAACGGAGCGGACAACATATTTGGTGCTGTCTATACGACGGACCACGTCCTTTAGACCATTACCTGGCGGTACGAAAGGCTTGGAAAAATGATAAAGATATATGATACCTCAAATCGCAGCATTCGTAGGAGGCGTCTTAATTACCGTATCCGCTTACCAGATAACAGAAAAAATGAGGTCCGCCGTAGCAGACCAATACTTAACCGCCCATGAGGATGACTTCTAATCGCATAGAGGATTAGCATCTACCTTCCTTTCAACGTCGAACTTCCATCGACCGCTGACCTTACCATAGCTGCGTATGTGTGTGAATTCCTCACCTTGAAGGACATACCGCACGCAGTCCGGTGCCCACAGTGTGCACTCTTTACCGTCGTGTTCCAAGACCAACCTTAAACGGCTAATGTCTTCGAACACAACATAATTTTTTATTCTGTATGAAATGCCTTGGACTAATTCACGCCAGTGTGTCTGTTCAACTATCATTATATCTATGAAATATTCTTTGGTGAGTCCTTAACGCATCCTGCGTCTTAAAAGCCTTAGTGCACCAAGGACAAGGTATGCGAATGCCTTCCGCGTAATGGTCGATCTCCCTACATATAAGGTCGTAATCATTGCACACCATAGTTAGGTAACCATTTGCTTCGTATTGTGCGAGTAATGCCTCTTGTTTTGAGGATAACACGCCGTTACCCTTAGGTGTCTTCAACTCCAAGCATAACCCATTATATTTTTTATGTGCATTGAGAACTAAGATGTCAGGCTGACCTGCCTGGTAACCTTTCTGCCAACATACTATTCTTTTGCTAGCTGAGTCCTGTAGTTCTCCAAGACCTGGTGCCAGCAGTAGGATAGGGTGGAATCGACGTATGTAGTTTACGACCTTCTTATGCAGGTCAAATTCATTTTCTATTTTGAATATTAACTTATTAGGACTGTCAAAGCGCCGCTCTATTTCATACTTACCTGTTTTCCTGAGGGTAGGGAGAACATCGCCTAACACCCATTTTCTGAACTCCTTAGCTACGGACTTTTCAGATCCGAATATTAACTCATAAAGACCCATTTCAGTGATGTAAACGGTATGTGGTTGCGCATTAAGGGTGTCAGTCAGATTGACACCCTTTATAGACCCCAAAGTTACCTTGTTTTCCTCTGAGACGTGTGCTCTAGCTGCGTCCCTAGAGTTAACGTAACCCAACGCCAAAGCCACCTCCTTCGCTTTGAAATAAAGTTTATCGCCTTGCACTATGCATTGCAGTTTGGTGTCGTTGTTTTTGAATACGCGAAGCATTATATACGTAAGAGATATTTTTTTGGTTAAGGGAACGAATCAATATGCAACACTCTTTAGCTGATTCATTTCTACGCTCAGTTGCGCGTCAGAGACCACAAAGACGTATGCGTTGATCTTGTCTGAGTCACCTGCGCTAGCGTTTAAGTCTCGCTTGATTTCCAGGGTAATGCCGTCCTGGGTATTTACCAGACGCAATCCCTGCCCATGTAAATCCTCGTCGTTGGTGGTTCGCATGTCAATCCACAATGCATACTTATCGGTAAAGAACTCGCCGGGTGCAACTTGATCCCCAAACTTTCTTTTTATTTCCCTGTAGATGTCTGAGGGCTTCATTCCCTGCGAATACACCTTATTTGGAACTCCATTGATGCTAATCCCGACGTTGGTGATGTTGGGGTTATGAAAGGCTTCAGAGTCGCGCTTACCGGCTTCATAAGGTTTGATAAATACCAACATCAGCCCTGTAAGACTACGACGTGGTAAATTAATGCTCTGAGTAATTACCGCGTCTGTCTTATCCAGGAAACTAAAGGTTTTGTACATTACCGCGTGGTCATACAAGAAAGCCTTTCCGGAGCTGTATTCCATGCCAGCGCTGCGTGCTAGATCTTCGGAATGTATGGTTTCATACTGCAATTCCAGGTTGGTAATGGCATATGGAGGAATACTTCCCGACAACGCAGTGCTTAACCCGCCAATGATGTTAGTTATGTTGGCTAAGGTCACTTCAAACTGCAACTCACTCAACTGTCTAGGATAATAAACTCCGTGGCTGGTAATAGCCTCAAAGTCCAATGGTATTACGTATTTAGTACCATAGGCTGTCTTAATGGCCTTTGCATCTGCCACTGCGGTTTCTCCGCTGCCGTCAGTAGGTTGTGTCTTGGTGGGAGTCCTAACCTTACGTAATATTGCGCTACCGATACCCTGCTCTATCTTTTGTGCCCTTTCGAATGCAGTCAACCACAGATCTTTGTAAGTGGTGTAAAGGTCATAGTTGTTTAAGTCTAAGAGGGATTCCCCGGCAAACTTTACTCGCATCTTTGAAACAATGTTGCGACCAAGATTGTTAACAATAATCCTTTCATCTGCGGCGGTAGGTTGCACCGTCAAATCAAACCTTAGTGCCAGGGTGCCAGGAACTAAGACTAGGTTATCCGTTAGTCGAGGCACGCCTACGTACAGCGTTTCTCCAGGTCTAGCGCTGCTGGGGGTAAAGGTGACTCGGTGAAAGGTGCGTTCTGCTTTCAGTCCGCCAACCTGCTTAGGTAATATATTGGGGTTTAACTTTGAGCTTATCATATATAATGGAAGTAGAAGGAACAGATTTTGATCCCCTTACCGAAGAAGGTCAAGTCGATATTAACGACGAAGAATATGAAACCCTGCTTCCTGATGACAATGTAGACCCCCGAGGCCTTTTTGATAAATTGCTGAGCAAGTATGGCGTCAGGGCCCGCGATGCTATGCGTTCCTTGAGAGATAAATTTAGGTCTAAGAACCCCCACACGCCTATTCCAGAATACTTACAAATGGAATCCCTTGGCGTGCGGTCGGACTTAACAGCGGACCTCCTCAATGACCTAAGAGAGCGATACCCAAACATAAACCTGGCTACTTTGGACTTCCAAATAGGAGACAAAGGGCAGGTTCAAGTTAGAGAATCGGGTAGGGAAAAATGGCACAACCTGTATCAAAGGAGAAATACCAGCCTGCTTAACAACCAGCTTCCAAAAGGAGTCACAAATGCGCTTGGAACGCCCAACTTGACGATGCTAAGCACTTTGACTCAAGAGGAAACAAAAGTTGCTCAAAGGACCTTTATTAGAGGTATTTCGAAGCCTGGCTACAAAGATGCCCTCAGATCCGCAATCAGACTGCAAGAGGAGCGCCAGGAAAAACTCAACCAATTAGAGACCGTCAAAGAGGAAAAAAGCAAACAACTTGAAGAACTTCCAAAAGATAGCGACGCGACTGGAGGCTTGGTGAGCTTCTTGCAAAAGGTAAAAGCTGAAAAGGAAGCACTTCAAAAGGAAATGCAGGAAAATAAGGTAACCATCAACGACCTTAGGCGACAACTCGACGAAGCAACCAAGAAAGGGGGTAATGTCGATAGTCACTTTAATGCCGTCCAGGAGGAAAACCAAGCATTGCAGGGGCGTATAGAAGAATTAGAAGACGAATTCATGAAACAAAGTAGGTTAACAACTGCAAGCCATGTCGCCGAAATTGCAGACTTTAGAGCTAGGCTTTCTAAGCTGTTGGAAGAAAAAAGCACCGCAAGAAATCAGCTAAGGGCTGCTTTGAATGAATCGGCGGGAAAAGACGCAGAACTACAGCGTCTGGGAAAAGAATTGATGGAGTCTGTCGACAGAGAAAGGCAAGTAATGGCGGACAAGGCAGTGGCGGAGGAACGAATACGACAACTTCAACAGGCCGTCGAAGACCTGGAGGGGCAAATAGAGCGGCAGCAGGAAGTAGTTGCGGACCAAAATCGTCCCGAAGAGGAAAGGGAAGCTGCTCAAAAGGAAGTAGAAACCCTTCAGGAGCGCCTTGCAGAATTACATGCGCAAAAGGAAAACCTGGAAAGAGAATTGGGGCTTACCACCAAGGAAAAGGTAAAAAGAGCCCTCTTGAAGTATGGTATTCCACTGGCATTCGCGGTCGCTATTTCGAGCGTAGTAGGTGTGATCTTTTCTGCGCTTAAGGCTACAGGCGCAGGCGTAAAAAAATTAGGTAATGGACTAACGGCCTTAGGAAAAAAGATGGCAGCCGGTTTGCCTGGGCTGCTGGGTTCGGTCGTTTCCTTGGCACTTAGGGCCGGCGGAGAACTATTAAAGTTCGTGGGGAATAACGTTTGGATCTTGGTAGTAGCTATTGGCGTGGTACTCTTAAAGAAAATGAAGGGTTAATCTTATCCTTGTATGTTATGTCGGGCTTATCGTCGTTGGGTGTCCGAGGCGTCCTTGACTGGGGATAAGTAAAGATAGTATTCGCGCCGCCTCGATAATGCGGAACTAGTGGTATGGCGGTCATAGTAGAAATAGTCTTATGATTCCAAATAGCATCCTGTGGACGAAGATCCTTCCCATAACTAGTATTCGTTCCAACCGCACCGAGTTGGCGATCAGAGATACGATCGCTTGGGCGAATATGTAGCCTCGCGTGTTGACAGTTGGCTATCATGTGAAAAGTCACCAGCGACTTGTTCTCGAATGACGTCTGCGGAGACTCAAACGTAAAATGCGTCGAATGTCTATTATCATCTCTTTCTCTGTAGGGTAGCAATGGATGGTCATTCTCATCGACGATTCTAAACCCAGCATTGCTGTCATTGAGCGCACTAATGTTAATGGTGCACATGATCATACCAAGGCCTCCAACCTCTACCTGTAGGCCGGTATTAAACCATTCATCAACATAGTCCAAGGTTTCCTTAAGACGAAAGGAAAACGAATCCTCCTTTACATGTGGATTCATATATTTAAAGACTCAACACCGTAAGAGTGCTAATGGTTGCGTGATTATAGGTCGCGTCTCTTTGATCTTCTATGCTATTCACGCAAACGCTCCCGGTGTCATCTACGCGCATTTGCAGCTTTGCCTTTCCATGGCAGTTGGCAACCATGTGAAAAGTCCAAGTCGTAAGATTTTCGTCGCTATTCGTTGGCGGCTCTACGGAGAAATGCGCAGGCTCCCTGTTGTTCGTTTTCGTACGCATAGGCTGCAGTACGCCATTCTCATCCAGGAACCTAAAGCCCACGTTGGCATGGCTGCTCGTGCCAATGCAAATACTACAAAGGATCAATTTCTTTCCTGAGTAGTTCAAATTCACGGACATGCCCGTGACATCAACCCAAGAGCTCTGGGTGTATTTTTTCTCGCCTGTGTAAGTCGTATAAACACAATCTACTCCAGCCATGTAGGGGTTGTTCATCGCCATATATAATAGCTCAGACCAATGCTTGCAGCTGCTAAGCCGGCTTTTAGTAAGTTATGGTTATATTCCTCGGGTATAACCTTCTTTACTGGTTTCTTTGGCAGCACCTTTTTTAATGGTTTTTCTACCTCTTTTTTTGGTTTCTCTACGAAGTGAGGAATGCTCTTGGTCATGTCAGAGTTCACGTCATTCACCCCAAACTTCATATCCTTAGTAGCTCGCTGCAGCTTATTGTTATAACCCACAACGGAATTGGTGTTAATAACCAAATTACTCGGCATTAACCAACAACCAGGCGACAAAGCGTAATCCAGTCGCACTTTAGACTGCTGCACCGCCAATTGATATCTCTGCACCGACTTGGATATGTCATTTTCTATTATTGCAGACTCAAATAAAGTTAGGAATTCTTCTTGTGTTTCCCGCGAAGCACCTTGGGATCCAATGATGGGGCTGCGGGTATTTACCTGCGCTCCTAAGATACAGTACACGAATGCTTCAATGCTGCGGTTGATCCTGGCTAGGTTCCTTAAACCTTTTCCTTTCATCAACACGAATGGATCCCAAGTGCCTAGGTAGTTCGATTGAATTCTGGTAATTAAAGAATTATTACTCTTATCACCACCCATATCACCGAACTCTAACTCACCACTTGGGTATTTTTGATGTCCGTAGTCGGCTGGCTTCTCACCGTTGGCACCCCAAACGTAAACTATACCCAGCCCATGCGTCTTACCCTCTTTGTAACGAAAATCTTTTTGCTGTGGTTTGAACTCATTAATTAACCTTTCCAGGGCTGCGGCGTCATATCGATTATTCATTGGATTAAATGCCTTATCTCCCGGTAAAGGTACATTAAGTTCCTTCAACAGCCTCCTAACCGTAAAGGCAACGTGAAACCGCATAAATGAAATGTGGAACATGTCCGCGGCAACGCCACAACCTTTAGTGGCGGCCCAGACAGCAAAGTTTAACTGCTGTGGCCAATATCGCATATTGGGTCCTGCTAACCATTCCCTGGCCTCTTTACCTGACGTATGCTTTAACATCGTATCCCCATAGATATTCCTTACTACTATATCAAATGATTGCTTACCCACTGAAATCTTCAGGAACGTTACCATTGTTTCAAATTCGTTTACACCACCTTCAGCATCGTAAAATGGGTAATCTTCCTTGTTCATTAATAAATCCCTTGGGAAATTAGGCTGTACAACCGGTAAATGCTTCACCTGATCGACCAGCGTAGGTTTTAAATCCTCATTGCTGTACATTCTTTCACCGTTATAGTAAATCCCATCGGGTCTTCTTTCGAACTTACTAGCACCCGCATGTGGAAACCTTTTCCTAAATTCTCTCCAATTCCAGTAATTTTGGTTGTCGTGTATATCATTCCCAAAAGCGTCGTACATTATATATAATGGATGTTATAGCATCAGCACCTCCGCTCTACCCTGATTTACCTAATGAATTGAATGCCGAGAACTTTCGTTTAAATAAGGTAAATCTAATCCTGGCTTACTTGGAAGGGCAAACGAAACACTATGAAAAAGTCCAAAAAAAGTACGTCAGAGCCCGGAGTACGCTACATAAGATTGCGATAACTTCAGGATCCATATCTGTCGTGTTAACGGGCTCCGGCGTTGCTACTTCGCTTACTGGGCCGGGAATAATCGTTGGAGTTCCTTTGGCCGGCGTTGGGGCAGCCTGTGGTATTATTTCGGCTGTTGCTACGGGTATTATGAAACAGTTGTCAAGCAAAATATCAAAACACGACACGACAATAGCTCTGTCAAGGGCTAAAGTAAATACGATCACTGACCTTGTCTCAAAGGCTTTGCGTGATAGAAAGATAGACGACGTAGAATTCTCGCTTATTCTGGCCGAAGAGGAAAAGTACGAGAAATTAAAGTCGGACATAAGAAATAAAAAAACAGTCGTAAAAGATCTTTCCGAGGAATCTCGCAAAAAGATCTATCAAGAAGCGAAAGAAGAGCTTCAAAGAAAGCTTGCTCAGTAAACATCTGCTTTGAAAAAAGCGAGACAGGATTTCATTTACACATCGAACGTCAGTCTAGAAATTACGCGTAATATAAATTCAGTGAATTATTACGCGTAATATAATTTCAGTGAATTATTACGCGTAATACGAATCATTTAGCGAATTATTACGCGTAATATGAATTATTTGCATAACCTTATTTGGCAAATTATTACGCGTAATATAAATTCATCGTATGAATTACGCGTAATATGTTATTGTCGCCTTGGAATCCATTCTAACAGGGGGTGGTTGGGGTCAATTTTGTAAAATATTTCATAGATTACATCAGGGTAATAAGGAATATCCTTATTCAACTGACAAAACATCCACTCGGCTCTGATCATATCAGAAACCTCAGGAATAGACTTACCGGTAATTTCAGACAAAAAATAGGGAATAGCTTTGTAATACTTCCCTAGCTTTAATTTTTCTAGCGTTTTCCGCAGGCTTTGTGGCGTTGGCTCTTCTAAGTGGTCTATAATTCTTTCCATTACTTCGTTATCTAAATATACTGGCTGATGACCTTGTATGTGACTCATCCAGTCTCTGAAGTATTTTATTCTTTTGTATGGGGTCTTCTTACGACCTCCATTAGCATAATATTGCTCTTTAGTAGCATTTGGTACAGCATTACGAATATTCTTACCACACTCGTAACATTGTGCTGACGTGTCGTCTTCTATTTGCATTTTCTTACCACAACACCAGAAACCCTTGGGCTTGGGTATGTTAATTTTAGGTGCTAAGCAAACTATGCAGAAGTTGTTTACGAACTCTTTACATTCATGCATCGTATATCCAACAGAATACCTTATACTTCGTTTGCAGTACCCAACAGAGCAGCAGTAAGGGACTTTTCGCGGAATTTCCGTAAATCTGCTGTACCCGCGTTCGTAATTTCCCGGGTAAAACCCGCAAATATACGGCATCAATCGCGAGTCCCCCTTACTGCTGCTAAAAAGAAAACATACAATTTGTACCCCCTCAAAATAAATATCAATTAAATATGTACCCCCTCTTCTTCCTTATTTAGAAAGCTCAGTTCAGTGCCGGTATTGTGGAATTGCAGAACATTTACCCTCCACTTTTAGTTGACTTTGAAAATTGTATCCCTCTCTAAATTCACAACACCCCCTATGATGTAATAAAGGATCGCTACCTAACATGCACTCCAAGAGTACATGGTCTTGTATTTTAAGCCTCAAAATGTTCTTTTAGCCACAGATGTCCCTATAACAGTTATTCAGTCTTGTCTGTACTGGGATGATCTTGTTTTTCTTGCCACAACTCTCTAACAAACCTATAAAAATACATACAGTAAAAAGAATGAAAACCACAGGGAACCCATTAGCAAATAAATATGCTGTTTAGAATATTACTTACCAATTAATAGAGATTAACAATCCTGAACTTAAAAATAGCAAAAATATTAGATGAATATTGAATCCAACGAGAAAAATAAGTCCAATACCAACGAATATTAAGCAAATGAATATTATATTGATGGCTTTGAGGAGCTGTGAGTTCACTCCTGGTTCAAAGATGGATTCCACTATTGCGTTTAGCATTTCTTCAGGTATAAAGTTCTTTTCCTTAAAATCCTTATAGTCCACGTTTAAACTGTGGAGTTGAAGGATACTTTTTTATATGAAACCATGAAATTTTGGAGTGTTTTAGCTTCACCTTCTTTTAGTTCTTCGAAAATGCAAAAGCTGCCAGGCATTCCTTGCCTTCTTGCCCAGTCCCTCCATTGCCAGGCCATCGTTACCACAGGGTTCCAGAAATAGAAGAAAGAAAGAAAGAATTAAAGAAAGAAAGAAAGAAAGAAAGAAAGAAAGAATTAAAGAAAGAAAGAAAGAAAGAAAGGAAGAAATATTGCCAAAGCAGTTATAAATGTTTTAAAACTAACATTTATTCAATTTTGTCTATGCAGATACTTCTTTAATTGAATATTGACTTATTCGTTTTTATTTTGTAAAAAAGCATCTAATATGTTGGTAAAGGAGATTGGAATCCCAGTTTTTCACTCACACCAACATCTATGCTTAGATCAATTTTACAGCTAAATATGTTTTCAAGTTCAGTTTGAACTTCTTTATTCAGAAGCTCAAGTTTTTCAAGTACACATCTCTTTTGGCTCTTCTTGCGACAGTAGAGTTTCTGATGGACTCTAATTTGGCCATCTGTTCTAAGCTCACACAGCACATTGACCTGTTTTGTTAATAAAAAAGTATTATTAAATAAGAAGATAGCCCATTAATGCAGCACATAAAAGACTGTTGCAAAAATATGCATAAATATTTGTAGTTTCGTAAAATATCAATATCTTTTAAAAGGAGTGGAAATTTTGGCTAACATGCAGAACATTAATAATTAATGTTCTGCATGTTAGCCAAAATTTCCACTCCTTTTAAAAGATATTGATATTTTTAAAAGATATTGATATTGACAATTATTGTTCTATTTTATTTTTGGTTTGCCAGTGAAAAATGGGATAATTGAATAGAGGGTGGAGGATGGGATAAAGTAAAGGTGAAATTTCCCTGCAAGTAAAGTGCCCTTTTTATAGTATTAGTATAAAAGAATGCAACTCTAAAATTGGTGTCAGAAGGGAGTTAGCCAAAAACATGCCAACACCCTAGCCTGATATCCTACTTACACCCTACCCTTACCAATATTGGGGTCACATTCTTTAGTCTAGTATAGACTTGCAGCTACAAACAAACCTGTTTGATTTGCCATGGAATTTCATGTTCATAAAGTTGTAAAATTTTCTCTCTGAATATCTCATGAATCCTTTGCTGTAATGTTAAATCGGTATTAGAATCAGGGGGGAACATCCATTTTCCTGGCTTGGCCCTTAGTGACAGATACTTCTTGACATCATCAATCCCATCACCTGATCTAGCAGATATCATGAAGATATTATCAAACCGACTCCATCCACCTTTATCAACATATCCCCATTCATCTTTCTCACGATCTTCTGACAATACCGAAACCAATCCAAGAAGTTCAGTCTTTTGCTTAAGTCTGTCTATCTTATTTAGAATCAAGAAAGAAGGAATATGATTATGATTACTGAGAGTTTCTATAAGTTGTTCATGTAATCTGTGTCTAGTTCTCTTGTCTGCAGCATCACTGACTACAGCTATCATGTCTGCTTCTTTTAAAGCATTTTCAGGAGCAGTGACATGTTCGCGTGTCATCTTGAGGCGTCTTCCTTCAGATCTTGTTACGACTCCTGGTGTATCAAGTAAAATAACTTGAGCAGTACCCCTGGTAAACAGTCCTTGAGCCCTCTGTCTGGTGGTATGAGGCTTGTTTGTCACAGCAAACACCTTTTCACCGACTAAACTATTAACAAGAGTGGATTTTCCACTATTTGGTTCTCCAATAATAGCAACTTTAAGGAGTTTTTGATCCTCTAGTTTATTTTCTCCTTTCTTTTCGTGACCGTACGAGCCCTGCTCGACTGGTTCCTTATCCTTTTCCAAGCATGTTGCATTTGTAAATGTGTATTCACGGCCAAAATCGTTTGCATTTGCACTTCGAGAATTAGCAAACCATCTTTTCCCTAAGAGTCCACTCAGTGCTTTAATTTGAACATCAGATTTCAAAATACCAAAATATTTAGCTTGTACAGAATGTCTTACAAAATCAGTCAGTCTGCCCGCCATCTTAGATTTGACTATTAGTACCAGGCTCCAGCAACATTGAGCATTTTGTTTCCCGGAAAAATGTGATGAGAAATTAATTTTTAATCGAATTTTATCATCAACATAAAATATAGATTAAAATAGATTTATTTATATTGAGAAGTATTCCTGCAGTTTTTAATTATCTATTTAACATTTTCGCTTTCTTTATTTGGTTTATTATTTTAAATTGAAGAAAGAAAAAAGTTATTCATGTATTGATGAACATCTTGGTTCTCCTAAAGTGCAGAAGCTCAGATTCAGCATCCTTGGTGAGTTGAAGTTTAGGTGGAAGTTAAGAGAAGGCAGCGCTAAGGAATGGATATTATGATTTGTATATTTATGAGCTAAAATGAGCTTAAACAAGATTGCTGTCAGGACCAATAAGGGTGAATATGTCGGAGGCGAGAAAGTTTACGGGTAAATCAATAACACTGATTTGATTAATTTGTAAATCAATATTTAATCTCATCCTAAACATCTAGCTGCCATGATTCTGAATATCAGTATCGATACTCGTCTCCACTCATTTGCTGTTGCTCGTAAGCTTAGACATGCAAGATATAAATGAATTACTTTCTTTCTTTCTTGAGTTAATTCTGTTATAATTTGCAGTTTATAACAACGTTTTTGTCGATAACTGTAGTAATAACTCATCCAGGAAATAAGCTGAACCATTTCTTCAATAGATTCTATTATACTTTTATTGTTTTCATATATATGTTTACTGATGTATTGTATTGTAGAGCTGTGTACCTCTGGATATGCAGTACAGAAGCCTGCCATGCAGTCAAGCTGAAATTCAAAGGATACGAAAAATGTACAGTAATTTGAGACTGTGTGTATATTTCACATCGGAGGTCATGGGTTAAATTCATGGTAACATATGACCATGCTTCTGTCTGTGCACATTAGTAATTAATTTAGAATGACACTTCCACCATGTGGGTGACTCATGTAGTTGGGTATGGGTCTGTTGGGATGTAGGTCATGGGTTAAATTTATGGCTAATCTCATGGTCATTAATACCCTATTCTCAGATAAGGATAAAAAAAACTGTCCTTGATTTTCCAATGGTTGGAACTTAATAGCAAGTGGCTAACAAACCGCTGGCCCTCACTCCATGATCAAATGGGAGAAAAACCCTCAAAGCACAGGAGAGAACCAACTAAAAACTCTATATACAGCACCAAGCCCCAGGCAGGACTCATACCCAGGTCGCATTGGTGGGAGGCAAACTCTCTCACCTCTATAAATTGTTGTGAATAATATATTTTGAAATAACTCTGAAAATGAAACTGTTTTATGTAGGTGAATGGCAATACAAAGAGGTAAAAGAAGAGAATGGAGAGATGGTAGAAAAAATAGGGAAAAAATCTTACAATAAAACTAAGTTTAGGGCTGAGTTTCGTCTAATAGAATATGAAGGTAGGTACAATAATGATTTGGATTGTTACTACCATATATGATTGTGAATTGTATTATTCTAGAGTATATCTTGTGTTACTTTCAGGTGGTATACCAATGGGATTCTATGCATATCCTTTCCACTTCTCACTACAACAAGAATTACCAGGTGATTATTGGTCAGGAGTGTACTTTGCATGGCTAATTTATTTATTTGTTATTTATTGTACTGCAACTGTAATGGTTGAGAGGGTGGATTTGAAAATAATGAGGTCTAGATCTTGGATTCGACATTGAGGGGTTCACTTTCGGGGGTCTTAGAATAGTACATGGCAGCCTGATGAATGGCCTGGAATTGCTTCTGTAAGTGATCCATGAACAGCCCTGCATCAGTTAATTTCTAACTACAGGTATATAGAATCTTTGTAGGTACATAATGTGAATGTCATTCTTGTCCAGTATATTATAGCAATGTATTATTCTATTATAGCCACATTCAAAGATAATGGTGTACAGGCTGACAATACATCCAAATGGTCAGCAGAAATACAATATTCCGTTACTGCAGAAGTTGAAATGTCAGGCTCTGGAAAAGTATTACAGGTGAGTTATAATGGCAGTTATTATCCTGAACAGGTTGGTGTATGTTTATGCAATAGACCTCTTCGGCTTGGGGTAATGTTTTCCCATTTCAGACCACGTGTCATTCCCTGGAGAATAAGATTCTTTGTTTGAGCTGTATCCATATTCATGTGT
Organism: Actinia tenebrosa; assembly: GCF_029948245.1. NCBI lineage: Eukaryota > Metazoa > Cnidaria > Anthozoa > Actiniaria > Actiniidae > Actinia > Actinia tenebrosa. The sequence goes on from NW_028292578.1 coordinate 8,814,956, forward strand.
CTTATCATGTGCAACCAAGCGCAAACCTTAAACAAAGAAATGATACCCTAGGGAATGACATGTGGTCTGAAATAGGAAAACATAACGTCAGAGCCAAAGAGATCTATTTGTTTGGTCAATTTTCATTTAAACTGTCAATCACTAAATCCATTAGATCCAACAATGCAAAGTGGCAAAACCTATTGTTTATTAAATGGTTAGCATATTAAAGGGCCACTTGGACGAAAATCGCTCCAAAATTAAAACTCTTTCATTCGAGCTGGAACTTTGCTGAAATAATCTAGGATACATTAAGAACCGCCCACTGGAATATCTTTCTGATATTCGAAAGGAAAGGGCCAAAATTTTACGATTTATTTTCGTCCGCCATTAATTTCTTTGAATCACAGAATTCGACTCAAGAAGACTGGCACGAGTACTTATGACGTCATTTACTCAACCCAAACCAAAACATTGGTGGGTAATGTATGTGCCATGTTCGTAAAACTCGGTTTATTTGGTTTATTCAGAAAATATTTAATGTTTCATTCGGTTTCCTAACTACTATATGACCAAACAATGTGTAGGCGCTGAAATTTTTCAGTTTCAATAATACTGACGATCATAATTCGAAAATTTCAATACATCTCGGCAAGCCAAGAATCACAACAAAGTAGGACGCATGGACGAGATTCTAGCGGTTCCATCGCGCGAAGTGACTGAGATATTCGGGATTCGAATCATTTTAAGGATAACAATTTTTCAAGGTATATTTACATACAAGGGCAAAGAGCAACACCACAATTTGGGTCCGCGAGACATCCGACACAATGAAAGAAAAATCTACGAGCTGAGTGACAGACGCCGCTGTCGCGCGAGTAATAAATAAGAAACCTTTGACATGTTCTATTACAAAGATGATATTAGATAATCGTATGTTTGTACCTATTCAATGCATAATAAACATTTTGAAGCAAATAATAACCGTTCTGTAGTAAATCAGCTAGGAGAATTACGAGCTCACATTCTAAATTATTCGGCACATAGATCTAAGTATATTGTCACAAATCTTTATATCACAACGCAGAATTCAAAAGGCAATCGGTTGTTTTCATAACATCAATCACTATTAGATTACATTGAAACTTCAAATTTAAGATCTTTATATCATGGACAGTAGGTAGCAAATACAAATAATGAAATGAACGTAAGGAATTTTTATGAAAACCTCTTCCCAAGCATTGCTTCTTCTTCTAGTTCGGCTTCATCTTCATACATTATAATTTATGGTTCTAACTCTTCAGGATTGACAAAGCGAGCGTCCAAAGGAGTTTCCATCGTATTTGAAGAGGTATCAAAGGTTTAAAAAAAGTCTGTTTAGAGATTCTTTTCACGATAACGCGTTTAAAACATCAAATAAACTTCAGGTAATTTAACAAGAAATGTATAGTCAAAACGACGCTAACATGACAGTGTTGAGTAAATGACGTCACAGCGTAAAACTGCTGTACATAATGACTCGTTGGCCGTGACACAAAGAAATTAATGGCGGACGAAAATAAATCGTAAAATTTTGGCCCTTCCCTTTCGAATATTAGAAAGATATTTCAGTGAGAGGTTCTTAATGTGTTCAAGATTATTTCAGCAAAGTTCCAGCTCGAATGAAAGAGTTTTAATTTTGGAACAATTTTCGTCCAAGTGGCCCTTTAATGGTGACAGTAGTTCATGTAGACATGTAATGACAATTATTATAGTCAGTATTCAAGAGTCATCAGTCAAGAACTACTATTATTTCATAACATTTGATTTCATATACTATGAATTAGTTCTGAAACCAATACAAGTTGTTACATCATAATCCAATTAATTTCTTGTTTGTTTATGATCAGGAAGTGCAGCCAATAATTATCAACAAGAACCTACCCTTGAGTGATATACAAGGTGACCCAGTGAGCGACAAGAAGACAGTCAAGATCTGTTGTTGTATTCCCAGAGGAGATGTATCTCTTATAGCCAGGTATGATCTATTCTTTTTTGAATTAATGTTTGGAACAGTCAAAGCTTTCCAATATGAATATATATTGTCTGTTACCTTAAAAAGTACCACCCAGTTAGCTCATTTGGAAAGACCGTCGGTGTGTTGTGTTGTGTTAGCCTAATATACTAGGGTGCAAATAAAAAATATTGTCAATGTCACCTTAGGGACCTTAGCTAGCAGGGAAAGACACCTGACAATGTAAGCAATGTATAATCACCATGGCAACAAATAGTTCAGCTGGGTGTTTGTATATTTTGATTGACAGGTTAGATAAAAAAGCATACACTTCAGGCGAAGATGCAAAATTGATTCTAGAAACTAAAAATAACTCAGGTGTTGACATTGATGCTATGAATGTAAAGGTCAGTAATCCTTTAATTTCATTCTTCAAAACCACATGCAATAAGCCTTTTCATAGTTTAGGAATCGATTCCACTGCGCATGCCATTTTATCCCGAATTTCTCACCTTTTGTTTAATTAAGAACAAAAGAAGGTTTAGACAAAAGGTGAGAAATTCGGGATAAAATCGCATGCGCAGTGGAATTGATTCTTAAACTATGAAAAGGCTTATTGCCTTGAATAGGATTTCTTTGTTTACTGGTAATGGTTGAAAAAATATGCACATTCTCTAGTTATTCAGAGATGAGGTCATTTGATGTCTAACATCCCCTCAATGATTTGTCTGATCATAAATGGGTCATGACAAGCCATCTGCAGCTCTCCGTACTGAATTATCACTATAAGAATGGTTTTAATAAAGACAACAAGTTCAAAACTCATCAATACCATGTACTTCGTAGGTGATGAGAGTAGTTACCCTCTCACCCAGAGACAAATGTGACTCTTCTGGTAGCCAAGAAGAAAATACTTCAACAACACTTGTTAAAAGCCCTTTTATCCCAAATATCATGTTGACTGTCACACAAGAAGGATGCTTAAGCAAGGCTAACAAAAACAGGTTGGTTTCAGCAATAGAATATTTGACTCAAAATTTTCTTAAAGCTAACGGGACTATATTCAGTTTTTTCTTAGAGAGGGGATATCAGAAAATTAAATGTTCAAAGATGACTTCCTTTTAACATTCCTGAGACACCTCTTGATAGTTACAACAACACTATAATATAATTATGCTAATATTATTTGGGTCATAAATATCTCACTTTTTTTCCTGTAACAAGTGAAATACTTCTGTCACTAAAGAAAGATTCAGGTGAAGAATTTCAGCCATCAACAGAAGGTGAATTTGTTAAGGTAAACAATGTGTAATTATATAATTATTATGATATAATGAGCTTTCAAAAAGGGCAATGTAGAAGAAACTTGTCATATAGCTCATAAAAAAACACATTTCTTTTGTGACTAACAGTGCATATATCACATTGACGCTGGTATGGAAATCAAATATGCTATATCTGTGGATGTTCTACTACCTTTAACAATCCAAGCACCAAAGAATAAAGCTGCAAGTATTATCTTCATAATTGAGTTCAGCTGATTATGCCATTACCTATTGATGACACTTCATCATGCACTTGACTGTTATTTATTTTCTTGTAAACTTACAGTAAAACAGGCTGTATATTTTATATCCTTTTAGTGGCATAGGTGGGAGCCTCCATCATGGCTGTACAACTGTCATGTTGTCAACATCAGAGGACCATTTGCAGTACCTGAACAACAACTTGGTAAGACATGATTTACTATGATGTTACAACATTTTAAGTTCCACTTCAGTTTACCTCTGTTTTGATTGCTACATATTGTGCAATAGATTACTGTCAATCAAGGATGACGTAAGGATACATGGGAACCTACTCTAATGATTTGATTGACAGCAGTCTATTGCTCAATATCTTTGTCTCAATCCATGCATATCAATGACAACATGCATAACAATGAGGTCATATGAACACAGACTCCATTTTTTTTCCATTTCTTCTTCTTTAAACATATTTTAATAATATCAAAATATTCATTTATTATTGATAACATTAATCATGAACATTTATTTTATAGGATCAAATATTTTTGCTAATGTCCCAGGATTCCAAACTGATCCATTCAGTTGAGCTGACATAGTTAAGTCAAAAAGAGGTTTAATACGAAAAGCTTGCAGCATGTTTCACACTAGTGGTATGACACTAACACAATATGTAATATATACAATATGAGTGGCCGTGTTGTATCAGATATACAAACTGAGGTGTAGCCAAACGTTTGTATATCGGATACAACACGGACATGCGAATACTGTATATTACTCATCAAACGTTTAGGTTAGTTCCTTTGTGTATCACTAAAATTTTCAAAATTAAAGTGAATCTGGCCAAGAAAATCCAACTTAAAGTTTATGCAAATGAACACAATTTTGTATTAGATTACAACACTCTTCATGGTCGTGATTTCTCTTGTGTTTTCCTCATGAACTATTAATGAGTTTGACAAATCATTATACATTTTACTTACTATCTTGCTTCTCAATGGCCGAGAGCCTACAGCCGGCCAATCCATGATACTTGTGAACTTGACAGATAACGAAGCCTCGGTCTTGATAAGCTATAAATCACGCTCAATCTCATCCAATAAATGTTTCATGAATAGGAAAAATCTAAATTAGATATATATATTAAAAAAAAAATAATAATAATAATAAAAACAGAACATAACATGAACTTGGTTCCCAGGTAAATTGTATTCTCTTGGACAATAAAGAGGAGGAGAAAGATAACCTGGTTATGAAGTTGATAAATTATGAACAAAAATGACAGCACATCCTTGAAAGTTGACCACAGAATAGGATAATTTTAACGAAAATCAAATACTATATTTGTTTTATTGTTTAAGAAAAATCGAATAGGGTTCTATAGTATAGGATATCAAAAATACTACTGACCGTGAGTAGAGAAATATGGGAGCTCACTTAACCCTTTCAGTTAGCACCTAATGTCTTTCCATCATCCATATTGTCATGCTCTTAGAAATAAGATTCTTTGTCAGAATAATTTACATGAATATTTGTTTGTTTTAAGCCAAAAATATATGATATTCTGGGGAATGGCACTTGACCTAATTAAATGGATTAATCAATTCACTTGGGCATAACAAACAGTGAATCTTATTCTCAAGGGAACGACATATACCTTTGAAATGGGAAAACATTATACCCTAAAGGATTTGTTTCATTGACCGAAAGCATTCTGTATAAGGTCTTTTGATGAGTTTTTAATGCCACCATGAAAAGCTTCTTGTTTCTATTGAAATGGTTACTGCACAGAGAAAAATGAAAGAATGTAGATCAAATTGGTCTATCTGTTATGCAGAATTACAAGCAAATATTTTTTTAACTTAGAAGTATTCAAATGAAAGCATTATTTTATATTATTTGTAGATATTAGGAATATTTCAATACATAAAGTATTATAAAAACTCAAATGGATGTAATAGATTATTGATTTATAGGCAAAAATGCAACATTAAAGCACTTGAATGGGTAATAACTGTTCTGTTTCATTATTCTTCAAGCAGTGTATTTTAATGGTAAAGCAGAACAGAGCAGGTTCGATGCATAGTGTGAAGGCCTTATACACTTCCTGGCAGGATGAGTTATAATGATGATGATGAGTGTATATAACACATCAAGAAGTTTATGACATACTGGGGTAAAGAGGAAATCTAGTCTTATAAGCTGGCTTCCGTCCTTGGGTAATGAGAGGGGGGGATACAATCTGCCAATGTAGCATGATGCCAGTATATTTGTCATGCAAGCAACGCTGTGAAAATTTTCTAATTTTGACAGTCTCACTGCGTACATCTGATTAAAAACTAGTTTTAAAGCTGGTTTCAGTATTATATCAAGAGAAATGTTCTATATTAGCAGAGTCTCCCTCCTTGCATAAAGAAGGAAGAGAAAATGGAGTGTCTACTCACAGGGAAAGCTAAGGCTGACGTCATTTTTCAGTGCAGTTCATCTATTTTCTATTCATTCTATGCTATTCTATGCTAGTCCACAGAGCTTTTCACTGACTTCCCAAAGTTTTTTGGCTACTCCATCATCTGTACAGTGAGGAGGCAATTCCTTCTCTTCACAGTTACTGAAATGCTTGCCAGAAACATTGCTCAACTTTTCTTCAGTAGCACAGTAGATAAGGGTTTGCATTCCTTCTGAGGGTCTTTTAGCAAACACAAAGGCCAGTGGGTAAAAGATGAGCTTTGATTTGAGAGACAAGTTGGTGTCACGTCCAAGATTTGTCCACACTATTCCAGGGCATAGGCAATTGACAGTCACACCTAATGAATGTATGACAAAATAGGTCAGATGGTATTTATATCAAGATATGAACTAAGACAACTGAGATCATTCTTGCAAAATATAGTTTAATTTATATGCTATTTGGTTTAGAAAGGCTAGTTTCAACAACGGAAATAAATGTAAAGATGATGATGATGATGTAGTTTTAATAGATGATTTACAGTCAACTCTCCCCTTGCAGACACCCCGATATTATGGACACCTCACTATTGTAGACAGAAAGAAAATCCCTGGGAAAAAATAATGAAAAAGAAATGACTGTGTAGTGATGTAGATTAGTTGATGAATATGATGTTGGTGACGTAATTTAGATGAGGATCATAATGGTGATTACATGATGACGTTGATGTACATTAGATGATGATGATGACAAAGGTTAAATGAGAATGAAGAGTAAACAAACCTTCTGGTAGCCTTTTGCTTAACTCATGGACAAACAAAAAGTTTGCGAGTTTACTGCGTCCATAACCGGCAGGCATTCGGTGCCTTGAGACAACTTGTTGAGCATCTTCCTTGTAAAATGCATCAAAATCAATCTGAGCTCTCTTGCCCAAGGATGATGATACTACAACGATTCTGCTTGGTGCTGATGATTCGATGAGATCAAGTAGCAGATTAGTAAGTAAAAAATGACCAAGATGATTGATTCCAAACTGTGCTTCAAACCCATCGACTGTCTTCTTCACCGCGGGTTGATACACTCCAGCATTGTTTACCAAGATGTCTAGGCGACTTTCCTCTTTCATGAATGCCTCAGCGAAGATTCGCACAGATGATAACGACGCTAAATCTAACTCTTTCACCACTACATCAGCATTACTGTACATAGAACGGATCTCTTTAGCAACCTGTTCTCCACGCTCTACACTTCTACAGGCAAGGATCACTCGAGCACCTCTACGAGACATCTCCATAGATGTGGCTTTCCCGATACCAGAACTACCACCGGTAATAAGCACGGTCTTGCCATCCAAACGAATTGTATTTGTACACTTTCTACCCACTAAATACCGTCTTAAAAGCCAAATACCTGTTCCAAATACTGCAGCTAACAGAAGACCGAAATCTCTTTTGCTGCAGGACGTCACGAACGACACGATGCTGTCTGCCATCTTGAAAAAAATATCAGGGGGGAGGGGTGCGAAGATTGTTGTATAAATTAATTAATTTATGTTTGTTACTATTTTTCGCATGTTTATTACAGCATTAAATACCAGAAACAGACAAGACAACTTTTGTACTTTTTTTTTAATTCACGAATTTTTGACAATGGAATAAGCTTAACTTATCAATTCCCTTTCAAACTACTTCCTTCGGTCATGATAAACTGGGCAGTAGGCTGTAATAATGCGAGCAGAGAAGCAAGTTATTAGCATGATTTCAACAAGTTCTAATCAAACTATTGTATCATATGGTTAACAGAGTCCATGGCATTAGTCTTGTGATCAGCTGGGTTTGCCCTTGCTTCATATGTGCAAACTGTCACTTCATGTCTGTAGGCCTCTTGAAAATCTCCCTTTAGACCGATGAAGTAAATCTTTGATGTCTCAGCTCCAAAGTTCTTAGGAAAGTACATGGACAAGTGATTTACACTTGAAAAACGAGCTATTTTGGTGGAATACTCAAGACTACCATCATGGTCTTTGTGCAGTTCAAAAGTTTGATCAGCCTCAGCCTTTGCATCGTCAAACGTCATAAAAGGACGATTTTTGAAAAGTCTTACTTCAGAGGGATGATCTCCGTCTGTCCCACCTATAACCACAAATGCTTTTAGCTTTATTTGACCCGTAAATGGGATGTTAAACAGGAGTTCTTCATCAACGTCACTTTCAACAAATTTCGTCAAATCAAGTCGTTTGTCCCAAGGTTTAAAGACATTTTTTCCCGACTCTTCCTCTGCTTCGTTGAGACACTGCAGCCTGAACATGTCAATCTTCTGGTACAAGCTGTATTGACTTCCTCTTTCTGACGGATCGTCGTGTACGTGGTCATGATCGTGATGATGATGATGATGATCGCCTCCACAACCGGCCATCTTGGATGCTTAGAAACCGCACCTGCTCTGACAAACGAGAGAAACTGGGTCTCTTGGCCCAGAGTCTTCCGGCTTTTTGGTCAGCGGGCTGGCGCAGACTGTGAAAAGCTGTAAAAATGCGTGCGCCGTGCCGTGACGGTGCACTATGCCCGAGCAGAATGATTAGATAAGCGGCGTTTTCGCACGATAATAGTAATAATAATAATAATAATAATAATAATAATAATAATAATAATAATAATAATAATAATGATAATAATAATAATAATAATAGCTTATTATTTGTATTGCGCAATTTAACATGTTAATATGATCAACTGCGCATTACATATAGGTACACTAAAATACTAGGCATAAAATCTCTAAAAAAAAACTACAAAAAGAGTATATAAAAGATTTAATAACTAAGGTTCAGTTTAGACGTCGAATCCCGCACGCGCCGAATGCAATGCAGACAAACCAAACATTAGTTTGCCCATCTGCACTAGACCGGGCACGCGCGAAATTCCACGTCCAAACGGGCCCAACACGTTAAAACAAATGGGAAACTAATTTGTAAATATTAAATAAAAAGAAATCTAATTAAAAGCTAGTCTAAAAAGGTGGGTCTTTAACATCGTCTTGAATCTATTAAATGTCTCTCGTTACGTATCTCTTGTGGTAAATTGTTCCATAACTTCGGAGCAGCCGCCGAAAAAGCACGGTCTCCTAGTGTCTTTTTGGCCTTTTTGGTCAAAAAGCTTGGCGGCTGCAGAAGCAAAACCTTTAGAAGATCTAAGATTATAAGAATTGTTATCCTTAATGCTAACCAGTTCACATATATATCTTGGGGCAAGCCCATTAATTGCTTTAAAAGTAAATAAGATAACTTTAAATCTATCCTAAATTTAACCGACTGGTGTAATATGAGAGTATCTAGGTATACTATATATAAGCCTAGCTGCTGAATTTTGGACTCTTCATGTGTATAATTTCGTAATGTTTATTGCTGGAAATCCATGTAGAATACCGTTAGAATAATCTATGCGCCCTATAATTAATGCATGAACAAGTATTTGTGTCACTTCATTACTCAAATATTTCCTTATGCGCCCAACATTGGTAAGATGAAAGTAAGCTGCTTTGCAAGTTTTATTTATATGCTCCTGAAGACTTAAGTTGCGGTCAAACCAAGTTCCAAGATTCTTTACTGAGCTCACAGATTGCACACGAGCTAGCCTCTCCAACCTTGAGGTAATCTACGTGAACCTTAGCCAGCTGCTGGCGTGTACCAATTATGGTAAACTCGGTCTTGCTATCATTGATCTTGAGTTTATCCGCTTAGCATCCACGTTCTGATTTTCCGCACACAGAGCTCCATAGCAGCGACGGCTTCATCAGTATTCAAGGCACTGTCAGGCTTGAACGCAAGATATAATACATGTGCGTGTCGTCTGCATAGACGTGCACACTAGGCAGATGTCTCTTGACCACCAAAATTTACTAGCATATAAAGTAAACAGCATAGGACCTAGAAGGACCCTTGTGGAACGCCTTGCTCTAGTTGGATTGCATCAGAACAATTTCCGTCGAGAGAGATGCGCTGGAACCGATCTGTTAAATAGGAAGCAAACCATTTCAAATCTGTTCCCTTTATCCCAAAGCTCGATGTGATTGGTTCAATTCGATCCGTGCCGTGTCAGTAGCGGTACCGAGAGCCGAGCAAAATTCATAAAAAAATCGAGTTTCAAGGTAGTAACCACGTTATTGTAATCGATTCTTTATTTGAGACAACTTTTCTATAAAATCTTTTACTGTAATCATAGTTAATGATAAGAGTCTTTCAGGGCTGAAAAAATGACAATCTATAATTTCAGTGTTTTCATCCATTAATTATCAGCTGTTGTTATGGTTATCATTGCTCATCAGTATCACATATAGTTTAGCAGGTGAATCTTTTTAGCATGGCTGACCCGTTAACCATCATAGTGCTATTTCCGAAACCTTGGCCAATCAGTAGTGCTTATTATCATCACAGGTGGAAATAAATTGAAACTGTATTCTGATTCTAAATAATTGAATAGTTTAGTGATTCCATCACGACCGCCAGTAAAAAGGGTGCGAGTCTAATTTTTTCATAACTAGCAGTTTTAGGAGCGATAAAGGGTAGTTTATTCTCCTGGCAGGTCCGGCTACACGATCAAATGCGTGCCAAATCTTGGTTGGCTGCTTCAGGTCCTGCCATGAGCTAAGAAAGGTAACTTGTCTCTTTTTATTGTTTCTGCTGTGATTTTATCTGCTATGAAGAATAATGTTTTCATTTCGATAGAGACTTGTTCCCTTTCCGCACTATATGTTGCTTGTTAGTTGACAACTTCGATGGTTGCCAGAATGGAACGACGGTTGCCAATATTGTACTTGCTCAACCGAATTTAAAGGAATCGTCCTTTTATGCACTTTATAATGCTTAAAATTATCATTTCGATTTACTCAACTGAAAGCGTTAATCTTTTCCCATCCTTTTCAATTATTGGGTTATTGAAACAGTTGAACACTGAAAGAAACTTATGTTGATCATTTGATTTGATGAGTCCAATGAATACCAATACAAAAATTAATATTGAACATCTTATTACCCATATTTATTGCCTTTTAACGCTGGTTTTGTTTACTAAAGGATATAGATAACTGGATATTGAGCAAGTAAGAGTTACTTTTAAACTGAGGGGCGCATTTATTATCACAAAGTAACCTAGGTGACCTGCTCACCTCGATAGAATTTTAGCGCGTCAATAATCAGTTGTCCTCTACGGTATTTTCAGATTATATATAGGTGAGCACAGACGAAATAATTATTAACGGTATCGCTTTGGATCATCCTCTTGTAAACCGTTGTCAAAGGTAAGTAAGCCAAGAGATTCTAAATGATTTATTCTTGATCTCTCTGGACCAGCTTCGTCAGGTTTTGATGAATGGAGCCTTGGGCACGAAATCACGATTCATTGAGCATGGTCCAACCGCTTATATCAGTATTATTTTACAGACGTTTTCCACAAATTCTAGCAACTAAAATATTGGTGATTTTAAGATCATTACAAGAACAAAAATCTTAGAAAACTTTGTAATTATTTCCGCTACACGTCGGTTCTGTCTTTACCAAAACAAGAACCCACATTGCCAAAATTGGATAGTCACTGTGTTTTGAAAATAGTGACTATCCAATTTTACTAATGACTGCCTTCCTCCCTTTAATTACTTTTATAAAGGCCATTTTTTTGATTCGTCTAATAATCAAACTGAGTATCTTTTTCTTAAAGATATACTGATAAACGATGGAATGTCTTAAATATTTCACGGACGGGTATCGAAAGATATCATTGATCGCCAACGAAGACAACGATAGTTACGAGTGTGTCAAACAAGAACTTGATGATGTCATGAATTGGAATCAACTGGAAAAAGAAACGAGAGACAAGGTTATCGAGATTAAGGATTATTTTCAGAAATGTTTAAACAAATCCTCGGATAACAATGACGAAGCGGCCGTCATCAAAGAGGCCAAAGAATTTGGAAATGTTATGGATGAATACAACAAGAAGTAAGTCAGTCGACATTTCTGGATATGTAAAGAAAATTGTCTTGGTGTAACATCGTAAATCATGCTCGGTATACGGGGAATTGAATACATAATTCAACAGTTTAATAATTGTAACAGCAATAACTTGGATAACTAATCTTTTCCCGGGGACCAGGGGAAAGTCACTCAATTTAATGCAACCATAAATTAATGTTAATTCATGTATGGAAATGGTTGTTTCAATTACCGGGACTAATACTGATTTGAGGTAAAAGAGGTTTAAACTATAGGTACACCTCCCTGCTGTGGCGGATTTAGGGTGGTTCAATGGGTGCAAATGAACCCCCGCATCGGCTGGTACCTTGGATGTTATATATTTTTTAAAATAAATAAATAAAAGTATGGTACTAACTCATGAGATTTAATATGAAATGAGACTGGTGGATAGGTTATCTTTATCAGGAGCGCCCCGTCATTAAATCGAAGACAAAGGCGAAATTCGGACAAACAAACTTACAAGTTTACATTCAGCAGATAATTTTCACAGCCGATCGCAGTTGATCTTAGTTTACATGGGTTATTATTTTAACTTAATGTAAAAATAATAAAATCCGTTCGTATAATCCTCGTAGCGGTTAAACAGAATGCAATGTTTGTCCGAATCTTTTAGCTATTTTTAGAATCAGTGCGCTGCGCTATTGAACCTCCCTCCCCCCCCCCCCCCCCCCCCCCCACCTCTCTTAAAGTCCGGGATCCGCCACTGCCCTGGTTAAAGCAGAATCATGAATATGTCTTTCTTTTCAATTCCTTTTTTTAAAATAGAATTCGCAAAATCGATGCGTTGATAAGCCTGGTTCCAGAAAAAATAGATGCTCGTATCTCACTCTTAGAAGAACGAATCAAAAAAATTCAAGTTCATGGTCTACGCTTTGGCACCGCTGCTATAGCTTTATTGGCTTGTCTTGGAGCTTTAACTTCATGGCAAATCTTTGGAGCTAAAGCCGTGAAGATCGTGCTGGGTGGAGCAGTTGGCTTGGGCTTTGGAATACTCATATTTCTGATCATTTACCATAGTATTTTTGCTCTAGAAAACAGACATTTATCAAAATGGAAGGAATTAAAAAAACTCATTCAAGATTTTCCCAAAATGGTGTCAGACATCAAACAGAAGCGGCGAATAACTAGAGATATAGCTACTTCATTGATAGATGGTGTAGAAATAGGAATAATGGATGCATCAGAAGAAATACTTAACCAGTGTGAGGAATTCCTTGATGATCATTAGCATCTCAAAGGCTTTTACGATAGACATTTTTACTACAGGTGAAGTTGCGTAAAGCCTGATTTTCACAAGCGACACAAGCACAAGCGCAATCACAAGCGCAAGCATAAGAGGCCTTATTTCATCGTGAAAACTGTTCAACGCAAGCATAAGCACAGGCGCAAGCACAAGCACAAGGATCAAAATTTTGGAATGGACATTTTTACTCTATCCCGCGCGCGGGGATCGTGAGGGTTATTGATTGACTTGCAAAAGTACTGAATCAGTGTCAGTAATAACCTTTATTTATTGGACCAATTATTTTATTATAGCGCATTATTGGGTATTAAGGTTGGTCAGAAAGTGATTTGCCGAACTTACAGAAAAGGTTGGTTTTTTTTGCGCCTCACCCGCACAAGCACTTATCTGCTCTACGTTTTTTATATTGGAGATTAGCTTTTAAAGAAACTCTAACTATACGATCAGGAAGCCAGAAGCCGAGCCTCTTGAGTGATAAGTAAGCTCCTTTAGTTGAAATACGATCGTGTTTGTTGGCGATTAAAGACGTTTCACTGCCAAGTGTTGGGAAACCCTTTGAGTGCCGCGGAAGCCACTCTAGTGCCAAAAAGGAAACCATTGAATGGTAAATATGGTTATAACAGATCTAGATATGGAATCAATGAAAAATGAAGAAATAAATGCAAGTGATTATGAATCGAGTAATGTAATCTTTATATTGTGGAATATGGACTATGAACTGAACTTCAGTGGAAAGAATAAAATCTGAAAAAAGAAATACAATGGACAATATTTTCCTTCATCTTTCATCGTGCTGTTGAATTTTCTCTTTTCTTGATTTTCTTACTTTCTCTTATTTTTTCTTTTCTTTTTTCTTTTCTTTTCTTTTCTTTTTTCTTTACTCCGCTTCGCATTATTTTGCACAGTATTGACGTTGGGTTTCCTGTATGTATGATGTCGGTGTATACCTGGTATCTAGTAGTAATCTGCTTGCAAGTCGAGAAGGCGAGTCGAGGATTTGTCGCTATTTCAACAATTTTTGCTACGGAAATCTGTCTTATTACCAACCAAATAACCAGACAAAGGAAAGCTTGTGCTAAAGATAGTTTAGTTGATCGATTTTTTGTTCAGTCTTAAGCGTGAAGCGGTTTTTCCAGCCGTCTTTTGCTGGGGTAAAGGATGAGCTCAATGATGACAGCGGAAAGGAACGACACATCGGCCATCAGCGGTAAATATCATCTACCCTTCCAAATATCTATTTTCTAATCACTATTATGCTATTCATTTAATAATGTTGTGATGCTGTGTGTCTTCGGTACAAGGTAAGGTATGGGATAAAACAACTTTAGCCGTCACCTCTCTATTCCCGTAAATATTTTTATTCAAAATCAATAGTAACAACGATCTCTTATTTTTTTGATTTTGCCGAAAAAAGTCCAGTGCATTGTCTTGCAATCCGAATTTCATGTCAAAATCTGTCATTACTAGAATATATTCAGATTACGTTAATTAATATTATAACAAACACATATTCATGTGTAAATGTTGACAATACTCCCACCCCTGCCACCAGGCATAATTTTGGGTTTATTAACAGACATTTCTACAAAACTTGTAATCTGAGAACACTCTAATGCAGAATAGCTGATTGTAATCTTACAAATTATTTCCTTAATTCTTTCTATTCAAATAATAGAATAATTAAGATAGATTTTTCCTTGGTATTGTTTTAGCGATCACGCATGCCTGGGCGCATTCCTCATACTTTGAACATCTTGTTTGCATTCATCATAAGTTTTGAAACAAGTACAAATCAAAGAAGAAAGGGCTTATTATGTGCAATAAAGAGAAAATATTATATATAAAGTGTGTTATTTTTGTGGCTTAATATTGTTATTGTCAAAATTAATACTTAAAATACTTGTGGTATTTATTATTCACACAATAATATAATCTATTTTAATAAGAAGATTTCTCTTATTGCATTTCGTATTTCATAATCCCTTCACTACAACTATGGCTCCTCTTCAAGACTCATTACTTTTTTGATTTTTTTTGACAGTTACAGAGCTCAGATTTCATTTTCAACTATATAGTATGAAACTATGTCATAGTTACTAACCTATTAAAGCTGTCAAGTCTGAAATATATTTTTAAACTTACTTGAACCTGCTCCAGATATTCAACTACAACATATATATATTCATGTGGCTCATGTATTTTTGATCAAATGGGGAGTGGCTGTCATAAATATGTCATTTTCTAAGAGTGATTGTTACAAATGTACCTAATAATTTTACACAATTTGAACAAAAATGTAAAAAATTAAAGGTGTATTAAAAGCATTTTGGTGTCATGTGTCTTTAAGAACCTCAAATTATTGAAAATTATTTTTTTGATGTTTAAAATATGAGTAAGATTTCTGAAAAATAGAATTAGAATCAAGCAGTTGTTTTTTTTGGGGGGGGGGGGAGGGTGGAGTGAGGGAAATCAGAACTAGAAGGAAAACACTTAGAGAATCAAACATCAATAAAACACCCAAGTAATACATGTTTTTAATATCGTAGGTCTAACTGCCAAAGAACAAGCTCTGCTCAATGATATTAGACAAAGAAAGTCCCAATTATTGGTAGAAATTGAGGTGAGTAGTAGATATTATCAGGAGTGTAAAAACTATTATTATCTCAATTCTCCTATAAGTTTGATTGGAAGAAAACTGCCAATATTGTTGGCTCAGAATTGTCCTTTTGTTTAAACAGAAGAGACAATAATGTGTTTAATGTTTATTGTTCATGATTATTACAAGGTGTTTATGGTGTTGTTATGGTATCAGCTGTGTTACTGAGTAACACTTGACCAACAGTCTGTGTGACAATGGATCAGTAGATTAATTGTGGTAGATTATATCTGCTATTTGAGGTCATTTAATCATACCACACAGGGGTACAGATGTTTGGGTGCTAAATGATTTGTAATGTAGGTGCATTGAATTCTTGATCTTAGTTGATTGGATAGAAATGTGTTTCCTTCTGTTTGCAGACAATTATTTATTGTGTTGATTAGTTGAAAAATCACATTAAGTTTTCCTTTGCAGTTGTTAGGAATACAAATTCCTTTCATGATATATTTACAAAATTGAAAAACTTTTACCTATAAAGTATAGGTAAAATCTCTTACTCAAAAACAGGATTATATTATGATATTTTATGAAAAAGTACAAAGACCTATTTATTACCATAATAATATTCACAATAGACTTGTTATGTTGAATAACACAATTTCATAATTTAACCTCCTACAGCACTAGTATTGGTCTGTTCCTGGTCTCATTTTGCACTTCTGAAACGATTGTATTTGTTATATTTTCTTTCCAAGAGTTATCTTTTGATTTCCTATTTTGTCCTAGTGTTGTGTAACTATTTAAGGGTACTTGCTTTTGCTTCCTTCCCTTCATTTCCTCTCACCTACTCCACTTCACCCTGTTTCCTTCCCTTCATTTTATTCAAACTATTGTATAGGTATGTTAAGTATTATCTATCTATTTCAGCTTAGGGGACATTTGCATTTTGACTACCTGTCTATTTTCTTCTCTCTCCACCCCTGTGACTTGCTTTGCTCCTCTCCCCACCCTCCCCTCCAGAGGATATACAAGCCACACAAGTAAAACCCAATGTATCCATTTAACTTTGTTTTTTAGAGAGGCTGTACCTTAAATTCGTATAGCATTATTAAGAGTATAATAATTTTAGGCATGTTACACACCCTCTGTCCCCCCTCCCCCTCCCCCTACCCCCTCACCCCCTCCCCCCATCCTATAATATATCCTGTCCATCAAGACAATAATTTTCATTATTCATGCTGAAAGATTAAAGCTGTGGAAGTCTTAGCAGAAAGATATGTCATGACTTGCTTTAGGTGTTTGTCAATATAATTAACCCATGAAGACTGACTTCATTTACTCAAGTATGGCTTGTTCAATGATAGATGATCTTGATGAAGAGCAGTACTTAGAAAATGTATGTGTTATTTAGTCCCTATTCCGTATTATCATAATTATGATTCACTGCCAAAAATAGAGATGAAGATCTTAAACCTTTCTGATATGATACTAGTATTAGACTAGACACAATCTTTGTTTCCTGTTCTTAGTTGTTTGGCATAACTTTGTTTTTTCATCTTGTAAAAGGATCATTTATTAAGTCATTTGGTTAGAGGTCGTTTAATAATATACAGTACTATTATAGTTGAAAATAAGCTATAGTTATGGTGATCATCTTTACTAGTTGTTGTTGAAGATGATGGTTTATTTTCACAATGCTAACAGCATTGTGTTGTTAAAGTTCATTGTCACAAACTCCTCACTATACAACATGCAAGAAATCAGAGTAATAACCACTATATGCATATGATGTAGTCTATGTTAGGTCTTTGTTAGAGGGAATATAAAGTGCTTTTTATCTGTAGTATTTTATTTGTCTTTACTTCAGTAAATTGGTCTCACTATTATTGTTTCTCTGCCTGTATTTCGTTTAAGGCCAAGACAAATAAATGAATTAAATAAATATTAACTATTAGTTGGTCTTTTTCTAAACTCTCAGCTAATGTGAATTGAGTCTTGTATTGATGAGTGAAAAAACATTTATTATCAATTATTATATTTAGAATAATTATTTTATATTAATTATTCTAAATATAGTTCTTTTTATCTATTTTTAATGTTGTCTTAATGTTTTTTTCTTATTTCAGCAACTGAAGGCAGATATTGCCCAAGTGACAGATGAACTGGATTCCTTAGATCAGCAGGACTTAATTGGGTAAACATTCAATATTGTCTAAACACCTCAATATTAAGATTATTGGAAAAAGCTTGCATATTTATATCATGAAATAAAACGGATGGCGATGATCCATTGGCACATAATATACATTGCACATTATAGTATCTGTGATATTATTATAGTCTCTTATTGTTATGATCTAATCTATATTGCATGCAAATAGATATATTTGTATATCAAGTCATTATCAAACCCATAATAACTATGTAGCATTAAAATAACAGTTGTTTGTTGCAACCACAAAATGATAATCTAATTCCTTCATCTATTATTATCAGAGTTGTATTTCATGTTTTTGTCACACATTTGCATACAATTTATTTGCTTATCACCCGATGGAAATTTATACATTTTTATGGGTCTTGGAAGTGTGTCATTGTGAGTATGGCTTGTTAATTTTTTTGTAGTTCCAAAGAAGACATGAAAATAAAGCAGAAAACTATTGGAAGAAAGAAATTCAACTTACATCCTGAAAAAGTAAGTTTGAAAAAGGAAGCTCACATATATACATCATTTGGCACAAGCAGCTGAATGATTTCACAAATCAGCATTTATGAAAATGAGAAAATATTCTGATTTACAAAACAAACAAAACTTTTTTTGCTGGTATTCTAAATTTTAATTACTGCTAAGTTATATTGCATCCATTTTCAGTCTTTTTTACATATGAATGGTTTTACTCTAAACTATAGATATAATATCTAAAAACAGAACTGTTGTATTTGCCATGACCATCTAAAATGTTGCAAATTCTCCAGTGAGTATTGATACAGTTTCTATACGTAGCTTGAAAAACTAATGCTGAATAAAAAACTATGCAGTTAACTTTCTTTTTTCTGTAGATAGAATTTAAAGAACATTGTAATGTTTTTGTTTTTATAGGGCATAGAATATCTTGTATCAAATGGATTACTGAATAAAGTACCAGAAGATGTTGCAGACTTTCTGTATTCTGGAGAAGGTCTAAACAAGACACAAATTGGAAATTATCTTGGAGAAAAGTGAGTATTATTTGATATGTGTCAGAGAGTATAACATTCTAATGGAGCCATGGTATCGACCATTGATATAATGTTGCCAGTATCATACCATTGTCAGAATCTTCCATTGTCCTTCTGACACAATTTGGGGTCACATTCATTGCTATTGCTCAGGGTCTAGGCATGTCCCTCCATGCCAGGAAAAGTAAAAAATGTTTTTGTAGGTTAGGATCATTTCTCTTCAAAGAATGCTTCCTCGACCACAACAAAACTTTGATAAAGATCCTAGCTTTTGGATTAATTAGTCCATCCTCAGGGAATAATGGGACGGAGGAATAGTAAATGGAATTAAAAATTGATTAAATAGTTAATTTTACTTTAATTTTGTTTGTGTTTGATCTTAATGACTAATATATTACTGTTTCAACTTACAGCAAAGAATTCAACTTAGAAGTATTTGATAAATTTGTGGTACTGCACAAATTTGAAGGGAAGCTTCTTGTAAACGCTCTTAGGTAAGTATAAGGCAGTCATCATCATCACCGTCATCATCAGTCATCAACACTGAACTAAATCTACAAGCATCTGCAAAGGATCCAATCATATTTCTTTACAAAAAATGTCTTTTATAATCAGTTTTATCATCATTTTATTTTATATCTTTTTGGCGTTGTTCATGTTGTAAAATTACTAAGAGTAATATTTAGATAGCCCTCACACACATTAATGAAATAAAATCCATAGATTCATGTCTTTTTATTTCTTAATTAGGGAGTTTTTGTGGAGTTTTCGACTTCCAGGTGAGGCTCAAAAGATTGACAGAATGATGGAAGGATTTGCCAAACAATACTGTAAAGACAACCCAGGGTTATTCACCTCTACAGGTAAGATACATAGTGCTATAGTGTATACATGTATACTCCAGGACAATGACTGTCATTTGTGTTTTCATCCAAGCCCTGTAAAGGTCGTAAACCATTTATAAATTTAATTGCAAAGGCAGCACTTTCTCCTCAGTTATTTTAAGACCATGAACGATGGCTGTTCTTCTACACGACAGACTAATTTTCAATAAAATGAGCTATAACCAGGAGAGAAAAGAGAGAAAAGGTTTTACTGATATCCTTGTCAATGCACTAACATTGGTGAACTGTCCTTATTCCATTTCATTTTTTAAAATGTGGTCAAAAACGTTATGCATTCCTATACCCCTTTCCTATCCCACCCACCTTCTTCTGCTGCACCTAAGAATATATAGAGATTATCACATGTTAAGAACTTGATATTGTTTTTATTCACGAGTTTTTCCATATCATATCACGAACAAGCGAGTCCTCGAGCGAGTGAGCGATATGATACGGAAAAACTCATGAATAAAAACGATATCAAGTTCTTAACATGTAATAATTTGTTTATTACACATTTAGGCTCGATATATAACACACATAAAATGTTTTAGTGTCTTAAATATCCTTAACCGACTTACACCATTTCAAAATGTTAAAGAATTATACGTTTCCAATTCAATATCATTCAAGATATTAAAGCTTAATTAAAAATGTAAGAAGCACAAAATTCATCTTGAATTTGATAGAAATAAACACTAAATAGATATTTCTCTGGTCACTCTTGACTACTATCGTAGTCAAGTTACGGTTACAGTTTACCGTGAAGTGATATCGTATCACTTCACTGATATGGTTTTTATTCACGGCTTTATTTCACGGATATCGAGCTTAAATGTGTAATAAATGTATTTATCATTCATTAGAAATTAAATTTGTCTTTGACTTGTGAAATTTACAATTATTAAACAGACATTCACAAGTTCGAGACAACTTTAATTTATAATGGGTCATGAATCCTGACTGCAATTTTGAAATGTATACATTATATTCATTCAATAACCTGCAACCAACAACGATTTCTATTTTGATTTCTCTAGACACCTGTTACGTTTTAAGTTTTTCAATTATTCTGTTAAATACAAGTTTGCACAACCCAAGTGTTAAAGACAAGGTTAGTAATAGTAGACAGTTCCTATGCACCCTAGATTCTTAGAAAAAACATCCCTGCTAATTAAGAAATGTCAAAGAAATCAAATTGTATAAGGATATAAGATCTAAATGATCTCAACAATCTATTTATATTTCATTACAGCCAACAGTGGAAAAATTCATTCTAATGAACAAAGGCATCAACTGTGGAGCTGATTTAGACGAAGACTTCCTTGTTGTAAGTATATCTAAATATTGAAGTTTCCTTTTGTAAGACAAAAGAAGTTGGTAAACTGATGTAATGGTAAGATTGAGAGCTTAAGTACAGGGGATCCAGAAGGAAGTGACTGTCACATGTACCTAATGCCAATACCATAGGAAACCAATAAAAGCAGAAAAAGTAATTAAATTTGAGAACTACAATTACACCAAGCGCAAGTTTATCCAGATAGATCCTGAACTAGAGAAGATTGAGCACAGTCATTTATTTTTTGCTCAAGCCAACTATCTTTTAATGGTTCTCACTCTTATTTTTGAGGGTATTTCCTCTGGTTTTCCTTTTAACAACAGCTTAAATAATGACTTGTAATTTTTCTTTATTTCATGTAGACTCTATATGAAAGTATAAAGAATGAAGCTTTTAAAATCCCTGAAGATGATGGCAATGACATTACACAGACATTCTTCAACCCTGACAGAGAAGGTGTTCTTGTCAAAGAAGGTTAGAGTCTAGATTTACCTTGCTGTACCAAATCCTTGCATTCACCTGGTACTATTCACCTACATATGGGGGGTCACTCATTAACATGGTACTACACCTAGCCTATCTTACCTTGTGTACCTATTCACCTACATATGGGGGTCACTCATTAACATGGTACTACACCTAGCCTATCTTACCTTCTGTACTTATTCACCTACATATGGGGGGTCACTCATTAACATGGTACTACACCTAGCCTATCTTACCTTCTGTACTTATTCACCTACATATGGGGGGTCACTCATTAACATGGTACTACACCTAGCCTATCTTACCTTCTGTACTTATTCACCTACATATGGGGGGTCACTCATTAACATGGTACTACACCTAGCCTATCTTACCTTCTGTACTTATTCACCTACATATGGGGGGTCACTCATTAACATGGTACTACACCTAGCCTATCTTACCTTCTGTACTTATTCACCTACATATGGGGGGTCACTCATTAACATGGTACTACACCTAGCCTATATCTTACCTTCTGTACTTATTCACCTACATGTGAGGAGTCACTCATTTATCTGGTACTTTTGTTTTGTTCCACCATTTATTTAATTTTAGCAATCTGATATACTTTTCTTAGGTGGTCTCCATAAAACTTGGAGAAAAAGATATTTTATATTGAAAGACAACTGTCTATACTACTTTAAGAATGTTGGGGTAAGAAAAATAATTGTATTATCAATATTGTGGGATATATTTGTATAACTCTAACTATGGGCAAAGAGGGAAGAATTCTCTCCAATGGAAAATTAAAATCTCACAAAAAAAAAAAAAAAAAGAAATCAATACTATTCTATCAGATACATTGGTAACAATTGATGTTGTAATATTCCAGGATAGAGAACCGCGTGGAATCATTCCTCTTGAAAATCTGCAGGTCAGAGAAGTGAATGATGCCAGAAGAAAGGTGTGTAATATTGGTTATTATTTCTCTTATAGTTATATCTTTGTTTATTTAGAGGCAACAAAAATTGTGGGGAATGAGTGGGGGGGGGGGGGGGGGGGGGGTAGGAGGAGGGGGAAACTCCTTGCAGCCTATCTGTTATGTTGCATTTTTATCACTAATATTAAATTATCTCCATCATTTATGATTTTTATTTCAGTACTGTTTTGAGATTTACTCAGCTGATAATGCATCAGGTTTGATCAAGGCATGTAAGACCGACTCTGAAGGAAAAGTTGTCGAAGGTATTAACAGATATAGATATTTTGTTATGCCAATGAGAAGTTGTGTAAGAGGAAATAGATAAATCTATAAAGTGGAAATATCCTTTGCTCATAGTGACTTGGTTTTTGACATCGTTTTAAAAAGATTTATCCCAATAACAATTATAACTTATAGTTTTCATTTTTACTGTTGATTTTCACTATTTTCTTTGTTAGGTCACCATGACGTTTATCGTATATGCGCATTTTCTGAGGAGGAAAGAGAAACATGGATCAAGTGCATAAAGTAAGTAATACACAAACTAGCACTAGTCAGAGCTCATTTGAACCCCCTAAAGCATGGTCAAACCCCTCAAATGACAGCTACAAACCCCCTAATTAGATTATGTGGTTTTTACTGAACCCCCCAAAAGGTAAATTCCTTTCCCTTCGTTTTGCCAAACTACAGTCAGGTTTGAACCCACCCCCCCCCCCCCCCCCCCCACCCCCTTTCCTGGTGAAAATCCTGGATCTGCTCCCCTATAATGTTTGTTACTTTTGTTTCAGGGCCAGCATGATTTTTGACCCTTTCTACGACATGCTACAGACAAGAAAGAAAAAAAGTCACACAAGCAGTTTACAGTTAACGAGGATACAATACAATACTGGTGTGATACATATTCCAATAATATAGGCCTACTTGTAGGGTGTGGTCCTGACGCTACTCCACCCAATAATACCCCAATACTGTACATCCAAAAGGATGTAAAAATCATTCTATCAATCAATCAAAGCAACGTTCCAATACTTGCACTGACAGTAGTTGTAAATAGATTCCTGTTTCCCATTTCAGACCATGTGTCATTCTCTAGAGTATTATTTCTTTGTTTAACAGTTGCACATGAGAGGACACATTAGTATCGATACAACTAAATCAAAGAATCTTGGTCCCAAGAGAATGGCACATGATCTGAAATGGGTAAATATTACGTCTAGGTGGATATTAAAGGTCCACTAATGTAGAGAAAACAGGAACCAATGTCAAAATGACTTGCAAGACTGCTATTGTAAATATGCCTTGATATCCCAGTAAGTCGAGCTCAATGTGAAAGAAATATTTTGATTATTACCAATGGAATAGAATTCATTTTTTCAGTCCATTCCTCGTTGCATGTCTTGTAAATGCACGTTTTTTATATATTTTGGTTTTCATCCAAATGAACCAACTGAGGATGTCTTGTCGAGATGATATTTCCAAATTTAAACTTTCATCTATTCTCAAAAGAGTAATTTTTGTAATTTTGTTAAGATTGTATTTTTTCTTTTAATCAAACCGATGAAATTTTAGTCAAAATAAATGGTATTTGATAAGTGTTGTTGTGTAGTTTTTAGTGTCTGTATACCATCACATAAAACACCATATGCATAGGTTGTATAACCCATTTTATTACCAACTACAAAACATTTTTAGGAGGGTAGTATACTGACAATAATGACAGCAAAAAGATGAAAGACTCGTTCTCTAACTAAAACATTTACAGGATTTATAAACATGATACATGCAAGGTGCAATCTGGACTTAAAATCAGTTACATTGCCATTAAGATGCAATTGAACCTGATTGGCAGTCACTCGGGGATGCTGTACTCGAGCCATCTTAAAAGCATTTTCTGTGGACAATGGCTGGGCCAGATTCATCATATTCTTGCTTGGAGATCCACATCTGTTGGAAGGTGGACAGAGAAGCGAGGATGGAGCCTCCGATCCAGACAGAGTATTTCCTCTCTGGTGGAGCGATGATCTTGATCTTCATAGTCGATGGTGCTAGGGCAGCTATTTCCTTCTGCATGCGATCAGCAATACCAGGGTACATGGTAGTTCCACCAGACAAGACAGTGTTAGCATACAGATCCTTACGGATATCGACATCACACTTCATGATGGAGTTGTATGTTGTCTCATGTATTCCACTAGATTCTAATCCCAGTGAGGAGGGTTGGAACAATGCTTCTGGGCATCGGAATCTCTCGTTGCCAATGGTGATGACTTGTCCGTCGGGAAGCTCATAGCTCTTCTCAAGACTTGAGCTGGAAGCTGCAGTCTGCATTTCTTGTTCAAAGTCAAGAGCAACATAGCAGAGCTTCTCCTTGATGTCACGTACGATTTCACGTTCAGCTGTGGTGGTGAAAGAGTAACCACGTTCTGTCAGGATCTTCATCAAGTAGTCAGTCAAGTCACGTCCAGCCAAGTCAAGACGGAGGATAGCGTGAGGAAGAGCATAACCCTCATAGATCGGTACAGTGTGAGTGACACCATCTCCAGAGTCCATGACAATACCAGTGGTACGACCAGAGGCATACAGGGACAAGACAGCCTGGATAGCTACGTACATAGCAGGGCTGTTGAAGGTCTCAAACATGATCTGGAAAATGAAATATGAAGTAAGCTTTTGAAGAAAAGCAAGAATATTTTTGGGCAAATCCCTACGTGAAGCAGAAGGCTTTACCATTTCTTATATGAAGAAACTCTCGCTTACCTGTGTCATTTTTTCACGATTGCCTTTTGGATTCAATGGTGCTTCGGTAAGAAGTACTGGATGCTCTTCTGGTGCCACACGAAGTTCGTTGTAGAAAGTGTGATGCCAAATCTAGACAAACCCAAGAAAGAAAAAGAGCGTCAGCTAGCCATGCTGAACTCAAACATTCAATGTCTGCAACAACAGTACAAGCGTTAAGTTGTTCTAAGCGAAAAAATCTACCTTTTCCATGTCATCCCAGTTGGTGACGATTCCATGTTCAATGGGGTATTTCAGGGTGAGAATACCTCTCTTGCTCTGGGCCTCATCTCCAACGTACGAGTCTTTTTGACCCATACCAACCATTACGCCTTGATGGCGAGGTCTACCAACGATGGAGGGGAAAACTGCTCGTGGAGCATCGTCTCCAGCAAAACCAGCTTTGCACATACCAGAACCATTATCGATCACCAAGGCTGCAATGTCGTCGTCTGCCATTTTCAAGGTTTAGAGTGAAAAAAGAGTTAAAATATTCAAACAAGTCAACGAAATTTGCTTCAACTCTGCCGTGTCTGTAAGTGAAAGCATGCGGCCGTCACTCGCCTTATATATCACATGATACATTACCTTATATGGGCATGGATGAGACCATATTTGGTAATAATTGGTTTGATGGATGTCAGAAATGACCGTGAAATGGTTTCTTTGGTACCCAGATCCTCTCGGCTTCTGACGCCATCTTGAATGTTTAAACTCCTTATTGAGAGATTTTGGCAAAGGCGCACAAAATATTCATTTATTTAAATAATGGATTGTTTATGGTAGCTTGGATAGTCTAAAAGCTGGTAAGTATGACTAGATTCGTTGTCTTGCACCGATCTCTGCTGAAGTACTTGGCCGTCTTTCATTGTTCTCAGTTTAATAATCATCAGAAGCCACTTGCCTTTACTTGAAATTAATTCCTATTTTTCGATTTTAAAAATCTTACATTATATCAAGTAGTTGGGCAACTGCATGCAAAGACTTCTTGTAAATCCCAGAATCCCTTGTAGGCCGGAATGATACGTGTAGCCCAGGGCGGGAGGAAGGAGGGGGAGGGGGAGGGGGAGAGGAGGGATCTCTCCCGACCTGGTCTATCCCAGTTCAGCTGATCTAACATAAAAGGCGGATCCATACCGTTTCAATTAAAGGGGGATTTGGAGGATAAATTTAGAATTTAAATGATATAAAGGGAACCAATGACAAACATACACGACTTAATACTTAGTGTTTGAGCCAACCTCCTACAGGGAGTGAACATAAAACAGCAGGGGCGAGGGCTGGGCATATTCTCATGACGGTAGCACGACTTAAGGTGATTTTTCCCTGGATCATGACACAAAATATTAAATCAAATTAAGCTTGTTTGATGAAACACCGTAATAGGTCTACATCTTCAACAGTAAGCTCAAATTTCTAGTATTCGGAGCGACGTCTAAAGTCTAAAAAAGGCTAAAGTGGGGGAGGGGCCAGCAGAGGATAATATGCTATTTGACTGGGGGCCAATAAAAAAATTTCAAATCACTGTAAAATCCCCTCCCCCTCACCCTTACCCTCACCCTCCCCCTCCCCTCCCCCTCCCCCCTCCCCCCTCCCCCATCCCCCATAGATTACGAACGATCCCTTAGCTACTTTTTTTGGCGTGATTCAGTCTCGTTTAGTTTCGCAATAAAACGTGACCCTGATCGGCTGAGCACTCGCTTTATTTGAATGGTTTATGTTTCTTTTTCTTCAGTCACTCTAAAATAAATCTAATCATAATTAAATAACCAACTCTCGTCTGTTCGGACCCCCTCCAGTCCAGTTATCAGTAATGTTCTAATCAGTGTTTTACAGTAAGATAGCTGGAGGCCACTTCTCTTCGCTTTAAGATTCTGTCTCTCCAATTTCCCATTGAGGAGAGAGAATTAGCCAATTTATATCTATACAAATATCTGTACAAATGCCCTTTCCTGGTGAGAAATTAAGGTCAAAGTGAACAGTAATACCGGTACATTCGGAGTGAGTAAAAAGTACCTTCATTACGATTATTATCAGCTAGTCAGAGCGATATTATAAGGTCAGTTTGAGTGACATTGATATCACAGAACGCTAGCCAAGATCACTGATTGGTGACAAACGTGCTTGGGCCTAGATCTTCCCTGCAGACGCCTTGTCTTGCTCTTTAAAAAAAGCTTTAATTCATCAAAAGAAAAGGAAAGTTTTTCCTTTTGTATTCGAGTTGGTTTCAGCCCTTCTTTAAATGTTATTGTGAATATTGGTAATTCAGCTGATGAGCAAACTAAAAGGAAAGTTTCTCTATTCCGTTTTAAACCACCGCCCCCTTCGTTAGTATCAGCTTGCAAAACCAATTTACTGATGCAGGAAGAACCAACGCCTCTAATTTGCACACGCACCAACACCCACACAGGATACATTCCTATAGCTTCTTTTGACTTCAACATATTTGTGTTATAACTGAAAATAAAATATTGGGGGGGGGGGGGGGGGGGGGAACCTTTAAAACTAAAAAACACGGGCGATCGCTTTGATAGGTGCTGGAATGTTAAAGATATATGCGTGACATTCCTATGCTTATGTTACGTAACATAGTGTTGTGTGACCGCCTGTAAATGTTTTTGCTTGATGTATTTTACATTGTTAAAATAAGAACCGTTCTAAATTTTTGCTTCTACTTTGAGATTTTTTCGAAAATAATTCATAAGAAGCAAACTGAGTTTAATGAATTCTTTCGCTTATATTACGAATTTTTTTATTACCTTTAAATAGTCTTCAGCAGGCTCTTTGTATTATACCAAAGACAATAAGACAACCTAGACATTTCAGTTCCTGTCACCAAGAGGAAACGACTATACACAGCCATGTGTCTCATTATAATGCTTGCCGATTCAAAGATATTTATTTCCTTTCATACTTAAAATAAGCCGTACCACAACGAATAATTGGATTCCCTAGAATAAAATCAAAAAACAAATATTATTTCAGAAATATAGTGAAAGTAAAAATAACAGCTTTTATGAAAATGTAATATTTCATTAGATTTTCTCGGATTTTCTCGGAAGAATCAAAAATTATGCCAAGTCCTATCGCTTGCTCAAATAAAGTAATCCTTTTATATGTAACCTATTGGTCAATTTCTCCCTACGAAGTGCATATCAGAAAGGCGGATAAAGGCTGTCCTTTTCTTTCATTATATGGCAAAAGATGAAGGTATAATATAATGCATGACTTTTGGGGTGAATGCCAATGGTTTAAATACTTCGTGATGCATGATATATGGTATTTCCAGTATTGAATAGTTAATGAGTTAAGTCACCGCGTTGTGAGTCAATTTCATTTGTTTATTGTCTTTCGAGAGTACGGAAACTGCACCGAATTTTGACCATATATGGGCAAATCTGGACGTGTATTGTTTTTGGAGTGAGTATAAATTGTGACTCGATATTTAATTCGTCCTATTCGTTCGATACAAGCTCAAGCGAAGGGTATTTCAGAGGTTATTTTATCTCCGTCTTCTATAAAATTCAACAATGGCCGATGAAGATGTTGCTGCTTTGGTCGTAGACAATGGTTCTGGTATGTGCAAAGCTGGTTTTGCTGGAGACGATGCTCCACGAGCCGTTTTCCCTTCCATCGTTGGTAGACCTCGCCATCAAGGCGTAATGGTTGGTATGGGTCAAAAGGACTCGTACGTTGGAGATGAGGCCCAGAGCAAGAGAGGTATTCTCACCCTGAAATACCCCATTGAACATGGAATCGTCACCAACTGGGATGACATGGAAAAGGTAGATTTTTTATTGTTTAGAACAATGTAATGCTTGTACTGTTGTTGCAGATATTGAATGTTTGAGTTCAGCATGGCTGACGCTCTTTCTCTCTTGGGTTTGTTCTAGATTTGGCATCACACTTTCTACAACGAACTTCGTGTGGCACCAGAAGAGCATCCAGTTCTCCTTACCGAAGCACCATTGAATCCAAAAGCCAATCGTGAAAAAATGACACAGGTAAATGGTATATCAATAGTTCTTTGCATCGGCGTGGCGTTTTAGAGCCACACCCCATAAAGTGGAGTCAAACTGTTCTGCATATAATCGATAGATATTTTGATATTATTAAGACCTTTCTTCATTCGAAAGTAAAATGTTCTAATTTCTAAATTTAACTCTAGAGGATTTGCTTTTAGGTGATTTTTTTCAGCCTCAACGCTGTATCAAGACATTTAACTCTGATGAATCAAAATACTTTACATATTCTAGATTGTCCTCTCGATTTCTTTATTTTGTGATATCACCACTGCATGCTTTAACCCTTTTAGATATTTTAATCTTGAAGTGAATTATATCGGTAACCTTTTGAAATCTTTGGAAAAATTTCCGCCTGAGACTTTGCTACCTTATAAGGAGGCGCAATTCAAGTGAATCGAACTATGTACATAAATGTACGTGTCATTATGCGAGGTGTTGAGAACACGATCTTCGGGAAAAAATCTTAGATTAAACATAAAAAATATCCACTATTAATTCCGAATAAATTCTTTTAAAGCACATTTTTAATGTTTATTTTTATTTTTTGTTGCAGATCATGTTTGAGACCTTCAACAGCCCTGCTATGTACGTAGCTATCCAGGCTGTCTTGTCCCTGTATGCCTCTGGTCGTACCACTGGTATTGTCATGGACTCTGGAGATGGTGTCACTCACACTGTACCGATCTATGAGGGTTATGCTCTTCCTCACGCTATCCTCCGTCTTGACTTGGCTGGACGTGACTTGACTGACTACTTGATGAAGATCCTGACAGAACGTGGTTACTCTTTCACCACCACAGCTGAACGTGAAATCGTACGTGACATCAAGGAGAAGCTCTGCTACGTTGCTCTTGACTTTGAACAAGAAATGCAGACTGCAGCTTCCAGCTCAAGTCTTGAGAAGAGCTATGAGCTTCCCGACGGACAAGTCATCACCATTGGAAATGAGAGATTCCGATGCCCAGAGGCCATGTTCCAGCCCTCTTTCTTGGGAATGGAATCTGCTGGTATCCATGAGACAACATACAACTCCATCATGAAGTGCGACGTCGATATCCGTAAGGATCTGTATGCTAACACTGTCTTGTCTGGTGGCTCCACCATGTACCCAGGAATTGCTGACCGTATGCAGAAAGAAATCTCCAACCTTGCTCCACCAACCATGAAGATCAAGATCATCGCTCCACCAGAGAGGAAATACTCTGTCTGGATCGGAGGCTCCATCCTCGCTTCTCTGTCCACCTTCCAACAGATGTGGATCTCCAAGCAGGAATATGATGAATCTGGCCCAGCCATTGTCCACAGGAAATGCTTCTAAATTGTTAGAACTGTAGCGTTTATACTTGCATTCTATCATTCAACCTCTTGAGTCACTTCACGTGTGAAAATAGATTTATAAAATGGTATTTATTGTACAAAAACTAAAAATAATCTTTCTAGGATGTCTTGATTGGACTTGTCAAATATGTTGAAAAAAATATTATTAAAAAAAAGTTGTCTTTTCTAACTTGTGGTATGTTGATGTCTAAACCTAAACTTAATGAGTGATTGGGTGATGACTACGATAGCAGGAAATATTACAAATTAAGATTTAGCAGATAAAGGAAATTTCTGAAAGCGGAAAGTGAAAAAGAAAATATTTTTGGTTTTAGGAAAATTAATTGTTTTTAGAAATTGTGGAAAGAGGTTTGTCTTGGACAGGTTTTGGAACTGATTAGCACAATAGGGCTGCAGGTAAATAATATTGTCTGAAATCATGAAAGTCAGGCTTGCTGGACAATGAATTGGGAAACTTGTGTAAATTATCATACATGAGAGCTCTGTGTCCATAACATTAACGATATAGTATTAGCTGGAAGGGAAGTAGTATTTGAATCATCATCAGTCGTTTCTTTCATTCACTTGCAGTTTTACCTTGGCTGTCTTTATCCTTTATCTTTAAAGGAATATCCAGGTTGATATCTAGTCACAACCTCGCAAGGAGGGTTATATCTAGTTATCAACCCTGTTTAAGATACTTCCCCAGTGATGATAGAGTGATTTTATTCAAACTGTGAAAGAAAAATGGCTATTTAGTTTGTATTACTATTTACTGGGATCATTCCACCAAGGTTAGGGCTGACATTAACCGGGCAATGTCTTCAGTTGCCATGGATAGGGTGAAACAGAAGTGTCTTTCCTTTCCTGCCTTGTCAGAGTACAATACACTGAGATTCTATTATCGCTTACAAATAAAGTACAAGGGAGGAAATAAACTATGTACATTAAAACTATGCTGCAGATTTATTCGTTTTTGTTACCAGTAAAATTTTCGGGTAACTCCGTGGCTTTTTGATTGCCCCCCCCCCAACAGTTTGTTTCTATTCTATTACTCCAGAGTCCTTTTTTCATATCTTTATCGCGGGCTCCCTGTGTTTTTAGTTGCTGACTAATGTTCCCAGGATCCCTTTCAGTCTTTGTTTGTTCTCAAAGATTTCAAGATGGCGGGCACGACGATCACCGATATGAAGGGAAACGTGGTGAAAATGGAGGTAGATTACAGTGATACTGTAGATAAAACTATCCCCCAGTGTGAGAAATTAGCAGAGGTAGGTATATATAAACAGATTTAGTTTTGTAAATGCTTTTTGTGGCCTTCTAACTAACATAACGTTGTTGTCTTACATGAAAGACCGGCCGGTCGACAAAAAAATATTACTTTTATCAATATAGACGGTAGTAAATTCGTTTTCTTTATTAAATACAGGAAGGCAAATTGACAGAAGCATTAGAGATATTGCTGTCTATGGAGAAACAAACCAGAACTGTACGTATCTTAATATTGCGATGCAATTGTAGTTGTCCATGTGTTTGTCAAAATTTTCTCTTCATAAAGTAGAAGCACGTTTTCCTAAATTCTTAAAGAACTTATAATGGTTAATTTTTGATCTTTGAATTATTTTTATCCTCATACTTTCTAAATCTTTATTTGATTTAATTTGAAATGCAGTTTATTAGAAAATATTCAAAATAGACTATCGGTCTAGGACAGAGTGATCGACCTATCCCTCCTTTCTTTACAAACTTCTGTGTATCCATTTAATTCCTCCATCAGAATAACTATAGAATACCCCACAAAAGCCTTCCCCGATCCTAACCCTAAACCTAACCCCAAGGTACTCGATCAACGAGCGCGTAGGCAGCCCACTAATACTTTTCTTTGCGGGGTATTCTATTGTTGTACCCCTCCATCTTTCCATGCAACCATTTATTGGGTTATTCATATTTACAGGCAGCAGATATGCATTCGACATCAAGAGTACTGATATGTATTGTTCAACTATGCTTCAAAAACAAGGACTGGAATGCCTTGAATGAAAACATCAGCATACTAACAAAACGTCGCAGCCAGTTAAAACAAGCAGTCACTAAAATGATACAAGAGGCTTATGGATACGTAGAACAGATGCCTGATAAAGAAACTAAACTCAAACTGATTGACACTTTGATAACAGTTACGGCAGGAAAGGTAATAGGATAAGAATGATTAATACACTTTTGATAAAATAACCCAGAAATGTTTCTTAGAGATATGATTGCTGTAACATTGTTATAAAGTACTGTACCAATAAGCATAATTATATCGACATTTTTAAACTCACAGACACACGAAGCATAGAAACGAGTTATGTGTTGAAAGAATTCACTTTGACTAAATCATTTTTCATTTACAATTTATGAAGATTTATGTAGAAATTGAGAGAGCAAGGCTGAGTAGAATGCTTGCCAAAATCAAGGAAGATGATGGAGATATCTCAGGTAGGTCATTATTACGCTTGTCCTTGTCATTTATTATATAGTTAATATAGTATGTGCGCACTGATTGGTTGAGAATTGTGCTTTATTAGTGGTGAACAGAGCATGTGCTGATGCCATCCATGTATGTGACATGCTGCTAGATCCTGTGACCATTTTTCTCCTTGTATAAATAATTTAATATTGAAATTAAATTAGTAACTATATAATAATAAGAATAAAACAGCTTTTTCCATTCTCCGTTGACAAATAAAGCACTAAGGAAGCACCATAAGCACTCGAGAAGTGTGAGAAGCACTTGCTTATGGCTCATGCTTCTCCTTACACTTCTTTCGTGCTTACGTTACATTCTGTGTGCTTCATAACTGAACGGGGCATGGAAAAAGCTGTTTTGAAGTCTTAATTTTTGTTCTTCTTTTTTTGTTTTCAGAGGCTGCAAACATCTTACAAGAATTGCAGGTATGACAAATCTATCTTTTTGTGGTAACAAGAACTGTTTTTCCCTCTTTAAAGCATGATATCTGTTGATATATATCAGGTTGAAACTTTTGGTTCCATGGAGAGAAAAG
Source organism: Actinia tenebrosa (assembly GCF_029948245.1). Taxonomy (NCBI): domain Eukaryota; kingdom Metazoa; phylum Cnidaria; class Anthozoa; order Actiniaria; family Actiniidae; genus Actinia; species Actinia tenebrosa. Next base: position 8,848,829 of record NW_028292578.1, read on the forward strand.
AAAAGGTTGAGTTCATCCTGGAGCAAATGCGTCTGTGCTTGGCCAAGAAAGATTTTGTCAGGACACAAATCATCAGCAAGAAAATAAGTCCAAAATTCTTTGAAAATGACCAAGAACAGGTATGGTAAAAAACCATCACTCCCTGCACAGGGCTCTTCCGTGAGGTTCCCTTCACACACTCTACCACTACATTCTATATTTACAACAATGATGGAAACCCAAGAACCCAGAGAAGACCCTTGTGGCAAGGGAGAGAACAACTCCTCAAACAAACTCAACTCACATATGATCCAGTCTGAGCTGGGGAGCTTGAACACGGACCACAGCAGTGAGAGATGAGCAGTAAACCACTACGCCTCTCATTATTGTTAACATGATGATAGTGATGTCGACGATGTTCTAGCAAATAATCATGGTGCTGGTTGTGGGAGTAATGCTCATAAGGATAATAATGATGATCATTGGTGATGATGATGATGAGAATTTATAAGGATCATTATAGTGGAGGTGGTGACATTGATAAAGATACTGGTACTATCAGTGACCATTATTGATAATGACGGTGGAACCATGATTATCATCATCATAGTGGGTGGTGATGTTGATAAGGATGGTTTCAGATGATTACCTTGATAATAATGCATGCAACAAGCAAGCTGTAGTGACATGGTTAGAAAGCTGTGAGTTGCCAAACGATTCTTCCTGTAATGTACATGATAGTAGCATTGATAATAGCATTGATAGTAGCATTGATGTTGATGATGTTTTCAGATTGTCAGACTTTCATCTTAGCCAGTATGGTCTGGCTAATTATTTGTTATTAATGTTTGCTTTATGTTTGTCTGACCAGGAATTAAAACTCAAGTTCTACCAGCTGCTAATAGAGTTAGCAGGACATGAAGGGAGTTACTTGGCAACATGTAAGTACTACAAGGCTGTTTATAACACACCTATTATCATGGAAGACAAGGATAAGAAACATCAGGTATGATATTATATTACATTCATGTTTATAATAGTCTCAGATTATTATGACACTTGTTGGAGGCTTGTGCCAGCAAGCATTATATATGAATAAACTACAACTTTAATCAATCTTTCTTGAGCCATGGAGACAATAAAACAATAGCTGAGAACAATGAGTTAGAGCTAAACAGTACCCTGCAATATAAAGGAGCAGCAACCCAGAATAAGATACATCTTGCAACACCAAAATAGATCCAATTTTTTACAAGACCCTTAAAACCTCTGGGGTGATCAAAGTCAGTGCATGCTAACTCATCAATCTATGATTCCATATCCTTATCATTAGACTAAGATGTTTTATGTACATTTCAGGCCCTGAGGAATGTCGTACTTTACTTAGTGTTAGCACCTTTTGATAATGAACAGTCAGACTTAATACACAGAGTAAAGGAAGACAAGGTGCTGGAGGAAATACCACTTTATCAGTAAGTATTCTTACTAGTCTTGTTCCATTGTTGAGATATTTGTACATCCAACAACTTTGTATTTCTCCTCTTAACAAAATTACAAATAATTTAAATTGAATAAAGCATTGCCTGGTTACCATAACCTCAAAATAAGTAGGTATATATCCCCCTTAACCTAAATAGGGGGTTCAACGGTGTCATTTCTACAGTGTAGCTCTATCTACTTGATTCCGATTAAGATTTAGAAGTTTATTTTTACAGAGGGAGGAAAACTGGAGAATCCAGAGAAACGCTCTTAAAGCGAAGTAGAGAACATCAATGGATACTGAATGTTTTTATTGTTTTTGTTGCAGAGAACTGCTGAAATGCTTTACAACATCAGAATTGATGGACTGGTCCACAATACAACAGCTTTATGGAGAGGAATTGAGGAAGGGCACTGGAAAAACTGTCTTTGATACGGCATCTGATGATGGGAATAAAAGATGGGAGGAACTTCGAAAGAGAGTAGTTGAACATGTAAGTTTTTTTTTTAAAATAAGTACTGTTGCAATAATAATCCTTTATTATAGTGGGCAAAAATTCATTATGAAAAGAAATTAAATTTATCATCATTAATGTTTAGAATATCCGTGTAATGGCAAAGTACTATACAAGGATCACCATGAAGAGAATGTCAGAACTTCTTCATCTTACGCCTGAAGTAAGTACTATGTTGAACCTTAAAGTAAACAAAATTTGTTCAACTATTGCATCCAATGTATTTGTTTATTGTGTTAAGAATAATCTTTCTCTATCCCCACAAATTTTCATTGTTTTGGATTCAAAAATATATTGTATGTTGTTGTAGATCTATGGACAATAATAACAAAAAATATTCAAGATATAAGCACATTTGGGGTTTTACAGAATATTACAGTTCTCAGCTAAATTAAATCAGTTGGTGTCTCAACTATTGACTGTGTTATATAGAGGCTTTGCAACATCATGCATCATCAATTGAATCTGGTCTAATTTGATATACATGAACAAGAATTTTGTTTCCAGGGTGGGAAGACTCTATTGTTGTACCTCCTGCCATGGGTACTGTATGGTGGTGCAAAGTGTCTATACACCACAATGTTTGTCATGATAAATGTAAGGTGTCATACATCGGTTGTAAACCCATTAATGAGTTTTTTCTTGATTCTAGGAAAGTGAGCATTTCCTGTCTGAGTTAGTGGTATCAAAAACAGTGTTTGCCAGAATAGACCGCCCTTCGAGTATTGTCACATTTAGTTCCAGTAAACAAGTGAATGATATCTTGAATGAGTGGTCACACAATCTATCCAAATTGATGGGACATCTGAACAAAACAACACATCTCATAACTAAAGAAGAAATGGTCCACAAGCTTTCTCAAGTTTAAAACTAGACTTGAATGCTGTTAGTTCAACACTGCTTTGTATCCTGCAAGTTCACAGGAAGCCCAGTATAGACTGGAGCTCTTTTCAAGGCAATGTCTTACATAAATTAGAGTGTACAATGCTTCAAGACAGGAATTATTTGTTGTATAGAAGGGAGAAAGAACATAAAACAACCTATACTGTAAACATTAAATGGTTTTATTTTCTTCAGAATAAAAATAAATTCTCTTCTTTACATTACGATTTGTGTATGTTACATTGACCCCATTTATCAAGTATTACTTAATCAATAAATCTACTGTAAAAATCAGATCTTTTCTGGAGTAATCATAATTTATAGTATTGAGTATTATGATAAAAATCATCCTTGACTTCTGCACCACTTAATCCATGATCAAATTTGCAATCAAGCTGGGGCTTTTTTTGTGGAGGGAGGAAAATTGGAGAATCTGTAGAGAAAAACATGCAGAAGAGTACCATCCAGCAACTCTACCCACATCTGACTGTACTTATGATCACAGCATAATAACTTTTAGAAAAGCCAATCCCTGTTGATAACCTTAACATTTGCCAATACGTTCTGTATGATCATAACATCATCAGGGATCAAATGGTTGTAACAGATTGACAAGGTCTCCAACTTTTCTAGCTTCTTGGCCATCTTACGTAAATCAGCAACACTTGAAGATACAAACATATTGTCCTCAATAGAAAGATGTTTTAAAGTTTTTGAAGACTTGCAAACAAACTTGGACATGGGTTTCATACAATTGACTAGTGCATTTGTTGACAGCTCCAAATGTTCCAAGTGATGAAGGGGTTGCATATTGCACATTTCATTTAATTCATCACTCCTTGTACCACACCCATTTAAGACCAGGTGCGTGAGAAATGATGCAATATTCCTTAATATTGTACATATCTCACTACCGAGTATATTTTCTGTTAAAGTTAGTTTCTTGAGTGATGATAAGTGTTTGATTGCATCTGCTAATGCAGTGATGCCAGATGTATTGTCATGCTTCAGACGATTGTAGCCCAGATTGAGTTCTGTTAAGTTTCTGAAGGTTTTTAGATAACTTGATAAGGACGTTATTCCTTCGTTTTCAAGTGAATTCATGCTCACATCAAGGCAAGTAATGATATCACACTGAAATTTAAAAAAATTCAAAATGAATGAATGAAAGCAGGAATGAGAAATGAAGAATGAATGAAAGCAGGAATGAGAAATGAAGAATGAATGAAAGCAGGAATGAGAAATGAAGAATGAATGAAAGCAGGAATGAGAAATGAATGAATAAATGAATCAAACACAGATATATTTAAAAATAAGTGATTGAAAGAGAGAGTAAGGAAAAAATGAATTATGAAAATTGTATCAATAGCATGTATCTGACTTGTTAGTACAGTCACTAAAATTCCATTGAGCAGGATCAAATTTTTCGAGCCCTCCCTGCCCACATCTGTAACATTCTACATAGTCCCCCAATATTCAGTGTATTTTTCCTAATTAGCAAGTATCATTACCTCTAATAGAGAAGCCAAGGAACGAACTTTTCTTCTTCCTAATTCCACCATACAAAGGCTGCATATTTTGATATTTAAGATGGTATGTTTGACCAATCCCTGCTTAACAAGTTCAAAATTTTCAGGGTTGACATAGCAATCCATTATCACGGTCAGTGGTGGTACTTTGACTTTCAGATATTCAACATGCTTGTCTGTTTCAGTCAATGGGCGGCAATCTATGACTGACATATCTGACACGTCATTCTGAGACACAGGTAGACCAAGGGCTAGCTTACAAAATGCTGTAGTTCCTGCAATTCCTGTGAATCATTAAAGTTTTAGTGCAATGTATTATCATCAATAACAACAAAATCTTGAACGAAAGTAAAGGCTGGCAGTTATTTCGCTGTCTTAGTAGCGAAATTTCCCCTTTTCCTTGAAAATAAACTTCCTTCCATGCCGGTATGACGAAAAAACATGTGATTCATATTTGAAAACAACTAACCAGTTCTGCAGCCCCTCATGTCGACAACTTCAAGTTTATTATCGGATTTTTGTAAGATGAACGCGAACAACACCGCATACATTTCTCCAAACCCTTGACAGTCTTGCAAGACAAGGTGTTTAAATGGCCACTCACTAACCAGTAAGTGTAACGTCAAAATCTTCTGATTTCTGATTGAAGCCGTGACTAGTGTTTCTAGGATTGTTCTCGGTAGACAATTCAAGTTTCCCGAAAGGAGGCGATAGTCAAGAACAACTATTTCAGCTGCCATTTCTGCAAGACTAGTTAGAGCAGACATCTTTGAAGAAAGTGAAATTGAAGAACTTGCCAGGCGTTCCACTGTGAGAGAGGTTCCAAAGCTCAATCTAATATTTCTCACAAAAACTCGTGATTTCATTAACGTCTTTATTATTCAATTTGATTGTTTATTCATAACAAATCAGTTCTTGGAACGTTCCTTCGGTTATTACTTGCGATACTTTCGGATATTTCCGCGTTTCCTCATGATATTGCCCAAACGTTATAATATTTGGAGCCTGGCTCATTACGAAAGTGTCTCGCACTTTGAACTGGTAATTTTATATTAAGTTATCTCTGCGTTCTTTGTGACTGCTATCGAAGCTACTGCAACAAGACTTTATTAATCAAGAATGACTTCATATTTTTGCAATACAGTAGCTATTTATGTATTTTTCTCCCTTTGCTCATGGCGTAGTCTCGCCAGGGATGATGACAAGAACTCAAAGGTTCTTCTTACAAATGATGGACCGACAACAATCGGAGGAAGAACCATTCTTTCTGCTGTAGTTTTGAATTGTCCTGGTGCAAACCGTTATTGCTGGGAGACGTCCGAGGGAAAAAATTGTTCTAAACTTAAAAAAACTGAAACCAGTCTAGTTGTTGACAACTGGTCGTCTCCAGGGAAGAAGACATTTACCATTATAATTGAGGTTGCTTATCCGCATTATAAGGAATGTGGACAAAATACTACTGTCGTAGTCGTAACAGGTGAGCTGGTGTACTTTTTCTTTAGCCAAAACCCACGTAAATCGCTAAAGAGTAGTAAGAGCCCTTTATGCAACACACACAAGCATAGACTAAAGGCACCTTTATGTCTAGCCTATAGTAGTATATATACCTCACTAGCAGCTGCTTCCTGGTTGGCTCAGTTGGTTGGGCACTGGTCTGTTGTTTGGGAGGTTCAAGCTGTAGCTGGACCTTCATGAGTGTGAAGTCCCTCCTCCTGGGCCCAGTTGTTCAAAGCTCGATTAGTGCTAATCCTGGGTTAACTCTTAATAAGACCTATAGAGTTAATCCTGGATTAGCCATAATCCAGCTTTGAACAACCCGGCCCAGCCCTCTACACCAGCCCTACATGATTGGGCAAGCCTAAGGAACATTAGCATAATATGATAAATTTATAAAAATGCAAAGGCAAGAATATTATTTTGAATAAGAAACATTTTGGGAGTTTCAGTTATAGATCATTTTTATTCTTTACAGTAGACCACCCCACCCCCACCCCCTAGTCCCCCAATGTTGCCTCTTATAAAAACGTCAATTTAATTATTGTGTATGTTTTAAAATTCCTGTGTTTCAGATACAATCAATGCTCAGCTTACAGTGTCTCCTGGTCCTTACCACCATCATTACTTTGTTGGACCTGTTAATATATCTGTACCAGTGCATGATCCAAGTCATCTATTCGACCCTGACAAAATCACTTATACATGGAATTTCAATGATAGTACATCACCAGTAATAAACCATTTGAACAAAATGATATATAATTTTACAGAGGACAGAGTTTATAGTATTTCTGTCTTCATAACAGCCCATGCATTAGGAAAACTCTATAATGGAACTGTGGCAAAAACATTACCCTTTAAAGGTTAGAAGTTTTTCAATAATGATTTATTATTCTCTTTTCATGTACTCATTCTTTCTTTCCTTTCTCTCCTTTCATTTGTCTGATGAGTCTTCTTGTATTCTATTCGTCCATTCAAATATTCTATCTATTCATTCAATCACATTCATCCATTTTATCCCTCTGTCCATCCCATCTGTTTATGCAATCTTATTCTATATATTCCTATTTGTCTATTTGTCTTGTCCCTTTCTTCCACCCATTTATCTATCCATTCCTCAATTTAACTTGTTCACTGATAATACATGAATTTGTTTTTGTGTTACAGTTAACTTTTCTCCAGCTCTTCAAGTCTATAACCTACATGATCACACACCTTTGTCAGTGTTACGACTTGTGCCACCAACCAAGGATAGAGTATATGTGGCATTAGGTCCAGTAGAGTTCATTATAGCTTACAATGATCCTTACTCATTAGTCAAGAATGTGACAACAGGGTGGAACTTCCATGATGGTCCAACATTTCCACATTTGCCTGGGAACAACATAAGCTATAACTTCACCATAGTTGAGGACACATATGTCTGGGCAACACCAAGATTTGTAACTCCAAATACGAATGAAGTTATTCCTCTTCTAACTTTGATATCAGTAAGAGGTAAAAGATTGGTGTTTCTAACGACATGGCATGCCTTATGAATGGTATTTGAATGCCTTGTTTCTCTTGATTTCAGAACCTCTTACTGAACTTAATCTAACAAGTAATTCTTCATACACTACCAAAGGTGATTTACAGGTCAATGTAACATGTCAAGGAAGGTTAGTTTAATCTAATGATTACTACTTCCGAATAATGCAGACTGAAAAAACAATGATATTTTTCTTCATTAAACTTTAGTATGGGTCTATCGGGGTGGAGGTGGTGGATCAGATGTGCAAAACAGTACTTGTGTGTTCATTTTTATAGGCATCTAATGATACAATATGATATGAACTTCATTTAAAGAGGGTGACATAATTAGCCCCAGTAATTATCTAACTCATGGCCCTCATAATTATTTTAAAACATTATTCCATGGTTGCTTTTCTCATGGTTTTATATTTTTCTTTCTTCCATCTAGTGGACCATTTCAGTTGTGTTGGAAATTATTCAAGAAATCACATCGTCCACTGTTTAACAACTGCTCTTCTTTATCTGGAAATTGTAATTTTCAAATAAATTATACAATCTCCTATTCGGGATCTTATACTCTGGACGTTTTGGTGTTAAATTATGTCAGTTCTGTCAATCGTATTCAACACTTCACAATACTAGGTAGGATACAAGTTATAGTAATACCCAAACCATGAGATCTTAGACCTCTTTACTTTGGGTGAAATGTTTTCTTAATTTGTGTCCACATGCCATTCCCTAGAGTATCGTTTCTTTGTTTACATTTGCACATGAGAAGACACATGAAATGGATAAAACCCAAATGATCTTATTCTAAAGAGAATCAAACATGGTCTGAAAATGGGTTAACATTATACACACTGTAGACAGATATATTTTGAGTCTAAACTTAACCTATTGTATCTCTTTGTTTTAGGACCAACTCCTAAGCCTCATCATAACACTGCTGCAAAGACTGCTAGTGCTGTTGTACCTGTTATAGTGTGTGTCATCATCATAGTTTTTGTCCTTCTATTTGTGGCAAAGAAGGTTTACAGTAGCAGGCATCATTCAGTGCTTGAAACAGCTGATTTTGATTTCAGAGATGAAGACAATCGCAGTCTTGATTCTTTTCCAGTTGATAATAAATGCTGTCATTCATTTAGATTCTGTAGAAGATTTTCTAAAAGGAAAGAAAAAATTCCTTTGCTGGAAGATTTGGGAAGCTCAAAAGCAAGCAAATCAGCTATGTACTCTACTATTTTATGAACTGTTGATTAATAATATTACATGTATCATTGATATGTGTGTGTAATACAGAATTTAATGCTATATAGATGGATGCATTGTGATGAAGTGTAGTGTAAATGCATTAATGTAATATTGATTGGCATTATAATATTGCTAATGTTAGTAAATATTAATAATCAATCAAAAATATGACCAAAATATCAGCATTTTACCCAATGATATACATGTAGGACCAACTTGAAATTTAATATTTGATTAAGAGTTGCTTCTGTAATTTATTACCAAATGAGAAAACTAATATAAGGATGATTTCATATTATTGTATAATATTTTGTAATGAACTTAAAGATGAGAATATCTTCATGTCTGCAGCTTTAATAAAAATGCATAAATTTAATATTTACAAACAGTTGTTACAGGCTGAAGTAAACTACTGCACAAACCACTGAAAAAAGCTTGTACTCATGCTCACAGGTGTCTTCATGAAGAATTTGACAAAAGATTTGTATTAGTCATCTGTTTGCTATTACACCAACCAACACGGCTAGTTTTTTCATTCCCTTGAGAATGCTAAAACCATGTGAATACATCAAACTGAATCAGTAGGAAATCATTTTCAAATTATTTACAAATTATGCATTGCCAAATAATCAGATTCATGTGAACACATGACAGATTTTGCAACTGAAAAATTCATGAAATGGACATAGTAAGTCATGATTGCGACAGCACTCTGAGTACAGTAAGCCTTCTGAATATAGATGGTAGTAATTCTGTGCCATATCACTGGATGCGCAGTATACAGTTTCAAAAAGCATTTTCATGCCAAAGGCAATAGGCAATAGGAGATAGCTGAAAAGTGATAGGAGATAGGTCATTTCAAGATCCAAGAATAGCTGGAATGACTTGTGTTTCTGCTTCTTATTCTTATTCTTATCAAGAACATGGACCTTCATGCTGAGACTGATTAGATGTTCTTTGTGTTCAACAAAACACTTTCAATGTCGGAATGACCTATTGCCTATTGCTTTTGGCGATGACAATGTTGATTGAAATAGGTGTATACTGTCATATGCCATGATTTCAACCTCTATGAAATCTACACTGTGAAGAGTCATACAAACAACTCTTACGACACTGTACACATTTTCATGATCATATGACCCAGACTGCATTAAAATATCAAAGGTTAAGTCACTCCGTTGGCTTCTGTCAATCAATGCTTTGAACAAAGCTTGTCTAACTTAGTTAATATCTTGATTAACAAAAGCAAAACATCCAGATAACTTGAGTCACCTTGGTAACTAAAATCCTCTGTCAATATCAAAGTTTCCATGCTCAACATGGACAATAGCCAATATCAATACTCAAGGTGTGGTATATGGTGCAAGTCTACTATGAACATTTCCACACACAAACAGCCATTGAACCACCAAAGAACATGTACAATAAGTTTTTCACTTCGTGTGTGATTTCAAACCCATAGCCTTCACCAACTATAGCATGCCATGATGCTCCAAACTTCTTGTCCATGCTTTCTTTGATCATCTTAGCAGCTGTCTGTGAATGAGAAATATAATTAAGCACTATATCTCAATGAAACTGGAAGGAAAAAAGCTATAAAAGACTATCTATGTAAGTTTATTGGGCATTTTTATAAGGTAGTTACCTCATTATTAGATGAAAACTTTTCACAGGCTGTAACACAAAGCTCCATAGCTTCTGTTCGCATTTCATCATTCATATCTGAATACTAAAACAAAGGAATAGATTTAAAATAGGATGCTCAATTGACAGAAAGCCAACTAGTAAAGTAAACAAAAGCAACATTTTCTCAACTTCTTACTCTTATTAATGGAAAACTGTGAAGTCTTTTGTAATCATATCCAGCTTCTTGAGTTCCTGTAGCTTCAGTTGATTCGGTCATTTTGAAATCTTTGAAAAATAAGTGTTTTTATAGAGTTTTTAGGACAAAAACTAATTTCAAATGCTTTTTTACTTGATACTTTTAAAGATGGCGACTGCTATTCCTCGTTACCATCGCGACGACCAACACAGGAAACCCATATAAAAGTAAAAACTTTTAAGTTAACCATTTTATATTAGAAATAAATAAAGCAAATGCTGATTTTTGGAGAATATAGGAATGAAGCTTAGTTATAATATGGATATCGTAACCTTTATTTTACAAAAAATAAAAAAGAATGAAACTAGTTTTGGGCTCCACAACAGGTCCCAACAGTCGGGCTCCCTATATAGTTTTTGTCAGAGAAAGACTGGGTTAATAATATTTACAAGAAATGACGGCAAATTTCAAGAACTTTGGGAATTTTTTTTAGTTGATAATTTCCCCTAAAACGTTCTTAGGATAATGACTAGATGTGCAGTTATTATATGGGAAATGAGCTGAGCAATGGCATCGAGGGATTTTAGTGAGGAGGAGACGACTTGGATCAAGTAAGCTTCAAGTATAAAACTATATACGAATAGATAGCACTGCTTTGAAATCAAATGAAACCTATTCTTCATAAAAATTGATATTAATACTTCTTTGTTTTTCAGGGAACAGTCCAAATTAAAAGAGAAATTGATAGTTGAGGATAACATAGACTTAAGTTCCGTTTGTCTTATTGGAGGAGTTGACATTTCTTTTCAAAAGGGCGATGAAAATCATGCCTGTCCAGGCTTGGTAGTACTGTCGTACTCTGATAATGATCATGATGAGCCAAAGGTACAATTAAACATCGAAAACTTATAAATGTGATGAAGAATATGTTAAGAAAGCATCGAAAATAAATGATTTTTATGTTCGAATTAATTTTCTTTTTCTTTATGAAAAACTTCTTTTTGCAAGCAGTACATATCTAGGTAAGGGGATTTCTGAATAACAAGCTGGGGTTTCTCTTTTGAAGAGCGCATGTGTTAACACCTGATAGTACCTGCATGATGGGTACATTTACCTTATCCATTATTTATGCAGATTAAGTAAAGTCATTCTCATTCTTCTCATTCTCAATATTCTCTTCTTATTATAATTGATCAATAGTCCATTATTTACATTCAAGCACTTACAGGGCTATAGCCAGGGCAAATTGTTTACTGAGGCAAATGGGGAGCAAAGGTGGGAACAAGTAGGAAGGTTCAGGGGCATGTGTCCCTGGAAATGTTTTGAAATTATGACCATTGGAAATGCAATTTCCAGAGTCTTGAAGGGCATTTGTGACATTTTACTGAGGTAACTGCCTCACTTGCCTTATAGTGGCTATGGCCCTGGCACTAATTATCACAGGGACAAATCCTGAATGATTTCAGGGAGTGGAGGGGTAACTGTTATCTAGAAAGGCATCACATCGAATCCTTTTGAGGTCTACCTTCTCCTTAGTATTTTTCAACTCCAAGGGGGAATGACTAGCCACCTATTCCACCACCCTTGAATCACCCTTGTATCATTATCATTAGATCATTATTGAATTGTCTCATCTGTATGATTTCAGGTTGTGTACGAGGATTATTCCCTTGAGCATCTACATATCCCATATATAACAAACTTTCTTGCATTCAGAGAGGTTCCACTCTTGAGAGCCAAGATAGAAAAGCTGAAAAGAGAAAACCCTCAACTCATGCCACAGGTCAGAAAACTCTACCAAATATTTTTTATTCTGGTATTAACTCTACCAAAAACAAATTCTGTTAGGGAGCTTTAATAATTTATGTGGTGGTGTGTTAGCCATTCTCTCTTTGGGGAGGGAGGGGCTGTCAAAGATATTAATTCAAATATGAGTTAGTTCACTAAACGTTTTTTGGGGGGAGGGGGGTGACTAAATTATGTTATGTTTGAGTGACTCTGAAAATGTTATTGGAAAATGTTAAATCCCCATAGCTGCTCATCCCATAACTTATGAACACTTTTTGACAAACATATTTTCATTGCAGGTCATCATGGTAGACGGGAATGGTGTGCATCATAAAAGAGGTAAATCTCTCTTTCTCATTTTGCAATGGCAAAACATGGCAAAGTTTTTCCTGAACATTATATATGGTGATAGATGTGTGGAAGAGGTTGGTCATACTTGTTTATTCTTTCGATCTTTGATGTTTTGATTGTGGGAGAGAGTGTACAACATGTTAATCTAGCCAGCTGCTTCCTTGTCAAAAGAAGGACAAATTTCCTAAGCTTTTCATATGAATTAGGGCCATAAGGAAGAGTACAGTTTTTTCTGTAAATTGCTTCCCTTAATAAATAAAGTGTATCTATCTATCTAATTAAATTTTCAGGTTTTGGAATAGCTTCTCATCTTGGTGTTGATACTGATATACCTACGATTGGAGTAGCAAAAAATTTGTTATACCTTCATAGCATTTCAAATGATGTAGCACACAAAACACAAGTAATGGCAGAGTTCAATTTATGTGACATTATGTTTTGTATTAATATTTTTAATAGTGTTAATGATAATTTCAAATAAATATTTTGTTTTCAGATAAAAAATGAACTTAAGAACCTAGGAGACCAATTTCCTTTGAAGGGACCATCAGGAGAAACAACTGCAATGGTATGCAAATAAAATAGGAAATCATTTTTATACCAGTAATGAAATTGAAGGCTTTTTCTATGTTCTAGGTCCTGAGAACAAGTAAGCCATGTGGAAGGACTGTTTGTAAACCTATTTATGTGTCAGTGGGACACAAGATAGGATTGGCAACTGCTGTAGACCTTGTCCTTAAATGCTGTAAATACAGAATACCTGAGCCTACAAGACAGGTTACAGTATAGTACATTCAACCTATTGAAAAAAATTCTATTGCTTTCTTTTATAACTTTTAAGTTTATATTAGTTTCAAGGGTTAGATCACTGTAACAATTTCTAACACCTTCATTCTTTTTATAGGCTGACATCCGTTCCCGAGCATATTTAAGAGAGAATTATGAAAAAGAATTGGCCAAGTGTCCTTGTAAGGGTAAGGATGGTCAGAGTTAATTTTCAATATTTGATGAGAAAACATAAATATTTTAGGTATATTTTATATATCCACCAATTTATGCATCAAATCCTATTGAATCAAATTGTCTAGTATCAGCAGAGTACATGTCTGAACCAAGAGTGTATAGTATTATTTTTAAGATAGATTTTAAAGAATATTATACATAGATATGAATTAGGGAAGTATCCAAGACTTAATATTATAAACCAGATTTTTTAGGGTAAGACACTTTTTAATCATCAGTAATATCGTCTTAATAATTCTTATATGTAGTATTAGATTCTTACAACACCAGGCATTGTTCTTATATTGATAGTTAATTTTTAATAAATTTATCACCTATTGATTGCCTCAAGTGCAATTTTTCTCATATTTTTAAAGCTTTCATGTGACTTCAAGACTTCTGAGTGACGAATTGACATTCAGAATCTTGAAACCATCATTTTATGATGGCTTGATGGTGTCTAGCTTGTGGTAGTCTGCCCAATTTCAATGTCAATCAAAGCAAAAAGAAAAAAAGAAAACAAGGTAGTCAACAAAACTTGTGGAGGGGTTTCAGTATCTGCATTCCTTCCTTTGATGCTCCCGACAATGCACACAATAGAGCATTTTCACATGACACCACAGGGGCAATGTTGGTATACATGTACCAAAACAAATACATTTTCTATCCTCTGTGGCATTGCACTCTATTTTTATGCAAAAACTGTGCAGAAAGTTTCTATTGTTTGGTACACCAATATGGCTGCCTCGTCACTTGAGTGAAAACATTCTATAGTATCAAGAAGTTTTACTGTAAAGATTACAGGGGAGGGGAGGGTAGGTCCAGTCATTATCTTATAGTGCTGTACATAGCACAGTCTACTGATGTAAATGATGGCATATCATAGGTACCAGTATCGGCTAAAGGAGCATGAATCTTGATCTGCCTCATGTGTGTATCTCTCCCATTCTGATGGTTAGCGAGTACAGCTACTTGTACCATATATGTTCTTAAAGGTTTGTTGCCATCAGACAGAGGAACTGTAAGCCATCCATTAGGCTCCGCTAACTCTATCAGTTCTACTTGATGCAGGTCATGAAAACTATTGCCAGCTCGTATAGATATCTTACTAGGAGTATAACTCTCGTCGGCCTTGTAATCTGCGTATAACGATATATTTTGGATAGCAGTTTTTCGTCGAAATTGGATATTAACGAGATGAGGTTGAGGTCCATCAGACTGCCAGTAGGTCTCTAGATTACCATCACGTAATTGCTCAATTCCAAAACCTGGTTTACAAGAAGACAAAGACCATACTGCTTGATCACCTATCTCTCGTAGTTTGTGTCCATTAACCTCTTCTATCTGTAGTGCTGATGTTGTGTTTGTACTTTCTTCATTTTGTCCCGCCATTTTGAATATTCGAATCGTGTGTCAGCTGAGCATGCGCTAGATGCGGTGTTGTTACGCGGGCTCAGACAGCACGGGACGCCATATTGAACAACAAGGCCAGATAAATAGTAGTCCAAAAAATGGTAAGTTTATGTCGAAAATATTATCTCACTTCACTTATTAGTGTCAGGATCAATTGAGTTATAAATATTTCTTTATTCCTGATATGCTTTTTTTTTCAAAACTCAAAGTAATTAAGGCCTAAACAGCGAAGCAAGCTTGTCCTCTTCAATTCTTTTTATGGGGTCTATGAGTTTAAAAACATTTTGGCAAAACTAAAGGACAAATCGTTTGGTAATGCGTAGTCCTAATTTGAAAATCAAGTAATCTCTTCTTAACTGAAAATATAATTTATATTAACTATATTTACAATAAAATGGTTACCTTAGAGAGTACCTAAAAAGCTAATGATGAGAGTATGTGGACCGCGTGGCACTAATGAAATAGTAGAAGATAACATAGGTAAGTTGTAGTGCTTGGGAACGAGGTTATTCCGGGCGAAAGCCCTTGGAATTACATTCGGAAAAATTAATTTCCGACCTCGCTGGGATTATGATGCAAAGACGCGGTCCACATACTCTCATCTTTGCATCATAATTACCGCGACCTAACATCTATTTCACCCCGGCCTGCTCTCAGTCTGACCTCTAGCTCAGCTGGTAGAGCATCGGTAGTACAATTCCGAAGGTCGTGGGTTCGAATCCCAGCGAGGTCGGAAATTAATTTTTCCGAATTTAATTCCAAGGGCTTTCGCCCGGAATAACCTCGTTCCCAAGCACTACAACTTACCTATATTATCTTCTAAAAAGCTAATGAATAGCTAATTTACCAACCATTTGCCTTATTTTGTCTTTTAGACTGACAGATATAACATACACAGTCAACTAGAACATTGTAAGTAAAAAACACTTAGTCAAAACAGGGCTTAGAATAACATGTTGGCAGGCCCTTGTTTCTGGTGAAATGTTACTGGTTAAAATGACTGGCAAGGCAAACATTTGACTGGACAAGTTTCAATTCTGTTTGGACATTGCTCAATGTGGGGCCATTATTTTAGGCCCTGCAAAAGGAAGTCATTCTAAGAATGTTAAAGAAATAGAGAAATTTATTTCCAGTTCCTCAGTCTGCATGTTGCACCTAATGCAAGCTAGACTGTCATTATTGCCATATTGACATTAAGCTGTTTTATCTTTTCTTTTTATTCAAGTACAATCCAAGTATGTAGGTACAGGACATGCAGATACTTCAAAGTAGTGAGTATACAATGCAGTAAAATAATACTTTTACATTATATATCATTTGCACTGTAATGGATCTGCACTGGATTAGTTGTCATGGGCTCACTAGCACTAAAATGGGTTTCTAAGGAAAGGCTTGTAGTCTGGATTAGTTGTCATGGGCTCACTAGCACTAGAATGGGTTTCTAAGGAAAGGCTTGTAGTCTGGATTAGTTGTTATGAGCTCACTAGCACTAGAATGGGTTTCCAAGGAAAGGCTTGTAGTCTGGATTAGTTGTCATGGGCTCACTAGCACTAGAATGGGTTTCCAAGGAAAGGCTTGTAGTGTGGATTAGTTGTCGCGGGCTCACTAGCACTAGAATGGGTTTCTAATGAAAGGCTTCTAGTCTGGATTAGTTGTTGTGGGCTCACTAGCACTGGAATGGGTTTGCATGGAAAGGCTTGTAGTCTTGATTGATTGTTGTGGTTCCCTGGCACTACAATGGGTTTCCAAGGAAAGGCTTGTAGTCTGGATTAGTTGTCATGGGTTCAATGGCACTAGAATGGGTTTTCCAAGGGAAGGCTTGCAGTCTGGATTGATTAAAAAAGATTTTACAGTTTTCATGCATAGAAATTATAAAAAGAAGAAAAGAGGCATTGTTTATGTTGGTTCATTTTTTAGATGCTTATAATTTGCCAATATCTTAAACTTATAAAACAAAAAATTGAAAAATATAATATGTCCTGTTTATTTTATCAATGTTTTGTCTTGATAATCATTATTGATGTCTTTGATTTCCAGTGAATGGCTTGTGAATCAACAGAGAGATAGCATGGCATCTTACATAGGACACAGTAATTTGTTAGATTTCTTTGCACTGGTAGAAAATGAATCTAAAGCCAGAGTAAGGTTTAATTTGCTTGAGGTAAGACCACTTGAAATATGTATTTGATTTAAGTGAAGATTGTGTTTGTGATAAATGACACTTTTGCATTATATATCCGAATACAATCTTTGTCAGAAAACTACATTATTTCGGAATGATAATAATTTTCATATCATGATATTTACGTATTTATAAATATGGAGAACTAAACAGCAAGGTTTTTTGAGACTAAAATGAGAGTTTTTACTAAAGATGTTATATTTTTATAGAAAATGCTGCAACCTTGTGGAACTCCTCCCCAGCGACCAGAGGAATAAACCAACTTGCAACTGAACTACGACTTTTCTATTTAAAGACTCCTATATCACATAAAGAATGTCTTGTATAAAACAGCATAACAACTGATCATCTGTAATCAAACAAAAACTACCCTTTCAACTTGTGGATACGCAAAGCATTATGAATTCTTGTAAGGGTTTGAATATGCAAATGTGTTTAAGGGGAGGGGATTGGTTAGAAGTAACTTCAACCAATCATCCTCTATTGCATTATGTAACAAGTTTTTTCTGACATTCATGTTACGTATATTTTATATTATATATTGTTATGTAATGTTATATAGCTATTAGTTACATGCCCAGGCTGCTTTTGTACATCTTTGACTGTTGCTATAATTGTTGATTCTTTCCTAACTAAGCATTCAAAAAGCTATAAAAATTCCATATTTGTATAAAGATTTTGACACCGTATTTCAAGTGAAGAAGATATGCTATCTTGTATGAAACACTGCGAAAACAAACAAATAAAGTACGGCAAACTGTTTTTCTATCATTTTGCTGTATTTTGTTCACTTGTTTTGCAAAGATTTAACACTTTTCGAGTGTTGACAATGGAGATACAATCGTAAGACTTATATACCTATTTGAATATCTGATGACAGCTCTTCGTTACTGCTCATGCCTGTCGGGTCATGTATGGCACCCTACGTGTTTGTATTTCTTATTTTGGCCTTGATTATTTTTTTGATTGCGGTTGATTGCATTAAAAATGCAATCCAATGTCGACTTTTTGCGAGTTGTCGGCAAACCTCCAAATGGATATTTACATACAATTTGCAAACTTTTAGACGTTCTAATCCATGCGGACAAAAGGGATTTGGATTCTTTTAGATATCATTGTCATTGATGTTTATTAGCGATGAGTGGTTAACACAAATAATTAAAAATAAGCTAGATGATTAGAGAGAAAGTTGAGGTCAAACAAGTGTCGTTTGTCTGCCATTCACAAGGTTCAACGTAATGGAAGGATCTTGTTACAACGTTCCTCCGTCTGACTCCAGAAGAACGTGACGAAGAGTCCAAGTATTGTAGTTTTATTATGCCAAGCAGTTTCCTCTCTTCCTGGCTTGTTAATCACATCTATTCACTGGGGAGTTGACTAAATCGAGTCTAATTGGCTCGCGCCGACTATTCTTTCTAAAGGAGCTGGGTCTTTGACGCAAATAGACACGACTGCTTAGCCTTTTATTTCACTTATCAAGCTGTTTCCAGTTTTGAATAGAGAAACTGGGTATCCAGTCGTGTTATACTTAGCAAGTTTAGTTATGTAGGTTGTTGTATGGTTCCTGGAATAAATCCTGATGTCTTCGCTCAAGATAGTTGTGTTTCCTGGACCAGAAGGTGTTGCTTACACTACAGAAAAGAGAGCTGTTCAAACCAATCCTATGATTGACTTTTTATCTCAACACTCGTCAACACGGACACAGGAGCAAATACACACTATTAAACAAATAACCAACAACCATCTAGAAGCCGCAGACAAACGAAAAAACACAAAACTGAAAGGACGCCAACTCGTTTGTCCGCCTATCTTGGATTTGGCCATGAACAAATGTCACCCCAACTGTGAACAGCATCCCGCTCACAAACACAGAAGAATAATCAACGGTTTCTTCCCGTCTAAAATAAGAACAAGTTCCAATACTGGCAACGTTAAAGATCCCAGGCAGGAAAAACAGGTAATGATTTATGTTAGTAGAGTTTCTAGGCTAAGATAATCCGTGCAATGACCACCACCCTAATGGCCACGCAACTATAACAAGAAGATGAGAATTTAACAACAAACGAGGAAAAAAACAATGATAGAATGATGGTTCCTGTAAACGCTATTTTCTTAAACAAATAAGGTAGGAGATCAGCGAAGAATGACATACCATTATAAAATCATGTATCTGATAGGAAAAACAAGTGCTTATCTTATAGTTCTGATTGGTACCAGTAACTATGGACACTATTAATGAAATCTAGACTGCAGGTCACATTCAAGGAGATTTTTTTCCAAAAACGACAGTGCAATTATCGATTTTATGAGCGAAAAACACAAAATTGAAAGCATAAATTGTTTAGGCTTTTCTTAGAGAGTTAATAAAATCGTTCAAAAACCGGCTTTTTCGCAAAATGTATTTTACTCGATTACTTTCATAACAATCATCATCATTAGGTGAGCATCGATGACTATTTCTTTTCGATTAAAGCCTTTTCGTTTTCTAGTATTTTGTAATTCGATAAACTCTGGCATTTCACTCGGCTTGCGGATGATTTACCTCATTATCCTCATGGAAGTTCTATGCAACTAATGATATAGTTATTTTCTTGTGCCATCCATTAAAAGGCAGTGCTGATATCAGTCTGAGTGTCGGAGTTTTAAGACGAGAAGATGTATAGATAACATTTAAACTCTATTTTCTGTAGCACTCTTTTTTCCTAGCATATTTTTTGTTGTGTCCGGATGCGATTTGGATGGCCGTTTGCAGCGTTTGGTCATAGTTGGTCGCCAGGTGGGTGCTTGCTTTTCACAGTTTGCCATGAACCGTGTCAAAACTTTTTAGTGTCGGTTTTCAGGCCTAGTAGTTTCAAACTCTTTTAGACTGATTGACCTTATGAATCCCGACTTCACCCAATAGACAGCATAATGATGCCTTGCCTCAACACAAACTCGGCCTTATGTTAAATAATCACAAAGTGCTTATATATTTGCAGGAGCCATTTGAAGAGAACTTGACAGCCGACTCGCCTTTGGAACCCCATCAAAATGGATCATTTCTAAGTAGAAGTGGGTCAAAACACGGCCAACTATCTGAGCAGCCAACAGCCCGGAGGTTCAATGATCAGCATGAGGAGAAAGTTCATTCAGGAAGAAGAGTAACATTGTCTTTAAGAAATGGTTCCCCATCACCGTGGATAAACCGGTATCAAATCAAGAAGAAGTCCATATCAGCCTGTAATAAGGGGAACACCAACTCCCAATTTGTCACTCGTGGATATTCTAGATGAGAGTAGGCAGATAAATTATCACGTTTATCAGTCTTTCTGCATTTGAAACGGCAAACATTACCACATTTAATTTCCATCGTTTCCCTGTATTTCACACCTTCGCCAAAGACAAATATTTTTTTGTTTATTTAACACTAAAAATATTATTTGTAACGGATCTTTCACCTGATATTTCAGGTACGTATGCCCACAGGGAGCCCAATTTAGATTAAAGTGAATGGTGAAAATAAAACAGTCAGAGTATATATACATAAGATCAACAGGGAAATTATATAGGAAAACAAAGGCACGCACGAAAAAAATGTTTTAGTGCATTTGTATTGATTTTTTTACTCTTTCGCATTACAGAGGACATTATCTTGATCTTGAATTTAAAAAAAATATTAATTATTTAATTTTTCCGATTTTATTTTCACCATTCACTTTAATCTAAATTGTGCTCCCTGTGTTATTACTGATCGCATTGACCATTCCCAGAATTCCTTGTTGTCATGTAGCGGACAGACGCAAGCCTCAATATCAAATGTGTGTTTATCCGCCTGTTGTAGTAAAGCAGTTGTTTTACTCGAAATTTGGTGCGATAATTAGTCAGTAGAAATGATCTTATTTAGCGTCTGTTAAGAGGGAGTGTTGTATATTGTATCTTACATATTTGAGGTTTCATCAAACCCATCATAAATTAATTCTAAACAGAAATAAATGTTATGTAAGAGATATCTTGTGTTGTTACTCGTTTGCTTCTTGATAGATGTTTATCCTGTTACATGTGGAATATACCAGCTGAACGTTAAGTTTCTTTCCTAATGTAACAAGAAACTACAAACGACCTTAGATTCATTTAGTTGATTGAAAGCAAACTATTTTAAAGCAATTTTCTTTGGCGTTCCAAATGAAAAAAGCAGTGTTCTCAATGGGACGATGGGACAGTAAATTGCTCATAATACGTCATCATGTGTTACCATAGCACCGGTGTTCAGTTGCTTCTCGTTCCTGGAGCCCGCGTTCATTGTGGTCTTCGCATCAAAAGTAGCCTGTGTACAGCCGCTTCCCACCCCTCCCCCCCCTTCGGGGAAAAAAATGGGGAGGGACTACATGACAAGGATCTAGGAAAAAACCATGTGCTCAAAACTAACTTGTTTAATGTGAACATGTGTTCAATGATTGAATGACATAGCAACTGATGCTTGGTAAGTATGCAGTTTCCAGCTTGAAAAATAGATCCAAAATATTGTTAATACCATCTGATAGAGTAGCTAGCTCTTATCATCAAGAGCTGCCACAGCTTGTTCAACTCTATTTTGTAGAAGTTCAGGGTTTGCTAATGTCTCTAAAAGAATATTCATATCCATCTCTAACAGCATTCCAGTAATTTTATCAGCATAATGAGGGTAAATCTTCAACAATATTTTGTATAATTCTTCTCCAATAAGCTCTTTTTTTATATCGTCATCTAATCCAACCAACCGTCTTTTGAGATTGCTTAGATTTAATTCTGATTCTATTTGTCTTAAAAACGATTCATTTTCCTGCTTTCCTAGTGATCCATGTGTATTTTCTTTGTCATCACTTCCACAGGATTTTTCTTCTTCCCCTAAAGCTTGAACTGCTTGAGAAACTTTTTCCATCAATATTTCATTATCATTATTAATCTCGCGTAAATTTGGAATGTCCATTTCCAGAAGCATACCAGTTATTCGATCTGCAGTATTAGGGTGTTGATTTACGACTTTAAGGAATATTTGACAAGCCAACTGTTCTTTTTCCTGTTCCTCCTCTAAAGAAACAGCTTTAGAGATGTCATTGTCTTGTTTTTGGGTTGGGGTGTTTTTGTCCTTCCTGTGAATTTTTGAATGAATTAAACGAATTAACATATGATTCCTCAAAGGTCTTGCAGGGAGGGGGAGGGGGGGTCTTTAGCCTTTCCATTATATCCCTATATTTTGAAATTTAAGACTCTCCCAGTTCTGAGGACTCCTGCAGACCCCTTGCAGACTTTATGAGCTGTTTTATCCTTTACCAAACTTTGTGAAAATGATTCAAAAACCAGAAACAGCCTCAAAAAGAGAGGCAAAATAAATTTACTGCTAATCACTTTGCCTTTGCAAAATTATCGTCAAATATTTTCAAAACCTTTGGCTATGGATAACTTTTGTCAGTGCTGTAATATTAGAATAGCACTATACCTATGAAGCACAAGGACACACACAGCTTTTATACCTTGTGGCTTTCTTGTTTACTTCAGTTTCCATGGTAACTGCTGCAGCTTTGTGTATGTGTTCAATGAACTGATCTTTATTGTCCAGCAACTCAACAAGACGTCCTTCTCCCAATTCTAATAACATCCCTGTGATTTGTCTGGCAAATACAGGATATAACTGCTGAACAGTTCCATAAACCTTGTTACCAATATCATGTGTCGGCACCAATGTAACAGTACTAACAACAAATGGATGAATGCATCTATCAAACTTGGGAGAGGTAAGGATTTTTTTGGGGGGGAGGGGTCATAGGGAAGTGATTTTCCTTTGTTAGTGGTGGTGGTGGTGAGGGAATGTTCAGGTTTAGTGATCCACACAGGAGCCAGTAGAAGGGATTATCTACCCTCTCTGTTTCTTAGTAGGAGGGTGATGGACAGAATAATAATACAATCAAAATTTAGAGAAAAATAATTTTATCCAAACAAAGCTTGTCTTGAAAAATTGTGCTGCCATGTGCTATCTGGTTAGGTCTTAGTAACTCACCCATTCCTCCTCCATTTCTCTAGTTAAGAACAAGATCCTTACAGGGGAGGGGAGGGTAGTAAGCAAAGACATGCAGCTATTTACTGACCTGCTCCTCCCCTCATAGCTCTAGTTTGTTGCTTGACATTTGCGATTCTAGTTTTATCCGTAGCAAAAACATCTACGAATGAGATTTGAGAAATGTTTATTTATAAACTATTTTTCCTTACCTAGTTTGTCTGACAACCATCGCTGCTCTCTCAATCCTGTTACTTAGCTCCTCTTGATTTTCTAGTAACTCCTTTAGTTCATTTTCATCCACCTCAAGAAGCATTCCAGTAATTTTCTCGCAATGCTCTGGGTAAAGTTTTTCCACTATTTCATAAATACGTAATTCAATAATATCTTTTTCACTGTTCGGTTGTTCGTCTCTTCCAACAAAGTTCCCCATGTTCTCTAGTTACTCGTACCAAGCCTTTCTGGTTCGATCTCACCACAGGAATCCCAAGCATCAAGTTCTTTTCAGGGACTTTTTAAAAACTCTTTAAAAACAAAAGGTTCATTAATTCCCGTGTAAAAAGAACAGGCATTAAATCAAGTCATTCTAATCCATTCTAAGCGTTCTAATTCATTTCCGCAGTTCAATACCGATCCTAAACACAGATCACTCAACGCGTTTTAAAACTGTTTTCCATTCAACACTATCCCATATCTAAATTTAATAAAAAATGGATTAAAAAAAAATCTTACGTGGATAAGATGGGATTCGAACCCACCAAAAGAAGTTTTAAAAATCGACTCCACTTTGCCATACCCCCGAGACATCCGCAGAGCTGGGGCGTCGTATGGACTTCGGACCTGACGGCGATTAAATCCTTCTGCCCTTGGGTGTACGAATTACGCAAGAAAATGTTCTAGCCGAAGCATCAGGGGAGAGACCAGCCGGCCCCCAGACCATATCGGCTAATCCCTTGCATCTCTGCCACGCACGGAATCGGTTGAAAAATTTAAGTTAAAAATTCTAGTCTATTGGGTGCATTGTTTTCACCTCTATTGTTATGCTGATTCACCTGGAACCGTGGTCCAGTGGATAAATCGTTGTCATTCAAAATACTGAGTCAAGCTCGTCTGAGGAGCGTTATCACTTGGATAGGTGACCTAAACATTAGCACCTACTCACGCTTTTGATCCTTTTTTTCGTTTTTCTTTTTTGATTTTTAAAATAATAGGATATAGAATAGGTTACTCAAAAATAGATAAGTTTCACTGCTTTGAGTAGCTAGATTAAAAATTTGAGTAGACACAATAAAAGAAAGATCTTTTGACGGCATCGAACTTTCTTGGTCAGTTTACACGGGATCTCTGTATCATGTGTCCGAAAAGGACTTTTGGGTAGTGCCATAAAGACTCCTGGGTACTATTGCGCAATTTTGGCATTTTCTGACGCAGGGAAATATAATCGTCTCATACCCAGAGTCCTCCCGCGCCTTCCTATCGCTCTCCCAGGCACTGACTAATCCATTTCCGCAATCAATACCGATCCTAAGAACAGGTCAGGTTTAAACTGAGTTGAGTTCTGGGATGATATAAACCATTAGTCATCGCGTTTTGAAACTGCTTTCCATTCAACACGGTACATATCCCTTGGAGCAATACTTAGCAATACTTGTAGAACGTTGCTCCGAGGCCAATTTCTAGTTTGACAGCTGTGCAGCTGACCATAGTGTTATCTCTAATGCTTCCGACTGATTCTTAAAAACGGATTTCATTTTAAATCACATCTACTTTAACTTTAACAAGCTTACACGGGTGTAAGTAGGAATTTTTCTTTTCTTTTGACGTCAACTTGGCCTTAAGGTTTGACAAAAAGTAATTTGTTCTGATGTGACATCAGTTGTGTTCACAGCCTCTCGCATGCAACTATACATCAGAGGTTACAACAGACTTCGTTTTAAATCTTTCTAATCTAGATATATTTATTTGCTTATAACTGTACTATACACTGAACTGAAAACTCAAGAAAGCTTCTCAAGTTTGTGCATTTCGCCGTTCACGTTTTAGTGATGAATATCTCCAACATGAGCGAGGCTGTGAATGACACACGTCTTGTGGAGTGCTCGAATATCTCTGATCCTTGGCAGTCTGTTTTGTGTACGAGATGTGGACTCGTTCTTTCACCTGACCATCAAGAACTACTTGGTATCTATTATAAACTCGAGCCTATGTTTGGTACTCTTGCCTTTGTTTTGTCACTGCTCAGCTTGATTGGGAATTTCTTGGTGATCTTGACAGCTTTGGCCGACCGTCACAACCATAACATGGCTGATTTGTTTTTCTTTAACATAGCCATCGCCAGTGAGTTCTACTCGGGGGTGAACATCATTGGCGAGTCTTTATCTCTCGTACAAGGACAGATAACGTTGAAGGAATCGTGTGTGAGTCAACCGCTTACGAGTTTGAGAATACTAACGTTTACCGTGTCCATCTACTCTTTGTTGGCCGTAAGTATGGATCGTTATCTTGCTACAACAACAATGTTCAACGTTAGCAATGATAATAACCGTAAAGTTGAAATCCTGGTTCTACTGTGGCTGATATCACTGGCTATCACTCTACCAATAGCTTTCTGTGACTTTACAGTCAACATCCCTTACACAGTATGTTTGGCCATCATCATCCTCTGCCTACCCCTC
Source organism: Actinia tenebrosa (assembly GCF_029948245.1). NCBI lineage: Eukaryota > Metazoa > Cnidaria > Anthozoa > Actiniaria > Actiniidae > Actinia > Actinia tenebrosa. The sequence goes on from NW_028292578.1 coordinate 8,874,719, forward strand.
TTGGGAGTACTGGTGTTCAATTTCTTTATTTGTAAATCTGCACGCATCCAAGTAGGCCCGATGCCTCGTCATGGCGAGATTCACACCCAAAGAACAGTTCGCTTGGTGACCGCCCTTGTTGTTTCACTTGTAATACTGTGGATGCCTTACTTGGTAATGATTAGTTACCCAGCAATCAATGGAGATATATTCAGCTGTGATGGATACATAAGAGTTCTATTGGTCGAAAGGGCTGTCAATATCCTGGCTTACTTCAACGCAGCAATCAACCCTGTGTTGTACTGCGTATTTTCGAAGACTTTTAGACAAGGATTTCAAAGTATTCACAGATTCTCTTGTCCTTGCCTTTTTGAGCCACAGTAAACACTTAAATTATCATTCAATGACATTTCCGTAAGGAATTACTATATAGCCTACATATAGTCGCACGCTCCGATTGGTCGAGAACTGTGCTGTATTATGCATGGGCACAGCAAACTTTGCAAAGAAGAGGAAACACAGTGAAAACGGATTTTGTCTCTTCTAAACTCTAAAAAGCTAATGAAACAGCTGTAGCCTTTGCACCACCTCACTTTCCCTAGTCTTATTATTTAGCACCTTTCTGAAAAGAAAGTGAAAATTAGATTCAAAATATTCTCTGCATGCATCACGTGCATGGTATAGCTTCAACACATCTATCAGTGTTTGTGTGTGCGTTATATTTATGTATACGGTCGATTCAAAAAACGCTATCGTCGACCAGCTTGCGCGACTGGACCGAAAGGGACTCTGGGTAGAAATCATTGAAGCGATTGACTGCTTATTAATTATGTTTCGGGTTTACATCCGCGCTACATTAACTATTGTCTACAGGACGAGCTCGAGCGAAAAGTGTTGAAAAAACCGGGTTTTTTAAAAATGCCTTCACATTTTCGAATTTGTGAATTAAATCATAATGACTTTGGTTTTCTTTGGCTAAGACTAAGCTATTATTTTTAGCACTAGCGGGAAAACCGGTTCAGTAATTTTTACCCAAAACCCTTTCGGTGAGTCGCGTAGACTTGCGCATGTGTCCGTTGTACTCATTTAGATATGTCGGGTTCTGGTTTTTTAGTGTAAGCGTACCTGCTATTCCGTGCGCTTTAGTATAATGAGGCTGCCTCAAACTGGTCTATCGATGGATGCAAGCATTCCAAAGAGAGTCAAAGGACAAAAACATGGCGGCCGTTTTGGTGCCGTTAACAATGGATGCTAATATGAAATCTTTTGTTAAATGGCACCAACTCTCTCTCTTGCGAGAGGCCGCGATGAAGTAACGTGCAATCGAAGCCTTGACGGCTGGTGTTATCCCTTCATGTTTTCGTGATAAAAATATAACTTAAACAACATTGGCAAAGAACAACACCAGTTTGAAGAGCATGTCTCAACTCTCATGGCATGATAGATAAATATAACATAATGCTCCATGATTTGTTAAACTTGTTTAGCAAGTACTCATGTAAAACTTTCCTACCAATATATCGGTGTTCCTTGTAAAGCACTTTAGTGCAGGCAATAATACCATTAGTGATCAGCTATAGGGAGCTCTGTGATACGTGCTGTACGAGCATGACAGGGTCTTTAATGAATATTCATCGCGTGTTTCTGCGAGTTTTTCTCATAATTCACACTAGTTCATCAAGTGCCCCATCCAACACGGAAAAGTTCTGTCCTGGCCTTTTATTGAATCGATACGCGACATTCAAGATGAGCAAGCGAAGAATGTTATTAGTGTTCACTATCCTGATGGGTTTTCCTTTTTCATATCTGTTCTTCAAGATGGAATTTATGACTTTTTCGAGTCAAATTTTCAATCGTTCCAACTCATCCGTTTTCGATGATGATAGTTCTTCACTAGAAAACAGCGACAATTCCGACTCGAGCAAGGTTTTAAGAAACTCTAGTTCCCCTGAAGGGAATAAAAATAGTCTCAGACTAGTAGTTATTATTTCCACGGCACCTTATAGAAGAGCAAGAAGAGATGTAATTCGAAAAACCTATTGGAGATATTGTTACAACAACAGCCAGGTACGTAACTCACCATCCATGATGGACAACAACTATCTTTTATCTAAATCTTACACGAGGCTTTAGTAAGTAGAGTATTGATTTTAACTTTATAAACGTCGTGTTGGGACTAGTCATTGATAAAGGGGAAAAAGGGATGCTGTGTTTCCAGGGAGGACTACGGTTTTCTCAAGCGCCCATTTGGCGGGAGGGTCACAGATTCCCAGTTTTAGCTCATTTTAAGCGAGGATCAAATATTTTTACTTTTAAGATATTAAAGTCAACATAATTACTTTATTTAACTTCAAGTACAGAAAAGTAAAAACTACTTTTCCATATAACGAAAAATACAGTTTATCAAAGATTTTGAATATTCGTTAAGTAATATGTACAATATGAGTGGCTGTGTTGTATACGATATGACAACTGGAGTCGTCGAAGAGAGTTTGTATATCGTATACAACACGATATATTACTTAACAAACGTCTAGCCTAGTTCTTTTGTTTTTTGTTAATATTTGCAAGATAAAATGAGTCAATTTGCCAAAGAAAATCCAATAAGTTAAAGTTTATGCAAATGAATATGTTTCTATCACAGGATTAGAAACCTTTTCACGGTCGTGATTTCTACTGTGTGTTTTCAGTCCTCATTTGTTAAAATCTCTCATATGATAAATGAATGTCAGACCCCGTCCACACTAATGCATTTTTCATACAACAAATAATATGCCGGATGAGATGTTTAATCGCTTGTTTGGAACTAAATATTGCTTTGTTGAACCTTTGGTTGGCAACACAGAACATCCATTCTAAGGGCACAAGACTCGGGCAACTAAGTAAAGGATCAAGGGCCGAGAAGATTTTGGATTCGACCAGATCGAACAAGCGTGTGGTGGGACAAACATCGAGGGCGCTGTTCTACTGGGCATTCGAAAATTGATGCATTACGTCACAAAGAGACATGCATGCGTTTTCGAGAGATTTAGTGTGGACGATCGAAAATCCTAGCAATCGATGGGTTTCCGGCAAGACAACTTGTCTTGAAAACGGAGCCTTTCGAAAACGCATTAGTGTTGACGGGGCCTCATTCCCGCAAAACTGTCACTTATTGTAGTCAGTGTTTATCGCGTGTTAGACTATCTAAAATTCGACAAACAAATTCTAATCATCAGACTGGCCGGACGCAATTGTTGAGGGACGACCGCTCTCGATAGAAGCTTCAGGATCTTTATTGTCAGCTCTACTCTACTCTAGATCTATTCTGCTGACCTGATTACATGAGCTATATTTATAATGATTCTATCATGACAGGCGTCAATCTTCAATCAATTTGATATAATCGTCAAATCTTAATTGGCTACGGAATAAGTGTGCCTCAAGCGTGAACACGTAGAGGTCATTATGACTTTACTTTTGGATTCTTAATTTCATCATTCGACTCGAACGTTCATTATTGAAAGCGAAGCCTAGCATATATGCAGATGACACGGCATATGTGGATAATGAACTAAGAATAGCTCTGTTTGATTTTCTGCCGTAATAGGCTAAACACTTTAAAAAATCTTAAAATAAAATACACTGTTAGAATCTAGGATAATCAAAGCATATTATCTGAAAAATCCACTATTTTTGCGAAGTGAGTGAGACAAAATTGTCCAAAATTTGAATATATCGTAAATTTATAGAAAAGATTACGAGAAACACTTAAGACACTTAAAAGATACACTTAAGATGATAAGACTCTAAAGAATGATCCTAAAATAGCTGAGCAAAGTGTAAAACTATGTAGGGCGTAACCAAAGGTATATTAAAAAAACAGGGAATATATAATCAAGTAAGTAGGAACTGTGTAAAGTAGAGTAAAAACTTTGAGTGGCTATTACATTATCTTATATATAGCACTGAATATTATTAAAGGGAGAGGGTCAAAACTTTTTAATCCTAGGACCAAATTATCTTTGGAGCTTTCAAGGCAAACCATAGTTAATTGAGGGGAATTAACTATGGGCAAACACAGCAGAATTCCCCCCAGTTATTAATGACCAGTTCCTTGAACTCGATGAAATGAAATCGTACGTAGTTGTAATACCTGACAATAGTTTATCATCGTTCTTCATGCTCAATTCATGCTATCCAAGATCATGATGCAGCAAATACTGCTGCTCATTGACTTAAACAATGATTTGTTCTCGCCTCGATTTTTTACAGGTCAAATGTTATTTTTTTACTGATGGAAATGTAACCAGTAATGTATCCAGAGAACTACAAGAAGAGAATCAAAAGTACAGAGACATGATACTTCAGCCATTAGCTGGAGGAAAAGAGTTCGGACTTCGTTTTCTCTATCAAATACAATGGGCTGCTTCTCACCACGACTTTGAGTACTTTCTTCGTGCAGATGATGACTACTTCATCTGTTTAAGCAGGTTATTCTATGAATTAGAACATCGACCAAAAAATAATCTTGTTTGGGGATTTTTTCACTGCTATAAAGATCTCGTTTGGATGGATGAAGCTTGGATGGTTTTCAGCAAAGACATGATTCGCCGATTTTTAAGTCAAAACAAGACAACAATAGTGTGCCATCCTCATGCAGATCAACAAATAGCTATATGGATGAATGATATCCCAACCAGGCGGTACTTTTACGATGTCAGACTACATCACTTTCCACGAGCCTCGCAAACCAACAAGTTTGATAACGTGAGCAACAAAATTTGTGATACATTTATGGGCATCCATGGAGCTTTTGGAGACAAGATGCTCGAGCTCGACAAAATGAGCAACGATGGTAAAAAGGATGATGTACCAGAAATCAAAAAGTTTGAATCTATTTGTGATTACAAGGGATTTAAGTGGACTGAAATGAATGCTGCTTATAGGTTTGAGCCAAAACCTTGTATTGAAAAGCCTAACTGGTCTCAGGGACATCAGGCTTGGAAAGGAGCTGAAGAAGGACAGTGGTGAAACTGAGGAAGCGCTCATTCACACATACGCTACAAAGCCCACACATACTGAAATCAATTCAATGATGAAGGGATGGATGGAAGAAGAATTGATAGAAATAAAGGAAGGAATTAGATAGTAAATGGATGGATGGATGGATGGATGGATGGATGGATGGGTGCATAGATGGATGGATGGATGGATGGATGGATGGATGGATGGATGGATGGATGGATGGATGGATGGATGGGTGCATAGATGGATGGATGGATGGATGGGTGGGTGGGTGCATGGGTGCATGGGTGCACGGGTGGATGGATGGATGGATGGATGGATGGATGGATTTAACCGTGGTTAGCTTATTTGTTTGGAGCCAAGAAGCCACATTGCTAATGTCGTTCGTATTCAGTTAGTTTTGTAAATCAGCAATACAGTTATTTGCAGCTGTTAAGTTTGTATCATCAGCAGAAAGTCTCGCTTTACTGTGCTCTAAACATCGTGAGAGGTCGTTAACATACAAGGTAAATAGAAGTGGACCAAGAATGGTACCTCTTGAGCAGTTCCACAGCGAATGGCATTATGTCTGATCCAACAATACCATCATAACGTAACATGATTGAGATCTGTTGTTTGAATAGGAAGTAAACCAGGCAATTGCCTTTTTGCCTAGAGCAAAGAAAGTAGGTTTTCTTAAAAGTAAGGTGTGGTCAACCGTATCAAATGCATTTTTTAGAAAAAATATAACTCCATTCACCATTTTTCTATCGATGTTAATGCGCAGCTCGTTTGTTAAATCAAGAAGAGCAGTAACGGTAGAATGGAGAGATCTAAATCTGGATTGATGATGGTTTATTAGATCATGAGCTATAAAATAAGTATAATAGTTGATTATTTATTATATGACCATGAATCTTAGAGCCTGGACACTAGCAAATCGAGCAATTTGATTGGATAGATCGCATCGAGGACTGGTCTAGATTCTCCGGTATTAACCGGTCCGATCGCATATTAATCTTACGGCGAAAACATTTTGTCCTTTTCAATGAAAAGTGGTCATATAATAAAACTCTTATCAACCGAGCTTGGTCGGTCTGTACGGGATAATCTTGACCTCGGTCGGGTACAGACCTCGGTCAAGATTATCCCGTACAGACCTCCCGCTGGTTAATAAGATCTAAATATCAATTTTTCAAAAAGTCTGGACATCGTTAGCAAGACTGATATTGGACGGTAAATGTCAGGGTCCTGTGACTGACCAGATTTAAAGAGGCGTGCGACTTTTTCAATTTTCTAGCTATCTGGAAAAGTGTATTCGAGTCGATAGATAAATCAAATATCTTTGTAAGATTTCTATATTGATGGTTTTCAACCACAGTTCCCAATAGAATTAAATAACAAAAGACACGGCGGCCATGTTGGAGGATATAACAAAAGAATTCATTGACAATTCTTTTGTTAAATTCCTCCAACATGGCCGACGTGAAAACCATCAATGTAAAAGAAGCACTAATTTTCGAGATTTTGTTAGGAATTTAGTCCTTTCCCCTGATGACTTTGGCTAAAACATTTTCTTGCGTAATTCGTACAACCAAGGGCAGAAGGATTTAATCAGACCATTTCACAGATCCCGCGGCTCAACCTCTGCCTCGTCAGCGTGTAATATATTCTTTAGAAATTGCCTACAACCTGTGAAATTTTTAAGTGTTTCAATTGTTCGTTGATGTGTAAATTCCTTTCATTACTGCGGACTGTAGTCAAATTCTAAAGAATAATTACACGCTGATGAGGCTGAGGTTGAGTAACGGGATCCGTGAAATGTCCTATCGCCGTCAGGTCCGAAGTCCATACGCCGCCTCAGCTCTGCGGATGTCTCGGGAGTATGGCACAGTGGAATCGCATTTTTTGAATTTCTTTTGGTGGGTTCGAATCCCATCTTATTCACATAAGATAATTTTTTAATTCATTTTTTATTAAATTTATATTTTCAGCAATAAATATATATATAAATAAAAAAATAGAAAAGTTTCCTGCTTTGAGTAACTAGATTAAAAATTTGAGTAGACAAATGAAAGGATCTTTTCATGGCATCTTGAACTTTCTTGGTCAGTTTATACACTCTTTACCTTGTATTTCAGCAACTAACGAAAAAAGAATATGCGTAGACATTAGTTTCCGACTCGTGTTTTGCAGCCCCGCCCCCAATCAATCAATTTGATAACTTAGACATTGATTGGCAACTGTCTCTTGAATATAAATCAGACTTTACACGAGATCTATGTATCATATGTCCACAAAGGACTTTTAGGTAATAGTGCCGTGAAGACCCATGGGTACTATTGCACAAATTTTGGCATTTTCTGACGGGGCTGCCAACACGCAAACAGAGTTGGGCTCTCTGTGTTAGAGGCCCGAACGTCATTTCTGTTCCCGTCACATGACATTAATTCTCTTTCGTTCAGTTCAGTTTCGAGTTTTGGACGGCTATACGGAAGGACCAGTAAAGCTGCTTTAAAGGTGTGCAAAAATACGTACTTTGAAAATTATTGCTTAGTTTAGATAGTATGATGTTTGAATATTTTAGTTTTGAGATCATGATTCATGTTAGACGTGTTTAATACATGGATAAGTGCACCCCATAAACAAGCTTAAGCTTATATTCGTGAAACTATTATTTGTCATGTAGTACTGAAACGAGTTATTCGTGTAAAATAGCTAAGAATTCAATCAGATATGAACCAACAAAGACGCGTAAAGGTATTTGCTTTACTTCCCAATGTTTTGCTAAAGTGACAACCTATTGATGGCTTTCACAGCCGCCATGTTGTATCGTCATTAGTCTCTTTTGGTATATCATCCAACATGACCTCCGTGCCTTTCGTTATTTCATTCTCTTGGGAATCAAAACCAGCAATCTTGTACAAAATAGCAGCAAAATAACTGCAATAGGCGTTGTGCATCAAAGCTCACAAAGAACTCTGGGAAACAGAGTACTAAAAAATGGAACAAGTAAATCAAAAAACTATCAGAAAAAAACTACTCTGTTATTCTCGTCTGTTGAAGTACTTATGTTTCTATCCAAAATGTAAAAGGAAAAGTTGTCACATGAAATTTTGGAGTAGCTGAAAATGCATAAGTACATACATGGTTTCACACATCATGCTTTATGCTAGAGATTTGTGCTTGTGCACTTTGGCTATTAGACAATAAATATTTGGCATTCTTTCATGGATATATGACATGCCGTCTATATTTTTTGCAGTTTAAATGGGAACATTGCAAAATTCTGATCAAAGTTTATCCATATTAATTTGTTCTTGAGATATTTAAGAGAGATATAGGTAGCAATATAAGGTTGCAAAGTCAATAATTTCCCTAATGATCTTATAATTCTTGGGGTGCAACTCCCTTGAGATACAAATAAAAATGAAATGGCTGCCATGTTGGTTGAACTAAAAAGGCAACTAATGAGGAATTCTTTGTTATCATTAACCAACATGGCAGCTTATAATGTAACATGCACCCCAAGAATATCTTTGTGTCTCAACAGTAAAGATGTCCGACATGAACAAGCCTCCTGGAGGTGGCTATTCCAGCCAACAGCTCCTGTCTATCAATCACAACCAGGATATGGGCCTCCTCAAGGTAGTGTTTTATAACTAGTACAAAGACAGAGTGCATGCCATATATACCAGTGAAACAAAACCAAAGTTGTATTGCATAATTGCAGCTGTTACAAAATTGTGGATATTACTGGTGCAAAACATTTGGAACAAAAAAAAGACTTCCTGTAATACCACAACATGTTGACTTATCATTTGTGTTAAAACAACTAATAATATCAAGTATAATGAGAGGAAGAGCTTTCAATTATCAAAACTTGCACAATTATGACCTCTGACTAATCGTCAGAAAAAGCACTTGCCTCAGCCTTGCATTTAGACAATTCAACTAAACAATATAAATGTTAGCAAAAGATCGGGGTACAAAACTCCATTGTACACGTTTTTTCACTGACTACCATGGTCTGTAAGACCCCAATACTGCAAGTTAAAATTGAAATTACTACAAAACTGCACCAAGGGCAATACTGCGTCACTGTGGATTCTTTCATCACCCTTATTTGGTTGAGTAATGATCAGGGACTGCAGTCTTAACAAGCCTAGAACAACAGTAAATACCTTTGTAGATGTATCTTTGTTTGGTTTATGCCTTAGTGAATTCTTATTTAATTGACAACTGTTTTAGTAATAATTAGAATAATTATTGTTTCACAGAGATATTAAGGTATATTATTATTATATTAAGGTATATTATTAGCTAGGTTGGGTTGGTTCCCCTCCCCTCCCCCTGTAAACATTTTTGTCTAAGGCCATCTGTTTGAGGTACTTATTGTTTGTGAGTGTTCGAGACTGTTAACTGCATAAATAAGGAATGGTAAACAGGAGTTGCCTTGTAATGATCTGTCTGTTCATCTTATTTGCTCAGGCTACCAAGGACCTCCACCATCAGGATACCAAAGTGGTGCCCCTGCTAACTATGGAGCACCCCCCACTGGATACCAAACAGTGCCTGCTACGACTACCACTCATGTGTATGTCAGGGGTTCAGGCAATTGCCCAGCATGTGGTGTTGGTAATACCCAGTCTGAGTTCACTATACTAGGTATCTGCCTGGCTATTCTGTTCTTTCCTATCGGCATCTTGTGTTGTCTGTTATTGACTGAGAAGAGGTGCAACAACTGTGGAATGACTTATAGTTGAGCAGCTGAAAGATTGAATTTTTAATGATTTTAAGAGTTCATATTTTCTGAGATTGCTTCAAGCTTTAAAACACATATAAAGACAAATCCTGACATGGATAAACACATTGATTTAATGACTCTTACTCATGAGTGAATTAGATAAAAATATTATTAGATTTTTTAGCTATGACATTTTTACTGAAAGGTGATATTAGATATCATTATGTTATAGTGGATTTATTTGTTATTGCTGGGGAAAAGTCCAGATACACTGTATTATGACATAGAATGTGATAAGTTAAATATATCAAACACATGAAAAAGTGCTTCATCCCATTTCCAAACACCGAGAAGTGGATTGAGGCGAAGCCAAGTGCTTTTAACCAACTTCAAGGTGTTTGGATAGAGGATGAAACACTCTTTCTCAAACTGTTAATAATTCTTGGAGAAATGCAAAGCGTACGTTGCGCAAATGTTATGCGATTTTCTGTTTTGTCCTTAAAAATCGTTAATGAATTTGAGAATTAAGAACTATTGATCTAACTAGAATTCTTTGATGCAATGATCTCTCTCTCACAGAATGGCTTGACATGCCATGTGTTAAACACTTCTGTGTAATCATCTGTTTCAATGTGTACTTGATAGAAACCCTTTATTATATGGCTTTGATCCAGGTTTTTAGTGTAATGCATCCATTGATAGAGTGATTTATTACTTGGCCCTTGAAACGATACTTACCATAATTTATTAGTAGACAACACTAATTACGTTGTTTTCTTTTGTTTTACTTCAACTAGTACTCGCTAATTATTCAACTTTGTTTCAAGTGCCAAGTAAGATCACCCTAATATTCATTCTGAACAGATATTATATTGTTCAATGTTGTAGTTTTGTCATTTGTAGTAGACGAGATTTGTACTAGTGAATTAGTGTTACCTGACCATGAGGTTATAACCTGAATAAAATACAATTAAAAACATTTTCAATAAATGAATAACAGCATTCATAATGCAATTTATTTTTATCTTTATCTGTATTTAAATTCCACAAGCAGTATAGTATATGGTAATCCTTATTTGTCATGGTATCTTGAGTGTTTTGTCATGTATGGGCAGCTTGTATTGAATATAAGATATGAACATTAATAAGTATAGTTTTAAGCCCTGTATAAATATGGAACAGATAAACACAATAGGAAAAAAATTAGCATGCAGTAGTGCTAAATACATTTCCTATAGAGTGATTTCATTCAGCCCATGAAACATAGTGGAATCTGTGTCTACTATGTATTATGTTAACTATATATTCATTTACGGGCACAGGAAAATATCTCTAATATCGGTAATAAATAGGTAGTGTATTGCCAATGTTGGAAGGTAGTTTCAAGTTTAGTATTGTTTTGGATATTTATTCCTGACTACACTGACATCTATTTCACAGGTTTACGAAGATCATGCTAAGGCAAATGACAAAGTACCAAGACTAATTTAGTAATAATTGTACATAATCCTGTAATTATCTAGTAATAATGAGCAGCTAAACTGTATGGACATTAACAAGGGCAAGCTGATGGCTGTAAAGTCCATACAAATCAGACATGGATATTGTATATTGCTTATCAAATATCTAGAAAAATTGATATTGCTAATCCATGCTAAAGTTGAATTCATACAAGAACGATTCAGTATCCAATTTATAGACTTCTTCTGGGTGACTGATATCTATTAATTATTGTGTGTGCTCTTGTTTAATCTCTTCTTTAGGAAATGTTTAATCCTCTTGCACCATCAGCTGGGATGGTTTTCAGGCATGTTGCATTGGGATAACCATCCTACAAAAAGATTAATATTAAGGGAATGTTAGAGGAACAATTATCAAATGAAAAAGGTCAAAAATAGAGATGCACTATTAATTATTTGACTTAAACCATTACTGTAGAAATAAAAAGGAAGCAGGGAGGAAGAAGAGAAAAAAAAAAACTGAAAAGGAAGGGAAAAAAACGAGTAAGAAAAAGAAACAGATTAAAAGAAGGTAAATTGGTTACTTTTTTTGTTTACCATTTTCATAAACATTCAAACTTGGTAGCTACAAGCTGCATGGTGAATTAAAACTAATCAGTCGGTACCTTTCATATTTTTGACTGGCAGCAGCCAAAATCCACATTTCAGCTTGCAGCTTGTAGCTTCCAAGTTTGAATGTTTATGAAAATGGCAGTAAATATCAGGAAATCATCAGCTTGTTTTGTTACCTTTAAGTGTTGAATGAGTTTATCCACAGCAGAGTCTTTAACAAGCGTAACTGTGCAACCACCAAATCCCCCACCTGTCATACGAGATCCATATACACCTTCTACTTCCATTGCAAGTTTGACTAACAAATCTAACTCTCCACAACTTACTTCATAGTCATCCCTATAAGAGAATATATAGATATTAAACAAGCTAGTGTTAATAAGGATCATAGAATATGGGATTGGTTGGGCTATCAGTTATAACATTAATCCAAACATTCAAGTTCCACATGTCCTTCCACATATCCTTACCTTAGAGAGTTATGACTTTCCACCATAAGTTTCCCAAATTCTTCATAGTCATTCCTTTTCAAAGCATCAGCTGCTTGAGTTGTTCTTTTGATCTCTCCAATTACATGCTGTGCCCTTTGAAAGACTTCTCTTTCCAGTTTATCTTTATTATCTGTACATGTTTGAGAAGTACATTTAAGCACAACAACATTTTAAGAATGGCTCTGACGCCACAGTATGTCTCTCATCGATTTATCGATACCCTCAAACAACCCAGAACTGCATGATCTAAATCTTTTCATGGCTAACTCAGAGACTGAATTTGAATTTAGTGTGTTCGGTTTTGTAGAGGGAGGAAAACCTGAGAGCCTGGGAGAAAAACTATCCTATGAACTCCCATGTGACACTGAGTCCAGGAATTGAATTCATGACATACTGCACCTATATATTATCTTGATTGATTTATCTATAGGGGAATCAACTTGAACTTACTATTAAGTTCCTCTTCAGTTACTTCCCGCAAGCTTGGTTTTCCAAGAATTCTTGCTGCTGTCTCACATTGCCTTCTCCTGGTAGGGTACTCACTTCCAGTCAATTGATGATGAACATTACTATTAGTAACTAGAATTACTACACTGGGATCTGACAAAGGTATCAGCTTTGCCTCCATTGACCTGAAACATTGGCAAATTTTTTTATAATATCGAGTGAGTATAAGCTAATTAACTAAAGTTGTGGTAACTGTCCTTGTTTTTACATAATATGAAAATCGATAAAAATCTATATTCTGCAAAGATAGACATATTTCTCTTCATCCATAAATAATATTAGTAATTTGTCAGTCATCTACCTGCAGTCTAGTAGCAAGGCATTGCCTTTCTTCCCCATTACTGAAATAAACTGATCCATAATTCCACACGGCATACCAGCAAAGTCATGCTCGGCTTTTTGACAAGCTAATGCCTTTGCCTTAAGATCTTTTTCTTCCTGCCCACAAAGCTGTTCGAGAAAAGTATACATGGCTACCTCTAGAGATGCCGAGCTTGAAAGCCCTCCACCTAGAGGTACTGACGTAGCTATAGCTGCATTGAAAGCAGGGATAGGCTTTTTAAAGTTGGCAACTACACCCTTAACATAATTAGCCCATGATGGTTTGCCTGGAGACAGAGGAGCTGAGTCTGATGGAATAGGAAAATCAATCATATATGGTTTATCAACACCATTAGCTGATGTCACTACATGACACGTCTGGTCTGGTGTTGCTTGACCAACTATAACAGTTACGAGCTCCAGTGCCTTGGAAAAAAAGGAAAATGAATAAATCATGAGTAATAAAGCTAATATTAATTGAATACCTAAAGGATATAGATCTGGGCTGTAATCATGCAACATCAAACATGGGGGGGGGGGGGAGGGGGGGGGGGCAAAAATAGCACCCTATCTAAATCAATGACCATCTGAATCCAAGACTGTCTGGATACCATGAATTATTTGATCATGAATCCAATCCTCCGAGCAGTAACTGCCATTATATTAAGTCGTTTGTAGGTTTTCTCTGGGTTCCCAGTCGTTGAAAAACACCATGATATCTAGTAATTAAATTTCCTACCATTGGGAACACAAATCCATCGTTATAATCAGTATGTTCACCAATTAAATTAACTCTTCCCGGAGCACAGCCACCGACATTTGGAGAAGTTTTAAAGTGCTTTTCAAAAAGGTCCTTTGCCTGTTTCAGGATTTCCTCCACGGAGCTGGAGACCGACATATTTTCAGTGTAAGTATATCTCGTGATCACTGCTTCACTGACTGTAGTATTAAATAACGTCACTTCCGGTTCCAAAAAATCCCTAAAATTAGTACTTAAAAAACGTAAAGAATATTAAAAGGAAAGCATACAGGCACATAGTACAGTTAAATCAAATGAAGACTTTTTTTGTAGAACTGGTGGACGTTCTGGTGGACAATGCAGTCAGCTGGTAGAGGACTTGGGCTGCCTGTGTAAAAATGGATGCGCATCCCTGGGTGCCATTCATCTTATTCAAGATGGCGGAGATGGAGGAGTTGTTGAAGTTATTTATCGTTATTTGGACTTTTCTTATGGGAATTATTATAATACTGTACATATGGAAGCGACATAAACAGCTCACTGCACAAGGAAACAACCAAAGAGATATTTCACCGCGTTTAGGGCTTCACGAGGCTAGACTAAAACATTTTACGAATATTCAGGAAACGACAAGAAAAGTTGACAAAGAACCAAATATCCAAGAACCTGAACCAGAAGGGGAAGAAAATAAATGTAGAAAGCGAAAGACAAATAAGAAAACACAGGATAAGTCAGTAACAGTTGAAAAGAAGATTATTAATGGGCCGGATGCAGAGATATTCGTCGAAGACACGATGAAGAGCACACACTTTGATCCTGACACAGGGTGCCCAATCACCCAACCAATCAAGACTCTAGACGAGGCCATGAGATGGATGCAAGGCTTTGATGAGTTCAATGTTGCTAGGTTTTTGTTACCAGCAGGTTATAAGGGGCTTGAAAATAGACCAAGAACACTTGTCTGCCATGATATGAGGGGAGGATACATTGAAGACAGGTGAAGTAGTTGAATTATTAGATTATCATATGACCCGTATGGCCCTGCTCGCGTGCTCTAATAAAACCATTGGAAAAAGTCACGTGATGGGGGCCAGACGGGTTGACGTAAGCGGGCCGGAAAAACCCGTCCAGCCCTGCTCGAATCCGCACGCTTTCTTTTTCTTAATTATTTTTTATTTTTGTGCAGGTCATATGATAAAATGCTTATTGACTGAGTTAGGTCAGGCCATACAGGAAAATATTTGCCTCTCTGTCATTTGTACGGACCTCACTGCACTCGGTCCGTACGACATGACCTCGAGCCAAATATTTTCCCATACGGCCCTCCCACTCAGTCAATAAGTACATATTATTAGGTAAAAAGCCAGTAACATGTTGGAAAACAAAAACAAAATCAGATCTCTTTTGTTTGGGCATAATGTTTTCCCATTTCAAACCACGTTTCACCCTCTTCAGAATTAGATAATATTTCTTAATTTGTTTGGTCGTATCCATATTTATTGATTATCTCACGCGCAACTGTTAAACAAACAAATGATACTCTAGGGAATGATACATGGTCTGAAATGGGGAGGCATTATGCCCAAGATGCTGTGCATTAAAAGACTTTGTAACAATTCAACAGGTATTTACTGTTGCAGCATATAGCTTTTTGTATGATGATGACACAATGCCGTTTAGTGATATATATGTAGTTTAGATTATCCTTTTCGACCCAGATTTGTTCAAGGATACCCATCATGTGATTGCTATCGTATCTACCATTGGCAGTACATAGACATCTTCGTGTATTTTAGTCATCACTTCATCACTATTCCTCCACCCACTTGGACCAATGCGGCACACACAAATGGTGTATTAGTACTTGGGACATTGATAACAGAATGGGATGATGGTGCACAAAGATGTAGTGAATTCCTTGAAGATGAACATTCTTACAAGGCTCTAGCTAAACAGCTGGTAGAAATAGCAGATTATTATAAATTTGATGGCTGGCTTATTAACATCGAAAACCCTATTCAGGTAATAGTCTAAAGATGGTATGATTTTAATATCAGGAGGGATGGCCCTCTGAAGTTGAGAGATCAAGAGTTGCATAGTAGTAGTGTACTCACCTCTGGGTTTAATTTCTGGACTTGGTATTACATGTGAGTAGGATTTGTAGTCTGTAGGTCAATCTCCGCCTTGATTAGAGGGTTTTTCTCTAGATTCTCCATTCTTCCATATACTACAGAACCAAACCTGCTAAATTCCTAGTTGATCTTTGAGTTATCTGTTCTCTAGTTAGATCAAATCAGAGGTCATTCCACGGTTTGATAGAATTTGAAGATTGGTCGGCATTTCATTTATTTTTCTTCTCTTTTTATGTTCCAGCCAGCAAAAGTGATCAATTTAATAGATTTTGTTGATTATCTGACTAAAGCTGTTCATCAACGGAACCCTTTTGGTCAAGTCATTTGGTATGATAGTGTGACGTACAAAGGAGACCTTCAATGGCAGAATGAACTGAATTCAATGAACGGGTTTGTCTCTCTTTCATTCTCTTTAATAAAGGAAAACCAAATTAGATATATAAGAGATAAAATAGCATGGGGCAGAATTCCCCTGGATCCCCCAGATTATGCTCTGCAGTCCATGATAGGTACAAAGCAGACTGTTTTCCCATTCAGCATTATATCTACCATTCTAATAATTAAAATATTGACAGGATTATATAATTATGTGTGCCCAGTAATGTTTTGTTATTACTTTGTAGGCAGTTTTTCGAATCATGTGATGGGATATTCCTGAATTACACATGGTCAGTACACCAAGTGTCTACTTTAGGCCATGCTGCTGCAGCTTATCAACGCCCACTTGCAGATGTTTATGTAGGTGTAGATGTGTTTGGACGTGGCTGTTATGCTGGTGGAGGATTCAAGACAAAAGAGGTAACTAGACAATATGTATGGTCATTCCCTATAGTATCATTTCTTTCTTTAATGGTTGCATGCAAGAAGACACATGAGTATGGATACAACTTAAACAAAGAATCTTATTCTTAAGAGAATGACACGTGGTCTGCAATGGGAAAATATTATGCCTCAGGTGAATTGGATCCAATGTGTTAATGTCAGTAAGGTTAGAGACCCAGCTGTAATTGGGGGGGTCACTAATATTTAATTTTTCTATAATTAAGTTTACAACATCCTGTTTTAAGAGCACTTGAACCCAATGAGACTCCTTTTATGGAAAGTTACTTAGTTCCAGTAGAATCCATCTACTCTTGAATCAATCATTTTAATATGGACACATTTCTCTATAGTTTAAAGTTTGTAGGTCTTTGGAAAAGAAAAGGTGCTCTAATAAGATTAATCTGTAGTATTTACATGTATGTTTACAGATTGACAGGTGCTTGTTTTTGTCATACTTGTTTGCAGGCTGTGAAGATAGCTAGACAGGAAAAACTATCTACTGCAATATTTGCTCCAGGATGGGTTTTGGAGACACAAGGAAAACAGAACTTCACTGTCAATCAAAATAGGTAGGATATCATCTATTCATTATTTAACAGTGGGACTACTATAACTGGGGCCACCTAGACAGCAAGAAACAAAAACAATGCCAAGCCAATGTCAAGCCAATTAGAAACATAGACTGCTCGAGAATAGTAATTTGATCCTGATATTACATGTACATGTGAACAACTAGATAGCCATCACCATTTTCTATTGGTAATAAAAATATATGTTGGAAGGCTATTGTTTTTCGCTGGTTCCTGATTGGCTCCTATACCCAAAGTTGGAATGTATTTGTTTTCATTCTACAATTTAATTGGTTCTCACCGCCTAGGTGGCCCCAGTTATCGTAGTAGCACTGTAAGATTGTTTTCAGTTTCTAGTATTTGGGTCTTAGAAAAGGAAATTCCAAGATAAGCCTTCCCTGTTGGACTTTTTCAAGGTGGGATGGGAACTGCCTTAAATCCGAAAGTATATTGATGCTTTCTTTTACCATGGAACTTTTCTTCCAATAGTAGAAGAGGGTCTAAGATTGGTCCCTCTCTATGTGGAGTGGACCATATTTTCAGACATTATTGTAGTTACAAATGTTTTGACTCATCTTGTAATAGGTTCACATAGGATTTTTGAATCTTTTTTCCAAATGTAACGATAGATTTTGGGCTCTTTTGAGCAAGGAATGTCCAACACATCCAATGGCAAAGGGTATACCTTTTGTTACATCACTCTGTCAGGGATATGGGGAAAAACTCTTCATCAATGGCAAGGTAAAAACCACTTCTATAACTAATTTCTCCATCATATAAATCCCTGGCATTTGCATTAATCCTAATTTTCAGAGTTAGGATATTATACATGTATTCAGCTTGTTCAATTCCCAGTAGCTCAGTGGTTAGAGCATCCGTCCAGAACACAGAAGGTCATGGGTTCAATTCCCATCTGGAACTCAGATTTTTTTCCAAGTTTCCTGTCTCTGTACACAATTCCTTCATACTTAGTATTAAACTTTGGTATATTTTATATGCATTCCCTTTATTATTATTATTTTACTTCCAAGTAACTCAAGCAAAGAATTTTATCCCCAAGTGAATCATATTGTCAGTCTGAAGTGGAAAAACTTTATACCCAAGCTAAATGGGTTTATTACCCACTATGGGATATAGTTTTATGTTCTTATTATGAAATGTATTGTATTTTTTCTTCAACAGGAAGTGCTTAGTCATCCCTGGACAAACCTTAGCTGCCAGCAGATACAGCCAACATATATCAATGCTTTTTATAATCTTGGAGGAAAAGGGGGAATTATTATAAGTGATGTTAGTTATAGCCTTGATGATGCGTACAATGGAGGGGGGTGTCAGCTGGTCCACGGACGAACATGTGAAACGCCAGAGAAAGCCAAGGGTGTGGTCAGGTGAGGAGATGGATGACGAATTTTCTTGACATGAAGCCATAAAAAAGATATTTACAAAATAATAATTTTATCAAACCCTGAAATAACCTCTGGGCTGATGTAAGTCAGGGCATGGCTAACTCACAGATTGAAACCTGAAACAACCTCTGGGCTGATCTAAGTCAGGGCATGGCTAACTCACAGATTGAACCGTGAAACAACCTCTGGGCTGATCTAAGTCAGGGCATGGCTAACTCACAGATCCAACCCTTAAAAAAAACCTCTGGGGTGATGTAAGTCAGGGCATGGCTAACTCACAGATCAAACCCTGAAACAACGTCTGGGCTGATCTAAGACAGGGCATGGCTAACTTTGCCATACAATTTCTTTAATTCCAGGTTGTTTGAGACTGATATGACACTTTCTTCTGGGATTCTTGTTTCATTCACCTACAAACTAGTACCCAAGGATTGCTTTCAAGTTGGGCTTCAGTTCCACACTGATCGTACACCAACATATATTTTATTATGTCCTTCTCCCAGTGATGCAAAAGGTATAAAAAAGTAAATTCTTGTATCTTGATTGTTGTGATTTATTACATGTATAATAAAGGTGTTCTTTTCTACCTTCCAACTTCACACAGACTTTAAGAAACAAGATGAAGAGGAATCAAAGCTCAGCAAAATGTTTAATCAAAAATATGGGGTTCACACATCAAAGGTATTATCATCATCAGCATTCACCTCTCCAATTGGTAAAGAACACTTTGAGGCATATGCACCAGTGACGGCAAGTGATCATGATGTTGTTCAAAGAATATTTGGAGTTGAAAAATCTGCAGATGGTTGGTGTACAAGGTTAGCATGTCTACTCAAAAATATAGAGAAATGAGTGCAAGCAGCAACTAAAAACTTCTCTAATACTTGCTATACAATAAATAAAGCTGTGCATGTTCATACACACCATTGACACTAGGGGCAGATCTTTCACCTTGATCTTATCAAACTCCCTAAAGGATTAGTATATTTATTTATTTTGCCAATTTAAACCCCCCTAGTGAATCACTGAACAGTCATTAGGAAATCCAAATCCCCCTCTTTATGGGACACTGATAATTTCTGTGACTAAACATCTCAAATATTTTTTTCTTTCTTTTCAGGTATTATTTGATCGCTGGTAGACATCTTGTTGGGTGTCAGGTCAAGGAAATTCGTGTAGTTTGTGCAAAGCCATCAAATAACCAAACCTTACCTGGTGAGTATTGCTAGGATTAAATGTAGGATTCACCAGTCATCTTATATATTATAATATTTTAATTTACATTGCAGGGCTTATAAGCACACCTTTCAAGCTACACATTGGAGAAATCAAGGTATTTAAATCATTAATAAAGAAATAGAAAATGCGTGTGCATGTTCTGTCATACAGGGGATTGCAGAAAGCACACTCCATACAGCACAGCAAGCAAGAGTACTTAGTATTTTATTTCTTTTATAAAAATAGAAAATTAAGCCATTATTTTGGAGGCTCTTTCTTGGTGTTGCAAGGCACCTGAGGCGCGCATTAAGACAATAAAACAATAGCCAAGGATAATGAACTTGTAGCTAAACAATACCCTGCAAAACAAAACCTTAACCCAGAATACAATAAAGCATGCTACACAAAGAAAGACCCATGATTTTGGATTCAAATGAGCAAATAGAAAGTGTGTTTGCATGCTAGGTGTTGTCATAATGCATGTGCTCCAAACCAATCAGAATGTAAGATAAATAACAGTTATTTTATCATTCTTCAAGTAACTTCCCATCATCTACATGGAGACAAGGGGCACTCTATGTCCTTGTATTAAAGTTTTTCAAATGAACTAAATATATTTGTTTTGAAACAGATTCTAGACCCACAAATACTAAGAACCTTAATTCCTGTGGTCAGTAACCTAAGACACAGAGATGTCATCTGGAAAACTGGTAGCCAT
Source organism: Actinia tenebrosa (assembly GCF_029948245.1). Taxonomy (NCBI): domain Eukaryota; kingdom Metazoa; phylum Cnidaria; class Anthozoa; order Actiniaria; family Actiniidae; genus Actinia; species Actinia tenebrosa. The sequence goes on from NW_028292578.1 coordinate 8,895,426, forward strand.
GGAAACACTCTTAGCCTCACACTCATGTGGGATTGTCCAATCCAGGCTGAGATGGAAAGTATTTTGTACTGTGATGTTTACACAGTCATCGGTGACAGCGAATCAAATGTTTTCATTGGAAGAAGTTTCGTAGATTCTTATCGTGTCTGCAATTTGAATGTACCAAAGCAATGTAATTCAGTTGAATTCATAGTACAATCTTTAACAATGTCAAAGCGTTCTAAAACTCTAGAAAACAACAGTAGTATTCTAGTCACTTGGGCTAAATAACTTATTAAATAAGTGGAAAAAAATTGTATCCATTGGTATCAGAAACAAATTGGAATTAAGATATAAATAAAATTGTATCTGTGAAGAAACAAAAGAAAACAACATGAAAACCTATAAAGAGAGCATTTATTTAATGTGTTTCAAGTGTTTCTTTGTCATACTGGTACTGGATTGATTAACCCTTTGAGGTCCTATTACTATTGAAACCACCCTTTCCCGTATTAGAATTCCCTCTCCTAGCACCTCAGGGAATGCCGCCTATCAATCACTCTGATGTCCCATTTTTTCCCTGTGTTGTCCATTTGTGGTCACAGGCTTCCTTGTGATCGTTTCCCATTTGATGGATGGAGAGATGGATTAGTTTGATGGAGAAAGGATGAGTTGGATGGATGAGATTAATGGGATGGATGGAATGAGTGGGATAGATGAGATCAATGGGATGGATGGATAGAAGGATGACATTAATGGGATGGATGGATAGAAGGATGACATTAATGGGATGGATGGAATGAGTTGGATGCACGAGATTAATGGGATGGATGGAATGAGTGGGATGGATGAGATTAATGGGATGGATGGAATGAGTGGGATGGAAGAGATTAATGGGATAGAAGGATGAGATTAATGGGATGGATGGAATGAGTGGGATGGATGAGATTAATGGGATGGATGGATAGAAGGATGACATTAATGGGATGGATGGAATGAGTGGGATGGATGAGATTAATGGGATGGATGGTGTTATAGCTTATGCATGATAGAAGTGGGTTCCCTGTGGAAGAGAGAGAGAGAGAGAGAAGGAGCTCGTGGGAATGGGACAGAGTTGTTATAGCGAAGAGTAGACAAGTTGTTGTGGTTCTTAAAAAATGAATCCGGAATTCGAATGATTTTATCTTCAGGACAGCACATATGTGTAAGTATATTGATTCCGTTTTTCTTGGACAGAATATATTCTCATATAAGGTTTTGCAATTGTCATTCTAGCGAATCGTGAAAACCTGGACTCGTGAAAACCTGAACTGGTGAAAACCTGAACTCGTGAAATTAATCCTGTAGCGTGGAATTGTGAAATCATTGACTGACTGAACTCTGAATAAACTGATAATCTAGAACTTGAACGTCTCGCATCTTGACTATAGTCCTCGGGATAACCTAGAACCACTACAGATGGATAGAAGGATGACATTAATGGGATGGATGGATAGAAGGATGACATTAATAGGATGGATGAAATGAGTGGGATGGATGAGATTAATGGGATGGATGGATAGAAGGATGACATTAATGGGATGGATGGATAGAAGGATGACATTAATGGGATGGATGGATAGAAGATTGACATTAATGGGATGGATGGATAGAAGGATGAGATTAATGGGAATGATGGATAGAAGGATGAGATTAATGGGAATGATGGATAGAAGGATGAGATTAATGTGATGGATGGTTAAAGGGATGAGTGGGATGAATAATATTCATGGATGGATGGATTTCTCATGTCATAACACAAATTCTAGTGCAAAATCACATGTTTAAATCAGCCAAAACCAAATCACTGAACATAATGCTCGTATTGGGCTTCCTTTATATTGACGTGTGGTCAGTCATGGGATCATAACAACATTTTTTGACTAAGTAGGGTGGGTAGCGTCGAATCTCTGTACCACTAAAAATACTAAATCTTTTCTCGTTTTGTGCTGTTCAAAACTGGTTAAATTATCTATATTAATAATATGTATGTCCATAGCGATCATCTATGCGTCCTTTATCACTTTTTATGACGAAATTTAAAATAGTTTTGAGCATATCAAAAATCACCCCGACCCCTCCACACTTAGTGGACCTTATTAATCATCAGAGAGGAAGAGTATTCAAGGGAAGGCAGCAAGATGGCGGGTTTTTTTGATGTGAGAATGTGGAACGTTATAATGATGGGGATGGCCTTTATGTTCATGTTCACGGCCTTCCAGACTACATCAATCATAGAGGTAAAACACAATTTGTTTTTTTTTGTTATCCGTTTTTGGTTTTTCTTATTTTCTTTAGTGTAGAAATGACAAGCTCTTACTTTCTAGATATTTGAGAACAAGTTGTTTTGCTCTACATATTAAACTATTATCGTAATGTCGGTTTGATTGTCGGTCATATTGTTAGACTTGGGAGTTTTATTTTATGGCTTTATGGTTTCTTTGTCGTGGAATCTTTTACTTGTTTATATCTTGTAAAAAGGTGAAACTGCAAGGCTGAAACGGCTGAAATAGCTGAAAATCATAAAAATCCTAACATGTTATGAATTCAAACCGAAACGTATAAATCTATACGTGTTTCTGCCATTTCAGTTTCAGCTTTTTACCGAGACCCCTTCAAATTTGAAGTCAATATGATCTTTAAACGCCTTATTTAGATTTGTTTTCCATATCTGTCTTGCTTTAGCCTTATGTCTTACAAGGGGTGAAAGAAAAATATCAGGCAAGAAATGAAACATTTGCAGGTACTTAAAAAGATCAACAAAACACATAGAGCAGTTTTCATTTGACTGTGAAAAGCATGAATGTGGTAGTGGCACTGCAAGGCAATCTGCATACACCCCATTGCATGAGAATATTATTTTACTTTCCATCCAGGACAATTACCCAAACATGGTTTGAACATGGTGTTCACACGGTCATGTGACGGTCTCTGCATTTCCAGACCAATCACATTTTGTTTGAAAAAAATCAGCCAACCAAAACATCATGTTGCAGTGAGGCAAACATACAGCACTGAGCTTTCCACACTCATACAAAAACTGATCTAAAGAGAAAGGTTATCTTCTGAGATCATTCATTGTTCTGACTCCCCTTAGTTACTGTTGCTATGTCCCACAAGCTTGACATATTAGCTAGAATATCTCAGAATTTAAGCCTCTGATCTTTACTGCTTTACCACCCTTGATTTCTTTATCCTCAAGGTAAAGTAAAGAAACACGAATGAAATGAAATAATATATGAAGAAGAGTATGATGTTAAAGAAACCTCTAATTTGTATTTTGTTGTTTCAGGGGATGGATATGTTAGGTGAGTCCAGTTTTTGATAACCGCTATTTTGTGAAATCCGCTTGTGAAAGTTTAAGCTTAATAATAATTATGTACAGAGCTAAAAATAATAACTAGTCATACCAGTCATACCAGTCTTACCGTTATACCAAGCCTGCAAATTAGTGACAGATATCAGATATTTGTCCAGTAAATTTATTGGTTTTGACTGGTGAATGTTCAATCTTGCCGGACATGCTGACCTACTCTTCTCCTAGGATATGTAATATGAAAAAAATATATTCACTCTAGATTTGAAAAGATATGTTCAAAGATTGCAAAACCCAAAGCCAAACATTCAAATATATGCTGCCAGGTTCATAATTTACAAGTGAACGGTAAATCCAACGGTAGGAAAGGAATGTAACAGTGCGACAATTAGTGGGTGTGGTTTCACCTGTCAGAATTACTGCAGGTGCATATAGCATAAACATTTTTTTCCAGCTGTATTATTTGATATAAGCTTTTGCCTGACCAGACTGCTGCTTGTTGATGCAACCAATCTCCCTGATCTGACATACGACACCCTTATAGGAAAACATTATTTGCCATCTTGTAATACTGATCTGATAATCTTTTGACAGTCTCGGCATCGTGTATGCTGTCTTCACCTTTTCCAACTGGTTTGCACCATCATTTGTGGGGATATTTGGACCAAGATCATCAATGATTGCTGGTGGTGTTTGTTACTTGTGAGTAATGGGCCTTACTCACACAGCAGCCAAGTTTATTAATAATAAAAGAAAAAAAATAAAATAATAATAATCTTTATTGATATAATTTTTTCATAATCATGATTTTCAAAAAGGACCTCATTAAAAAAATAATATATAATAAACGGGTCACAATAAAAACCTTTGTTTAACCCCCATAAATTTTTTCTCCAGCACATGCGAGGCTAAATGTGGCAAAATCGATAGACTCTTCCACAGTCTCTCGCTCGTCCGTTCCGTCTCCACGCTTAGAGACTGTAAAGGTACAATGACCAAAAGGACTTATGGGTCCGAAAATTTGGACCCAGCGTGCTTTGGGAACCAAAATACTCGTCCACAGTCTCTCTCATTTCAATATTTTTAAGATGGCGGCGAAAACAAGAGAGACTGTGGACGAGTATTTTGGTTCCCAAAGCACGCTGGGTCCAAGTTTTCGGGACCCATAAGTCCTTTCGGTCATTGTACCGTTACAGTCTCTAAGCGTGGAGACGGAACGGACAAGCAAGAGACTGTGGAAGAGTCTAGCAACATCTATTGTTCTCGTCAACTTGGCTGCTGTGTGATCAACATCGATACAGATGTGTGTTGATATTCAAATATCTGCTCATTTTTTCCATAATGATTATTTTTTCTTTTTAGATTATTTATCCTATCTTTTCTAAAACCAATGACATGGACACTATATTTGGCATCTGTCATTATTGGACTTGGTGCAAGTGGTAAGTCTCAATTTATTACTCGATATTTATACCTTTCAAGGTGTTGCACTATCAATATTTTTTCTCTAATTGACAGTATATAATTTGGATTTACTAACGTTTTACATTTTTGGCTACCTATGTCATTCTTACCAAAGGAATCCCAATTCTTTCTTTTAGTTATCTGGACTGGACAAGGAAATTTTCTTACTTTAAACTCTGACACTGACACCATGTCCAGGAACAGTGGTATCTTCTGGGCACTGCTGCAGTGCAGGTTTGTTATTCATTTCTAGATGTAGCCCTCTGTATTTCCAGAAAATATTCCAGTCGCACACAGCGGAATGGAATAGATGAGGTTTAGACAACCAACATGATGTAGAAGAGACGGGAAGAAACAGAAAAGAAAATGATATTACTCCATGAATGATACACAAGTGCTCATGGAAGGATATTTTATGGATGTTTTTATTGAATATTAGGAGTTTTTTCATCAAATTAAAGGCTAATACATTTATTTTTACAATCTCTGAAAATGTTATTTACTCTTTTGTTTTTTCCAGCTTGTTATTTGGAAATTTGTTTGTGTTTATTATGTTTCCTGGGAAACAAAACATTGGTAAGATGATTATTTAAATGATGTCAAGCGAGCGCTCATGACTTCCTATACTTTCTTACACAACTTAAAAGGGCCAATGTTTCAATGAAAGATCTTTGTCTGTTGTATACTGCCATTATACGCTCTGTTATCGACTATGCTGCCCCAGTTTTCACTATTCATTACCAAAGTACTTAATGTACAAACTTGAACGGCTACCAAAGAGAGCAATGCATATTATATTTTGTCCAGGCTAGGAATACCAATTTGTACTAAACAGGCTAGGACTTTCAGATATAGATAAGCACCACAATGACTTCTGCATGTGCCCCTATAACAGCATTTATTAGAGAGGACGATAAGCATAAACTTTTTCTGCCAGCGCTTGACTTCAGCGTTACAATACAAATAGATTTAGAAATAGTTTTATCTTATCTTTGTGTATTCGTGTAAATAGTTCTTACATAGTTTTTAGCTTTTATTATTTATTATTTTAGGGTAAATATTGTGTATATTAATATCCCTTTAGTTTCTCATTTTTAATTGTTTCAGGCTTTCAGCCTTTAAGGCTCAGTGTGATATATTTTAATAAAGTATCTATCTATCTGATAAATTGAAAGTGATCCTTCCTTCCTTCCTTGCTTCCTTCCTTCCTATCTTCCTACCTTCCTACCTTCCTACCTTCCTTCCTTCCTTCCTTCCCTTCCTTCCTTCCTTCCCTTCCTTCCTTCCTTCCTACCTTCCTTCCCTTCCTTCCTTCCTTCCTACCTTCCTTCCTTCCTTCCTTCCTTCCCTTCCTTCCTTCCTTCCTACCTTCCTTCCCTTCCTTCCTTCCTTCCTTCCTACCTTCCTTCCTTCCCTTCCTTCCTTCCTTCCCTTCCTTCCTTCCTTCCTACCTTCCTTCCTTCCTTCCCTTCCTTCCTCCTTCCTACCTTCCTTCCTTCCTTCCTACCTTCCTTCCTTCCTTCCTACCTTCCTACCTTCCTTCCTTCCTTCCTTCCTTCCTTCCTTCCTTCCTTCCTACCTTCCTACCTTCCTTCCTTCCTTCCTTCCCTTCCTTCCTTCCTTCCTACCTTCCTTCCTTCCTTCCTTCCTTCCTATCTTCCTACCTTCCTTCCTTCCTTCCCTTCCTTCCTTCCTTCCTTCCTTCCTTCCTTCCTTCCTTCCCTTCCTTCTTTCCTTCCTTCCTTTCTTTATTCATTCATTCATGATTGCCATAGTTAGTAAACATATTTGATACAAAGTTGATATATTTTTACAGATGATCACACAAGGACTACAGTATTTATTGTCTTTAGTGCTGTTTGTGGAATTGGAATCTTACTCCTCTTTCTGTTACGTAAACCACCTTTGATTGCTGAAAAGGTAAGAAACCCTTTTAGGCATTGATAACAGGGCATAAAATTACAGCAGGACATCAGGCAACGTTGGCCAGAATTGGGACTGTGGTCAAATCTTTCCTTGCTGGTCATTTTGACCAGTAACATTTTACCAGAAATAAGGTTCGACTAAGAGAAAACTAGTTTGGCCTGTGATGACCAGTGTCTGATTGGGCATTATTTTAAGCCCTGTATTAACCATTCATTTATGCAACCTGGAACCAATTCCTGTATGTCCTCCTAGTGATTGATGACTTATGACTTATAATCTTCATTATTCATTTTTCTTTGTTACATTTAATCCTAGGTGCTGCATGATATTGAAGGAAAAACGTCACCCAGGTATTAATGCTGAATCTATTCTATTATATTGTTTATTTATTCCTCCTGTTTTCCTTCATTTATGCATCAATTAATCATTCAATTAATCATTCCATTTACCCATTTACCCATCCATCAATCCATTGGACCATCCATCCATCCATCTATTTATCCATCCATTTATCCATTCACCCATCCCTCCATCCTTCCATCCATCCATGCATTTATCCCTTTATCCATCCATCCTTCTACCGGCACACCCACCCACCCATTCATCCATCCATTCATCCATCCATTCATCCATACATTCATCCATGCATTTATCCATGCATTTATCCCTTTATCCATCCATCCTACTACCTGCACACCCACCAGCCCATTCATCTATCCATCTATTTCCTTATAACTGCCATTGAAAGAAAAGGAAATATTTCGAAAGCTGTATACTAGCTGAATAAGGTAATTTTAAACTTGGAACTTTCTCTTAGGACTCCCCATGCAACTTCCAAGCCGGGACCCTTGGCAGCATTGAGTAAGTAGATATGCTGCTACACTGAGCTAAACCTACCTCCACTTAAAACCAATATCATATACAATAATTCTTGTTTGTTATTTGTTTATAGAAACATCTTTTAGACTGTTCATGACAAAAGATATGATTCTCCTCAGCTTGTGCTTTGCTTACACAGGTTAGTGAAGGATCTATATAATTATAGCAAAGCAAATTCAATTGACAGTCAGTCAAGTTATGCTTTCAATAATATCTCAGAGATTATTTCTTTTCATTTATAAAGTATTGTGTGGTTACAGGAATTTCTTTTTTCTGTTTGTTTTCCTAGGTTTAGAATTGACGTTTTTCAGTGGTGTCTATGGAACATCTGTTGGTAAGTTAACCTCTTTCTTATTATAAAACATTCTTAAGGGTCAATAGTTCCACCCAACTATCTGCCTATCCATTCATTCCTTCAACATTGAAGCATGGGTGGTGTATTTATTCCCACACCCAGTGCCGTATATGACTAGAGTTACTTGCTGGTTCTCTTCTGTGCTTCAAGAGTTTATCTCTAGTTTTCCTCCCTCCATAAAAACCTAACTACTAAATTCCACTTTGATCTGGCATCAAAATCTTAAACATGAGCATTTGTCTTGGCAGTCTGAGAAATTACTCCATGCATCGACACAAAATCCTACTAACCAACCATTCCATAACTCTTTCTAGTGAAGAAATAATCTATATTTAAATTTTCCAGCAAACACTTTAAAGATTCCATCAGCGCAGAAGATCATTGGTTTGGTTGGTGTATCTATTGGCGTAGGAGAGATTCTTGGTAATTATTAGTATTATAATGGGGAATTTTGGGATTCATCAAGGGTAGGGGTGGTGTAGTGGGCAATGCATTTACCATATTCGTGGTGTGACAATGTTTTCCAAATTGAATGTGACAAACCTCTAGGAGAATGAAGAGCTATTGTTTTGAAACTCATCGGGATATCATCGTTATTCCTTTCGTATATCCTTTGGGATACTCATGAATTTTTTCGAAGAGTAAAAACAAAAGAAAATGAATCCTCTGGAGTTTTGTCACGCTGAATTGGGAAAACATTGTCACACCACGAATAAACTCTATTCCTGAATTTCCCATCACATGTGAGTAGGGTTTGTTGGCTTTCTCCCTTCATTTGCTGAGCAATATTCCTTTCTGGGTTCTCTAGTTTTGCTCCTTCCAAAATCTACTTAATTCTTTGAGTTTACTCTAGAAGCTGCTCCAGGTGAATGAGCAATAGTGTATTTTCTCATAGTATACATGTATTTTTATGTACTCCAACAATTTTTTTGATTGATGGTAGTCTGTCACCTAAAGTCTATTGTTGCAAGAGCTTGTCTTGATCAGCAACCCAGCAATGAAAAATGTAGTAAATTTAAAGAGTGTTAAAGAAAGTTATATTAATACTAATAGGCATGATGCCTCATGTTTTAGGGGGTCTGGCATTTGGTATTTTTGGCAAGAAAACCAATAAATTTGGTCGTGATCCAATAGTTCTTCTTGGCCTTGTGGTGCATCTGGCTGCCTTTCTCATGATATTCCTCAACATACCTTCACATGCACCGATAGGGAAAACTCTTGATAAGGCGTATATCAAGCCTAAGTATGTATGAAACCTAATATATACTCATGCATTTGTCACAAATATGATAATAAACTTGTGCCCTCTTGAATAGACCTTATTCGCCTTGGACCAAAGCTTTTTGATAGACCTAAGCCACTGTTTTCCCTAGAGTATCATTTCCTGCATACTTTATATCGTTATTTAAATAGATCATAAGTTGATATTGTTTTTATTCTTAGCTGATGCATTATTTTTAGTCTTTATCTTTCTTCATTGTTATAAGTGTTACATTAGTGTTACATTACATTAGTTAGTTGCTCGTAAGTATTTTAGTCTTCAAGATTTTAATAGCAAATTTTTCTATAAGTAGATTATTGTCTGAAAGCTTGGAACTTTGATTAGTAAAGATTATTTTAATTTTTCTAATTTATGGTTTTGTTGGTCACAACTTAAGTTTTCTTAGATATATACTAAGATTGTCTATTGACATTGACCAAAACTTGTTTTAGCTAAGTTGAGTGATTTTAGTTACACCAATTTCTTGTTGATTGAGATAATTTTTTTTTAGTCAGTACATCGCTCTCATTTGTGCTTTTCTGCTTGGGTTAGGTGACAGTAGCTTTAACACCCAGGTAGGAAAATACTCTGATACTATACATTCCTATTTTTCCCATACATTCCTATTTATCCCATCCATTCATCCTATTTATCCCATCCATTCATCCTATTTTTCCCTATGCCATTCATCCATTTATCCAAGCTCATTCATCCATTTATCCAAGCCCATTAATTCATTTATCCCATTCCATTGATCCTTTTTATTCCATCTTATTCATCCAACAAATTAACCATTATCTATTCCATCCATCTATCTTATCCACACTCTCATTCATTCATCACATAGATCCATCACAAACATGGTATCCATTTCTGCCATTCATTAAGCAAGAAGCCATACCATCTCATCTCAGCCATCCCATCTCAGCTGTCATGCATCTTATCCATTTATTCAAACATAATAAATGTGAACATTGATGTGATGATTGTTCAGTCCTTTGTCATATGTTCACAACAGTTTACTTGTTGTTGCAGATATATTCCATCTTAGGGTTTGCTTACTCTGATGACAGTGCACCAGCCTTTGCTCTTTTCAAGTTTACACAGGTAACCCATAAGGCAGTTAAATATATACGTTGTACCTAATCTCTTGTCTTCATTCATCATCAGTTCTGTCAGTGCCATGCGTTGCATAAGGCCTTCTGATCATCATTCCTGAGTTATTAACATTAGCTTCTATTCATGATAAATATCATGATGGTTTTCGTATTATAATGCAGATTAGTCATGTGTTTTCTGAGGGGGCAAACAACTTCAATTCAGGAGATTTCTTAATGATAGAATCATAATTTTTTCCAGTAAATATTTGTTAACATTTTTCTGATTTATTTGTTCATTTTCTGATAAATGAAATACTTGAATTAGATCTTCTAAAATATTGGAATATTCCAATGACATCCCCCCCTCTACTCCCCCCTGAAGAACCCATGGCCCATCATGGTGTCTATTGAGAATGTAACCTATTACCAATCAATAAGCATCAATAAACAACAATGAAAATAATGATAAATTAACACCTTCATATGATTTCTCTTGAAGCAGTTAATTTCCTTGAAGCAATTTTTGAAAAACCTGCTATAAAGTAATGGATATAAATGAGCCATTTTTATGACTTAAGTAATGAGAACCTGGTAGTAATTTTGTTCCTTTCTTTTCAGTCCCTTTTTGCTGCCGTAGGATTCTTTTACAGTAATAGAATTCAGCTGCAGTGGCAACTGCTGATTCTGGTGAGGGCATTTTCCATATTTATTAATGCTAGCATAAATCTGATCAAACCCTGAGATTCAGTGACCACGAATAATAGTTCCAAGCGGAGGCTGGAGTTGCAGTGCATGATAAACTGTAGTTTTACTATGTGCGAAAAACTCCAATCTCAACATGAGACTATTATTCGTGGTCTCTGAACGGAACTGTAAAATGGAGTATTGTGATGTCAGGATCAAGAATCTTAAATTTTAAAAATCCTTAAAAATAAATGAAGAATACAAATTGCAACAAAAAATCAGGTTGCTGGTAGTTTCCTTTCTTGAGTGGTTGGACAATAAATTTAATTTTTTTTTGCAGGTAATATGGTCATTTATAGGAACATTGGGCTTCTTCACAGTGGAATGGAAGCATAAGAAAAGGGCTGTAGGATATCAAAGAATTCAGTAACTAGATAACAAAAGCAGTCAAGGATCAATAATTCTGTCATAGGCATAGAAACTTGCCTTCCCTTACCTACATGACAATTCTTCACTTAATATTATTGTTGCCATATTGGTGGAACTTAAATAACATGGCTACCATGTCTTAGTCATTTGACTCTCTTGGGAATGGTTGTGAACCATCAATAGCTTAGCTTTTATATACCAATACATTAGGATGACCCAGCAATAATTTTCTAGAATGCCAGATTATTTTTGACTCAAAAGCTAGATGCAAACTCTTATGATTTTAAAATTTAGATCAAAAGTGATGGCACTTAAACCGATACAAGTGAAAAACGTCTGCGCATGCTCTGAATCTGTGTGCAAAATAGCCAAAACATATGTAAATTTGACTTTCAAACATGCCTGATAAATTGGACTTCACAAAATGCCAAAACTTAGTGTCCATGCTTGAAACTTATAAGGCTAATTCTTTATAGTGTTTGTTCATACAGTATCTTGGTCTGACAAAAGTACACTTGCGACCTTTTTTTTTTCCTCAGAGAAAACAAACATTTATTTTCTCACTCAAACTCTTCAAAATTCTTAGAAAACGTTATTATTTTCACTTTATCTGTAAACAATCACAAGCTATGGAGCACTTCAAAATATTTGGCTATCAACTAATATTTTAGTTGTCAACTATCTAAGAATTTGGCCACTTTGTTCCCAGTGTTCTGCTCCAGTGATATCCACCATTGCATACTTTAATCCAGTGGAAGAAGAGCCACTCTGTGGTCCTCTGTTAATCCCATTATTATTACCATTTTGTACACATAGACGTGCAATTAGACAATGTGTAGTTCCAGAAATTATCCATACCCACCCCACAGAGGAATTTGGAATTTCCAAAGGGAGGGTGTGTCAGAGAATGAACAAAAATTACAGAGTTTGTATGGAAGAAAATTATAATTTCTGGGGGTAGGGGGGTTGTCTTAAAAAAATTCCTCCATAAGGGGGGAGGGGGGGTATGGGTAATTTTTGGAACTGCACAATACATCTTTGATTTTGTTTCACAAATATATGGCATGCACTCTATTTCTGAATATGCATAGTGAGTTTGAAATGCTTAGTGTCGAATATTTCGTAGACAAAACTAAAGTTTATAAATTGCAAACAAAAAGATTTATTGGATGATGTATATAAAAGGTGAATAAAAATTATGTTACCTAAAATAAATGTGTTCTTGGCATCAAAACAAATGTGGTCTTGATGATCCCAAAGTTCCCCAGAATTCCTTGTGAGCATCAGTTTATTAGGATTACGGGCCCCTATCATGTGGCAGCCAAGTTGACTGGGACAAAAGATTTCATCTGCATGGCCTCGCATTCAATCACTTCAAGTTAGGTTAGGGTTAAATAAAGATTTTCATTCTCATGGGAATAAACATGGAGCCATGTGATAACGACTCATTGGGATTTCTACCAATATTATTGTTAACATTATTATTTTGAAGTCTGAAAACTTAGGAAATACTTTACTAACTCTGACTCAAACTTTCATTGGTGAAACAACACGAAATTATAAATAAAAATTGTAAAAATTGACTTGATCAACACAGCTAATCGGGGTAAAAAATATCTAGAAGTCAAAGCCTCTTTTACGATCGAGAAGCTGGGTCATATTCAATCCATAGTTTTTCAAATTCTTCGCTAAAAGCTTTTACAATCTGAGCTTCATTGGTAATCACAACATTCTCTCTGTTGCCGGTGACTGCTTGTCTTGTCCAGTTGAATGAACCATTAGCTATCAAACAATTATCAATAATAACAAACTTGTGATGCATGAAAAAGGAGGACAAGTCATGTCTGACACGAATACCTTGTTCTCTAAATTTTTGTATCTGTGATCCAGAGGATCCCATTTGTTCGTCGTCAGTCAGTATACGAACTACAACACCTTTCTTGTGTAACTCCACTACAGCGTTGGCAAGCTCGTGACAATTGATCGTAAACACACATACATCCAGGGTAGACTTGGCTTTCATGATAGTCTTGATTAGCTTACTAAGGGACGTATCTTCATGGGCATATGGACATATTGAGCGAGAACAGTTCACACCAGAAAGAAAACTTTTACAAGCGATCTTCTTGTCGGGGAAGAACAACACTTGACGTATAAATGGCGCAGTTTCCTTAAAATCGTTCCGGGAAAACTCAGTCGATTTCTTTATATATTTGTATAAAACGTACGTTGTACCAGAAACAAGAGCTAAAGCACACGAAAGCCTTACGCATCGCGAAATATTGCAGGAAAAACTTTGACAGACAACCAAACCAACTTCGTCCGCCATCTTGATTAAATGATATTCCGCTGACTTGTTTCCACTGCGGTCACCAGTCGCGTAATGATCCCGCAAGAATCCCGTAACCCGTAAGTCATCTCGTAGTCACACGATCGACACACACGATTGATTTGAAGGATGAACAACGAAGGAATAAATAAGGAAAATACATAACTGTAGCAATATAATGAAATATTTGCCTTCGTTTTAAAACATGGCTGAATCAGTGATGCTACAAAACTGTTTTCAACTTTTACCGGGTAAAAGGTTTTATGACGTTCGACTGACAAGAGAAAAACTGTTTTATAACGAAACCACCATTGAATCTTGCTGTAAACCTTCAAAGAATCATTTATTTAACCTAAGTGTTAGCGATATTTATGGTGCTAAGTTATTTAGGAGTAGTATCAACGAGGATGAAAACGCCTATATTCATATCTACATTTGCCCCGTGCGGGGAAATAAGAGAATAAGACGAAAAATCCGTTTCAAAGTCAGTGGATGGGAAGATCTTGAATCTAATATCAAACGAGCTGAACACTGGATCAAGACGATCTTATGGTTAATAAGAAATCCAAGCATAGATACTGCTACTTTGAAAGGTAAAAAACGTTTTCATTTCAGGGTCGATAAAGTGGTGTATGTTGAATATCGTAAGATGGAAAGTCTAGTCAAGACTAGCCATAGTAGTGGATGATAGGAAATGCATGAATGGAACCGAAACAGCAAGCTGAGCATCTGTTTTTTTGAATTCAAAATGTTTAAAATGTATCATCTATACACCTCCCTAGCAATGCCTAAAAAAACGATTTACATAATGGCAATCCCTATTTCTCAGTGTCTTCAGTTTATGTTTGAAATGAAAAAATTAATTTGATTAGTAGTGGTAAAGGGTGGATTAGATCTTTCAAAGGGTAATTAAACCTATTATATCATAGTAACAAAGGTCAGAATATTGAATTTATCGTGAAACATTAAGGAAGGAGTAGTAGAAATTCATGAGTGCATAAAAGTTGACGTTTAATTGTTATCAAGATGGCATCCTTTGCCAACAGAGTCCTCATAATTCTAGAACTGTACGTCAAGTAGAGAGAGAATGAGAAATAGTTGTGGATTAAAACAACTTATCAATGAAAGAAAGGGTACAGCTAACTCAACTGAAACAACCTCAGGGCTGATCTAAGCCAGGGCATGGCTAACTCACAGACCAAACCCTGAAGCAACCTCTGGGCTGATCTAATTCAGGACAAGACAACTCACAGATCAAACCCTGAAACAACCTCTGGTCTGATCTAAGCCAGGGGACAGCAACTCACAGATCGAACCCTAAAACAACCTCTGGTCTGATCTAAGTCAGGTCACAGCAACTCACAGATCGAACCCTAAAACAACCTCTGGTCTGATCTAAGTCAGGTCACAGCAACTCAAAGATCAAACCCTGAAACAACCTCTGGGTTGATTAAAGTAAGGGCATGGCTAACTCACAGATCAAACCCTGAAACAACCTCTGGGTTGATTAAAGTAAGGGCATGGCTAACTCACAGATCAAACCCTGAAACAACCTCTGGGTTGATTAAAGTAAGGGCATGGCTAACTCACAGATCAAACCCTGAAACAACCTCTGGGTTGATTAAAGTAAGGGCACGGCCAACCCACAGAGATAAGTTAAATCTACTTTTTGCATACATATTTTGCATTCATCCAATGAATGCTTCCACTCCTTCTTTGATTATGATGTAAAACACCAAGCATATATGTATGTATACATATATTATTTAATAGCATGTTTTAATTATTATATTTCACACATTTGTGCATATTTTTTTCAAAAGATAAAAATCTGCCACCAAGAAGAAAGCTACTTGTTTTAGTAAATCCTTCCAGTGGACAGGGCAAGAGTCTGAAGGTTTTCCAGAAAAAAGTGTCACCCATGTATAAAGAATCATCAATAGATTTTGAACTACTTGTAACTGGTATGTTTCATATTATCTTTATCAGGTCTAATTTAGTTTTCAGCAACGATTAATGGGGTCTGAGAAATAGATGTTATTACAGTTGAGCCTGTAGTGACACATTCTGTTGTCTAAGAAACATACAAGTGAGACTTTCGAGTCAATACAATGCTTGTTGTCTCATTTGCATCTCATTTGCATACATGCATTATATCTGCTATTGGTAGATCACATATGAATGATAAAAGCTAGTACTGGACTTGGTTAGGCCCGGGGGGGGGGGGGGGGGGTACTCCACCAGAATTTGGGTAGGGGTGTTCCGCTGGGATTCTGAAAGGGGTACCCTGTTTATGTCAAAAAAAACCCAAATTTGTAGACCCTGTTTATGACAAGAGATATAATTTATTGCACTGAGTTCCCATTTCACTTATCATGTCATCTCGCGTATTGTCTTTTTATGACCATAATAACCAGTTTTGGTCAATACGAAAGTAGAAACCCTGAATATGACAGGAAACTCAGGAAGAACTTCGAATTTGAGTGAAATTGCATACCCTGTTTATGACAAGAAGCTCGAATAACCATACCTTGTTCAGCGGCTCATCCCCGTATACTCCATATATGGGAGTACCCCCACCCCTTCCCCGGAGGTTAGGCATAAGGCTGCAGCCTTCCCAATCAATAATGCATTATAAAGCCTTATTTTTTGACGCTTCGGTTAGGATCCACACCTCTCCCTCCCCCACATGAAAATCCACTTCAAGTTGTAATGGTTTGTTTTCATTACTGGTATTGATAATAGTTTTCTGTTTGTCCTTGTGACCAGAATATGCTGGACATGCTAAAGAAATTGGCCTAAACCTAGATGTAGAGCAGTGGGATGGCATTGTAATTTGTTCTGGAGATGGTCTGGTTTATGAGGTATGTGAGTATATTATGTCTCATTAGAGTGCAATAGGAAACGGGGAACCATCGGATGGGTGAGTCAGTAGCCTATGAAGTGCCTGAACAATCAAGCTTATAACATGAAGATAACAGGAATGTTAGAGATCAACCATTCAAATGCTTTAATTGATTAACTTTATGTTTTAGTTGGTAAATGGTCTAATGAACAGACCAGACTGGAAAAGAGCTATTCAAATGCCTATTGGTGTCATCCCAACTGGTTCTGGTAATGCATTGTGCTACTCAGCCCTTTATGCCTCAGGGTAAGTATGATATTGCTAATAGACCTGATTTGTTCTTATAGTCAAGTAGTTTCTTTATACTTATACAGAATAGCTCTCTACCAATACACTAACACCTATACACCATAAAGTGTAGCCAATCAGAATGCAGGATTTGTATTAATTCACTAGTTTGTTATACTAATAAGTTCACTATTAGCTAGGAGGATATCACTAACTCTTTGGGTGCATGTGATTTCATAGCCAGCATTTTGGTTGATTTGACAAAAGATTTGATCTTGTTATCCTTTTGTCATGTCAACCAACATGGAAGCCACATCTTTTGTCTTTTTATTAATGCTAAAAAAGTCCTCTTAGTAGCATGAAGTTAGAGGGATATATTCTTGTATCTTATTTACCATTCTACTTGTCTTCCAGAGAACCTTTTGACGTGACTGCTGCCATCTTTGCTACTATCATTGGACAAACCCATAAACTGGATATATGTACTATTGATACACCAAATGACAGGTTCTTCTCGTTTCTGTCTTTAACCTGGGGGATTATTTCTGACGTGGACTTAGAGTCTGAGAAACACAGATATCTTGGCAATGCCCGGTTTACTGTAGGTGCTGTAATAAGAATAATAGGATTGCGTACTTACAGAGGAAGACTGTCGTATCTGCCGATGAATAATGAACATGATGAAGTAACAAGTAGTGTTGACATCCCTAAAGAGCAATTAAGTGATTTAGATAATGACTCTCCAGTTTTTCACTCATTTGGAAGCCCAAGTGGATCCTTTTTTCCAGATGAAAATGTTAAGGAAGAGAGACTTGGGACAGATTTACCCTCTAGCCATGAGAATGCTGTCATGCTTCAAAGTGAAAAACCTTCAGTCAATGACATTTCCAAGGTTTACAAACATCATCAAGGACCTGATACACCACTGTTGCTTCCATTTGAGAAACATGTGCCTGCAAACTGGAAGACTATTCAAGGTACCTTCATTCTTGGCTCTTCAGTCAATCTTTCTCACCTGGGACCAGACATTATGGCTGCCCCAGAAGCAAGGTTTGGTGATGGTGTCATGCACATAACGTATTCTAAAGCTGGAATCTCTAGGTTAAAGCTTCTTTCGCTGTTTAATAAAATGGAAGATGGCTCACATGTGGAGGCTGATGAATGTGTAACTGTGAGTGCACAGGCTTTCCGACTTGAGCCAGATTTGTCTGAAAATGGAACACTTGCAATAGATGGCGAGGCCATTCCTTATTCAGTGGTTCAGGGACAGATCCATAAAGGACTAGCACAAGTCATGTGTTCAAAATCTCATAGATAACATCATCTAATTATTTTTTTTTTACCATTTAATTGAAATCATATCAATAGCATTTTTTCCCTTTTTTTTTTACATTTTTATTTTTATTGATGAAAAATCTTTTTCAGTACATGACCATTGGTGGGGACAGATTGTTTAAAATGGCCTAGAATAATGATAGAATTAATAGATTAAATATTATAGACTAATTATAAACCAGGGGGTGGGTTGGGGTGGGTAGGAGAGTGGGTGGAACTTGACATTTTATGTCCTCAGAAAGGCAAGACTCGTATAACTCAATGAGTAAATCAAAGAACAGAATATTTAATTCTCATGGCAAGAAAGGGCAACAGGTTTTCAACCTTTTGATTAAAAGTTTTTTTGTCCAAGGGTAGGGACAGAATATTTCATTGTTCAAATATTAGATCGCTTAGGATAAGAAAATAACAAACCCTTTGATTATTATTAATATTAATATTAATATATAATTTTTGTGCTGTCAATGAAGGCTAAAATTGAATCTTTTTCAATGGTTATCCTATTTCTTTGATGAAGAAGTAAAATTATCCAAATCTAGAAAAAAATACAAAATTAGAATCGAATATAACAACCTTGAAACAAGGCTTTGTATGAATTATTTAAAAATTATGAATTTGAAACTTTAAGACAATGACTTTACATCATTGTTAAAATATAATGACAGACAGAATTGCTCAAACACTAAATAAATCTATGAATAATCACTATTTGAAAGTGCCAGACCTTGATTTTAGTTGGTGTATAACGTTGGTGTTCAAATTTATTATTTTAAGAATCGAAAGCTTATTAATATCATCATTCATTAAGCATATTATAAGCCGCCTTTTGTGCGTGGTAAAACTTTAAAAAACTATCGACTAGCTTATAGTTCAAATTCTTGTTCCTTTTGAGAATACTAGCTGTTAAATTTTCACAAACTGTATTCCGTCCAATATGTACTAAAAAAATCTGATAGTACGGTGCACAAAGATTCGATGTCATGCGCATGGAATTTTAAAGAAAATGCTTTTTTGTACACGAAGGTAAAACAAATAAATAACAAAAGATGTGAACTTGTTCGTAAAATAGACAAATCAAAAATAGAATTGATCAATGACTCGGTTCCACGCGGAACTCGTCGAGAGCCGGTGTATAAAAAGAAGAAAAAAAGGCGTATTATAGCTCTGTAGTATTAGCGATGACGATGAAAAACAAAAGGAAAGGATGGGGATTTACTGGTGGTAAATACAATCAAACTAATTGAAAGAGAGAGAAAAAATGAAATGTTTGTGTTAAAGAGGAACTTCTTTTTTGTTTCAAACTGACCTTTCCGCAAGTGCACAGAGGAACCTGACTCAAATTACATCAGTACAGTATTATTTTCCTGCTTAAACTCTCCGATAAAAAGGGTTGAGAACATCAAGTACAAACTACACGTTTTAAGAGCGAGTCTTGACGTCATAGCAAATGACCGGTAACTCAACCGCGCATAAGTTTAGACGTCTTGAGTGAAGGACTTTCATTTTGCTAAAAACTGCCAACGCATCCAAATATATCGTCCACCCACGCTTGTGTTTTCGTAGCTTAATCAATTATTTAGCTAGATAAGTACTCTGCTATTTTAGGACTTTGGCTATCAGAGGAAACCCTTAAATGCTTCAGAAAATAGAAAGGGAGGGGAGGCGGTTTTAGATTGATAGCAACTGGGCGTAGCGTTTGCGTGTTGAAAAGGAGGGACACAGAAAACGCGCCTATGCTAGCCGCCACCACTTCACACGCATTCTGACCAATGCCTGATCCAAGCCTTGCCAGTTTTCTATATAAAGAAAAAAAACATATTACTCCCCCTAAGTTTTAAAGTTAAGAAGTTTTGGTTTTAAGACCAAATTAGCTATACAAATCCCCGTATTTTGCAACTAAGCTCTTTTTAATTAATATCGGTATTCGCTGCTTGTCGTGGGCTTTTCGGAAGAAAATATTCGATTCGGAAACTCCCGACTTTCATTCGGAACCTTTCGTAGTATTTGAGGTTTGCCACACACAGTAGTCGAGCGTCAAAAGTGGCTGAAATTTTCGCTTTCTACGGCAGCTGAATTCACTTTAGTTAACCGGATCTAAAATTAGAAAAGCTATTTATAGGTGGTTGTTTGCGGCCAATAGCGTAGAAGGCAGATTATTATTCGCTCGTACCGAGAGTGAGTCGCTTAGCCAAAGACACACGATGAACGCGCAAGATGGCTGCCTCAACTAAATCTAAACGTTCGGGCAATAACTGGGTGAAACTCAACGTCGGAGGAACGTGTTTTCTAACAACCAAGCAAACCCTTTGTAGACATCCAAACTCTTTTCTGTCTCGATTATGTGCAGAAGATCCTGATTTACCTTCAGATAAGGTCAGTTCTTTATGTGTTTTAGATGAGCATTTGGATGTTGTCAGTACTAAAGCTTTCTTCTTCTCGTTTGTCTTAGGATGAAAATGATGCCTACATGATCGACCGAGATCCTCGATATTTTTCTCCTATCTTGAATTATCTTCGTCATGGCAAACTCATAATAGATAGAGATTTACACGACGAAGGTACATCAACTATTATGAGCTTACAGTCGATTGAAGCACGGCTTTCTTAGCGAACCCGATCCCTAGCTTTCTTTATAATTTTAATAGAAAAAGCTTTTGCTATCGACTTTTAACTCTAAATACAACGTCAATAAGCGTATAAATACTCGAAGGTGGGTTATTCGCTTGCAGAAAGCCTTGCTTCAACTCGTAGTGTCGTAACGTACGTAGAGAGTGAACGCAGATGAAAATAATGACTGTAGTTCTTCGTTACTAACACTGTTGTTGGCTTGTAAAACGATCATAAGCTAAATATAGAAATACTGTTTGACCAAAACTGGATTTCTAAGTTCATTTCCTTTCACTTTAAGCATTTTTTAACGATAAAATATATAAAAAGGTTGTTTCCCTTTGAACGGTCGTTTCATCTTCAACTACAACTGTCAAGACGTTGAAAACAGCCATTTTTATTTTATTCTCCAATTTAGTTCTAAAGAAAAAAAGGGACAAAATTTTCCTTTATTTGTTTGAATAAACGAATAAATGAGGAGTTGTCTGGTATCTCTGACGGTTTTTTACCTTGGCAAGTGCCATGTTTTCCCCCATCCACTGGTCCCTAGCTGACTAATACCATGTCATTCATCACAGCTAAGGGATTACAAGAATATCTAGTGGTTACGTATTTTGAACATTCCTTATAGAATTCTTTGGTTTTTAAATATTTATTTGTGCTTTATTCCATTGCAGTTAGAATGTATATCCACTGTTTTTGTTGAAAATGTTGCAATAATCTTAATATCAATATGCACAAGGGGTGTGGTCCCTAGAGGTCGAAAATAAAACATGGGAAAAAGTGACCTGATTTTTGGGAATTAGCATAGCAGCTCAAAATTGTATTTCACCATTGAAATTTATGAACCTTTATAAAATGAATTGAGAGTCATTCTCGACAGAGGAGTTATAGTTTCTTTTTAATATGTATATATAAATATATGTATGTTATCTGTTTATATTGAAGGAGTTCTCGAAGAAGCAGAATTTTATAGTATAGAACCACTTGTTAAGATAATTAAAGACAAAATACAAGCTAGAGAAGACAGACAAAAGTTGCCAGTAAGTCAGAACTAATGATAATGAGTTATTGACTTTTAGTATGATCTTAAACTTGAATATAGAGTTTCATGCACTGTGATTGGTCAAGCGACCAGTGATTATGAAACAATATTCAATAGACCTTATTTGTGGTGTGACAATGTTTTCCCAATTCAGTGTGACAAACCTCAAGGGGAATGAAGAGCTATTGTTTTGAAACTCGTCAGAATATCATCGTTATTCCTTTCGTATCCTTTGGGATACTCATGAATTTTTCGAAGAGTAAAACCAATGGAAAATGAATCCCTTGGAGGTTTGTCACGCTGAATTGGGAAAACATTGTCACACCATGAATAAGGTCTATTGTCATGAGAAGAAGTAAAATCACCAAAGCCAAAGTAAAAACTAAAAATGGTTGCTTTATTTCCTGATTTCCATCTTTTCTCTGATATTCAAGTCTAAAATTATACTACAACAATTATTCATTAATTCATCTATATCTTTACTATGATATCATGAATATTCACTGACAATCACTTTGTCTTCAGCAAATAATAATAATTATTAAATATTATTAGCTGTTAGTAAAAATACGCAGGTGATTATAGAAAATCTTGCACGCTGGTTGATCAAGAAACTCACACTATCACACAATAATCACCTCGAGTGAGAAACCAAAATGGAGGCCAGCCACTTTGTTGCTGTTACCAGGAAAAATGCCTTTTATCTTTTTTTTTTCTTTTTTTGAAAGAATCACCTGTGTATTTATACTAAACAAGTATTTGACTCAGGCTCAGTGATTATTGGGGAATATTTACCTCGCCGCTTGAAGACTCGTGTCTCGCTAAATATTCCCCGATAATCACTTTGCCTTCAGCAAATAATTGTTAATTATTGGCACAATGATATCACTAAAGCACTGCTCTGTACTCAATAATAATAATGAAAAGATGTAGCTGGTTATTAAATGATAATCATTTTATTTCTACAGTTGCTAGCTAAAAAACATGTTTATCGAGTCTTGCAATGTCATGAAGATGAACTTACTCAGATGGTATCTACAATGTCTGATGGTTGGAGATTTGAACAGGTTAGTTATTTACTTTGATTTGGGAACTGTAACTGATGCATGTACTGTATTACAGTGCAGACACTCAAACCATAAACACTTTGGGGGTTTTTGAGCTTTTTTATAACTATCCAATAGTTCTCAATATAAACAAAGGAATCAAACATCTTTTAGGTGCCATCTTATCACAACAAATGACAGAAAATCTTTAGATGTTATATTGTTAGCTCTCTTAGTGTGAACAAATGAACTGCTAGATCATGTATTAAAACCTGGTAGTATGCAAAACTGGGGCACAAAGTGCAAACTTTCAATTTAGACAAATAAATTAAAAATATTGTTCATTGATGAAGTAGCTGAAATAAAATAAAATTTTAACGGCAACAACAACACAAGAGGCTCTAGTATCGCATGAAAAAAATGTTGGAACCTCGGTAAAAACCTGGCTTCTGATTGGATGGTTTGGAAAATGTTTAAAAAACCTTGAAGTGTTCATGGTTTAAGTGTCTGTACAGTAATATTATGTAGAAAAAATATATGATAAAATATATTGCTTTATAGTTTCAAAAGTCTTCAAGAAATGAGAAATTGCCACACTTGAGGGCAGGGCTTAAAGTAAGGGCTGGTCATCACACAATGTTTGTCCATAATAATAAACAATAATAAAATAAATAACTTTATTTAAGTGTCGATGTATTTATTTTATACAACTAATTGGGGACACTGAAATGAAGAAATAATAGTCAAAGAAACATAAAGTGTTTTTAAGAATCCCAACTGGCAAGGAGGCAAACCAGTTGGCTATTTACAAGCATGGTCGAGAAACTGAATTTGAACTAATCAGGGATCAGGACAAATACAGTCTCAGCTAGTAGCCACAGTGGGACTCGAACCTGGCACCACCGGATAGCGAGACCGACGCAATGAACACTCAACCATGCTGCCTCCCTATAATATGAACTTGTCTGGTCACATCTTTGCTACTTCTTTTGACTGGTATGGCATCATGAAGGGTGACTGACAGGCTGTTATTTTAAGCCCTGGTAGGATGTAAAAGGGAAGATTTGATATTAAAAGTGATGTAATGATTATCATAATTATATTTTCCCCCTCTGCAAGATTGTTTGCCAATGTATTCGTAATAAGGTCTATTTTGCCTTCATCATTAGTTCTTCTCACCCTCCCTCACTTTTCAGTGTTACGCATACTAGTCCATCCAGGAATAGAACAAATAAATAGAAATAAATAGGATTTAGCAGTGGCATTTCCACAGAGTGGCTCTTATTTTGAATTATTTTTCTGGTTATTTTTGATTTCTTTGTAGTTGGTAAGTGTTGGAAGTAACTACAATTATGGCAGTGAAGATCAAGCAGAGTTTTTGTGTGTCGTATCAAAAGATGTTACAGATACAGCAGAAGCTAGTGCATCGGCAAAGCCCAAACCATCCGACAAAGTAAGTACACCAGTAAGTATACAAATATACTATTTACACAACACTCATCATTAGACCAGTTTATATTTAGCATACTCTTTCTCATACCATTCTCCATTTTATTGACTTCAAGTGGTTAGCTATTGCTTGTGTTCTCAGTTCAACCTTGCATACAATGTTACACCTAAGGCATATGATGCTAACACTATTAACATGATAAAAGTATAACTCATCCATCCACTGTGAGACATACACTTTATTAATATCTATAAGAGATGCAGAGATTAATGTTCATGAACATGAGGTGAGGCCAGTTGACCCATAGTAAAAGTGAAAGAGGAAAGAAAGAAATAAAAATTCTCATGTTTTTTTGCTTGGATATTCACAATGAGCATTTGGACATTGTGTACACTTCATAACATCTAGTACAATAAAAGGACGGCTAGTCTCCTTTTCATGTTCATTAGTATCTCTCAAACTTCTTTAAGAGATCTGACTTGCGCCCCTTTCAAGCTACAGGTAATATGGTCTTGTCTTTCACTTTTGCTGAGGGTACTCACGTCACATTAAGTATAAATTTCATATGTGTTTTATATGAAATAAAGTAAGCTTCAGAAAAGGCAAAATAATGAAGTAGAGTAATTCAAAATTTTAAGAAGATGTCCTGGGAACGAATTCAAAATATTTGTAAAATTTTATGTAAACTCATGATTTGTACATTATTTGTATTTCAATTTTTTGTAACATTGTTGAGACGGGAAGCATAACCTTTCTTCATAGGGAGAAATTAATATGCTTTTATATTTTTTCCTTTTTTTACAGCGGCCTTTTAGAATGTGAATGAAATCTATTTGATATGTGATCAAACATGACAAGAAACAAAACAGGATCAAACAAATAATATTAGTGGAAAAGAAAAAAATAAGAAAAAAGCCAAGACAACACAGATTATGATCAGTGGAATCAGCCAGGCTGTAGTGATTTGCTTAAAACTCTTGTCCATACAAAGACTCTTTAACTAGTCACAATTGTCAAAGAGATTTGAACATTTGTTTTGAATTTATTTCAATGACAATGGAATACCAGTTAACTGTTTTCTTATTTATTGGATGGAAGAAATGATTGGCACCTTGGATTAAGATTGAATTTATGACCGATTTGTCTGATGATTGGTTCTGCTTGCCGATTACTACAACAGGAAACTGTAGGTCATTTTAGGATTTTTATGCTCTTAATTTATTTAGCAGTATTATTTTAATTCTCTTTTATTCCTTTTGTCTGTTATCACTTGTGCACAAAGAAGACCTTAAAATGTTTTGTTAATGTTGGACTGTATTAATGTACTATATGCACTAAAGAACTAACTCGGCATAACCTAACCTGTCCTGTATATTACATACCCAGGAGAATTGAAACCTGGTAGTAATCCAATATTGACCCTTAGTACCCATTAGAACCCAACACACGCAATGGCCTAAAACCTATTGATTGTCTTGGGTTACTAACACACTAATGATTATTGCACTCAAACTGAGTATACACTCTATACCGGAGGCACTATCAGGGGGAGTACCCATAAATGCATCCACAATTCTCTATGTCAGAATCTCGGAACATTCTCGTATCCCTTGTCAGAATTTACCACTAATGGAGCCTTGCTGTTAATAATTCATTGGAGCAGTCTGTTGTTTGTTGCTAGTTTGTGGATCTTGTATGGCTGTTTCAAGGCCATGACACTTTTCCAAATTTACCCCTAACAGGGCCTCATAAGTTAACTATGGCCTACAGATATTTATAACAGTGTTACTAAACTTTAGCTCAGTCAGATTTTGGTCTAAGGGCATTTCCTTTGATACAGATAGAACAATAACTATGTTTTAATCCATTGCGTACAGTCATTATTGTTGAGATGTTTCTGGAATTTCCTCTTGTAAGTTTTGTCATATCAATGAACAAGCACCTGTTAATGAATTAATTTAGGTCTTTAGATGAATGTTATTAGGTAGATATAAGAATATAGATAAAATGAGATGAAAAAATTAATATCCAAAGCTTACTGCTTTACAATGTCTTATATAATTATTATTATTATTATTACGCTTATTGATTCAATTACGTCTTTAAAAAAGTGTAAATATCTTCACACTTTTGGTTGCCATAGAAACTCAGCTTCTTTGAACCAAAACTTTTCTCGTGTAAAGAAAAATAATGATATATTATTGAATATCAAAAATTATCAATGTTTATATTTCTTCAAGTATTATGCTAGGATGTTAAGCTAGAGATATTCAGAATCTTTTTATTAGATATTTAGAATGTTCGTGTCCCTTAACAGGTATCATGCAATTGGGACTCCTGTGGTAAATAAGCATGAGGAAATGAGAGAAGGGTAAGAGAATCTCTTGTCCATGTTTCCTCTCTGTTGTATTGTACCACAGGAAGCTCATTCACCACTATCGCAGTTGCCTGTAGTTTAGATTAGAAATTAGATTAAAACTACTTCAGTTTGGGATATAATGATATAGAAAAATATATGTGGTGTACCCTTATGGTGCATCAACTCGATATTCTTTTTTAAACTCTAGAATTATTTTAATAATGATGTCCAACTGTTTTAGCTGTGTTGTCTCATTTTCCATCTTCCTACTGTCCTAATGCTGAAGCTCAAACATTGCTATTGTATTATTGTTTTCTTAATTTGATAAATTTGCAGATCTTTGCTGTCAACTTTCGCTCTCACTTTCTAACCATAGCTGTTGCTTACCAACTAATAAAAGATATCATTCAGTCTAAATAGTGTTGCCATGTTTGTTGAACAAGGTCTAGTCTATAATCATCCCTAGAGATAACACAACAAGTTAGACATGTATGGGTTTTAGGAAGGGAAAATCCCTAGGGAAAACCCTTTGACTTTACTTACCTGGTAGCAGGGACACCTTTGTGCTCGAGCCAACTATATTGATACTATATTGAACTATGTTGTCCCTATAAACAGAGTTGTCTCAGTTAGACGAGTTAAAGTGTTCACATGGGGAAAAGTTGTCCCGAGTACCAGGGTCACTTCCTTTCGTAAAGAGGGTAACTCTACCAGTAGGGTGGCCCTTCTAGCCGAGGCAAAATAAAATATCTCGTGTAAACGGTCGAGATGAATTTACAAAGAAAATATGGAAAAGTTTAGCTCGCCCAGGGTAGCTCGGGGAAGAGGGTATCCCTTCTACCAGGGACAAGTTTTGTCCATATAAACGGCCCCTTAGATAAGCCCAGAGGTTGGTTCAGGATTTGATCTGTGAGTTAGCCGTGCCGACATAAGGGGACATTAGGGTAGGCATGACAAATGTCCCGGATGTCAAGGGTCCTTATCACATCAATCAAAGGAACGCCCTAAATCCTTCCCCTCCTACCATTTTTAGGAGTGGGGGGGGGGGGGGGGAAGTTGGTAACATGGGGGGGGGGGGGGACACCAAAACAAAAGTACACTACCTTCAGGTAAACGCTTACAATCTTCAGGGATGGTCAGGCCTGTTATTTACTTTATGACGCACTTACTTCTTTGCAGCCAGAATAGCGTTTCCGTTTGTGTAATTAACTTTTGTACAAAACCTTAATCCCTAGACTTGAGGCATAAGAAGGGTATTGTATTGAGACAATACTGACTGACTGCTTATCTATGGTAATAGAAAAACAAACTAAACAAACCCAAATATGTTGGACCAACTCGTTAACAGGTGATAAAGAAATTAGCACTTCACTGAAAACAATAGAGTTAAGGAAAAGTATTTGTTTTGAACTGTATTCTATTCAGCACAAAAGTGATAATCATTTGGGCTGTGAGTTACTTAAAGAATTGTTATTCATCATGAAACTAGAAATGATCTGTTATTTGTAAGACGATCAAGAAAAGTAGAGCCTAAAACATTCCATCAATGGATACTCACGACCCTGCCAAACAGCCCACCGTCTTTACACGGCACTTGAGTCGACGTCTTTCCGTACAGAACTGTAGTCTGGGTAAAACTTGGAATAACAAGATCGATGCTCTAGAGAAAGAGCAATCAAAACAAGAGAATAAAATGGACGGAGAAATCATGAAGATGTTAAAGTACAGAAACTCTTTGACTGATACGACGGGCTTATTGAAACACAACGAGCAATTGCTTCAGCCTTCAATCGATAACAACAGACGTAAAGCAAGTTTTTCAAATGTTCGTGAACATGTCATGGAGATGAAAAAAGAGGGGAACTCGGTCGAGGACAAAAAACTTCGTTCACTAACTCCCTTAAATAGTACTATTTCAAAGGAAACCACAAACCCGGAAAATAAGATTTCTGGAAGAAAATCTAGTGTATCATTGAACAATACTCTTTCGAAAGAAACTACAAGCTCTGGAAGTAAAAAGATCTCTCGAAGAAAATCAAGTATATCATTGTTGGAACTTCAAAAGTTTCTTTCTGCGCACTCGCCAGGAAATATCAAACCTTCTGAAACACTCGCAGAAAATCCTTGTCAAGAAACTAAAGAGAAAAGCAACTATCTTAGCATGGGAGATGGAGAAGAACTGCCCATAAGACTACCGCCCTTGACGCTCGTACATTTTCCGAAACTCTACACACAAACATCGAAGAAGCCTGAGGCAAGAAGTTTCGAGAAAGATGAAGAGTTTGTACGCAAAGCTACAGGCAAAGACATCGATTATAGGGATGTTAAGTACTGTAGGTATCTGAGGGTACCGCCACACAGGTGTCGCAATCAAACCATTTGAACAGCGATGGAAGCACCAAGTATGTTAACTAATATTGGTCCTGGAGTGTTGGGTTAGGAAAGGGTAAGTTAGGATGACAGGCATTTTCATGACTGCAGGACTTACACAGAACAAGATGTCTGGGTTTCTGGCTTCCGCCAATCAAAAAATACTACTCAGACAATTGGGATGGTGCTGGTGGTTCTCAATACTTACTCAGACAAATGGGATGGAGGGAGGCCAAAAGCCCGTGGTCCTCAATGGCGACGCAATCCGATGCGACAAACGCAACTATGTTCTCACTATGAGAAAAGAAGCAACACAAGCTCAAGAGGAGAGAAGATTTCGTTTCACTTGCGTCGGCTTCCATTGCTAGTCAGAACCAACTATGAAAATAACTATCAGTAAATGGTTTATGAATAGAACTCATCTAGTCTACTAAATGAAAACTGGAATGCTTGTATCCCTTTATGTAATCGAATTATCACAAAATACGAATGATTTTCCATAGAGTCCAATCGTGAAACCCTTAAGATATAAATCGCAAAATGATTTTTTTATTTGTTCGTTTATAGACATATAACCCGCTTAATTTATTTTTCATAGAGTCTGGATTGAAATAAAATATTTTGAGACCAACACTTGGAATTGAATTTTACATCTTGTTATTTTGGCATAGTTCAGTCTTCGTTGCCCAATAATAATAATAATAATAAACTTTATTACTGTGTCATGTCGTTCTAGCTTATTTAAATAAACTAATTGGGGACACCTATCTAGAACAATACAGTTATCTGGTTCGGTACGCGGTATCGCATCGCAGATCAAATCCTACCGTAAGGGCTTCTGGTTTCAAGTGCATCAATACTTAGTCACGACTAAGCACGTGAGTAGAACAAGGGACCAGTTCCAGTAATACTCGTCTTAGTTCGACTCCATCGAACACTTAGTCGATTATATCTCCCTCGTTTCTTTTTCTTTGACGGCTCTGATTTCCTTGTCTCATTCTCCTCGTGTATCACGGCAATCTGTACATTATTCAGCCTTGACATGGCGTCCACGTGGTTTTCAGGCGAGAAGTCGTTGTCCTTGTGATCATGGCAGACGCAATGCTGAACACAGAGCTTGTAAATTTGTAGAGTCAAGAGAAGAGCGTTTTTAACTGTCAAGAAAACAATCATGTATTCAAAGGCTGAATGTTTAGCAATCATGTACAGCCTGAATGTGAGGAATGGACCGTCTTGTAAGAAAAGAGCCATTAACGTGCATATTAAGTCCATGGTCACCCTGTGTTTTGGCCCTTCGCCTTCAGCAGTTGTCTCGTTTGATTCTAAGGAAGCTGCTCGCTCAAAATTAAAACGTGCAGTCATTCGGTCAGCGGAAATGTCAACCGAAGCACGTGACTTATTACTATTCCCCTGAACATCACGTGAATATCTTCTTGGCATCTGATTGGCCAAACCTTGCATGTTCTCTCTAAGGTTATTGTATCTTGTACTATTTACATCGACGGACAGTCTTCTTGATTGATGACCCATGTCACGTGATGACACATCCGGGACATTCAACCTATCAATCATGCCAACAGCCATGGAATGCCTGTGTGTGCGTGGTATCTTAACATGTGTCTCCAGTATATCATCAACCTCCTCGGCTGGGGGGCCTGGGGCATGCTGGAACGATAAACGACGGTTTTGTGGAGCGATTATTGACAGTTTTCGGTCACTGAGTGGTGCTTGAAGACAAGAATAGTCAACAGAGACACGTGACTGTCGTCGTCCATGACGTTTGATGTAGTTTGGTACCGAGTTCTTGTTAATATCGTGATTTGGTGCTGCGTTTGTGTTGCTAGGTGGCGATACTTCTTCTCTGATTTCATCCCCTGTTTAAAAAAAAAACATTAAAAAATGAAACATTTTACGATGAATACGGATTAACCAGGGGGTCTCTGTTGCACGCCTTATATTTGAACTACAGCCGTGCGTGTATCTTAGCTGAACAGCTTTGTTAAAACCAAACGATTTAAAATGCTTTTAAATTGTGACTACAGTATTAGTTTGTACGCGATTTCCCCGCCTTTACGAATCCTCCTTTCATTCCCTTCAGTATGATTTCTTTGTTTTTTGTTTTTTGTTTTTTTCTCAGTTTGATCCCATTGATCTTATTTCTTTTAAACTGAGTAACATTAAAAGTTCTCTGGCTTGATTTTACTAGACAGTCACGTGATTAATAAAAGGCTTCGGTTACTTTTCAACATGGCTGACCCTTAACAGCTATACTATAAGCAGAAAGCAGAATAGCCTTACCTAATTTTGCAGTCGCGTTCAGAGGAAACTGTAGTAGACTTATCGTCCATAGACTTAAAATTGTAATGGTTAGATCCTTGGACACTCGTGTTTGGGCCAGTTTAAGAATATCAAAGAATTCAATGATGTCTGCACTCATGGCAAGGTTGACTAGCAGAAGCTGTGACAGAGATTCACGAGTTAATGATCCTTTGGGAAGCAGCCACCGACCAAGAATCAACATGAGCATCGTTAACTGTTCTATCAGGTCAGTAAAATTACCTGGAGAAATGTTAATTGGTAGAATAATCTAGAGGGAAAAAATAGTAATGTTGGTGAGTTTCTTTGAACCAGTTATATTAATGACAAAAGTAAAAGAAAGAACGATGATAAGATGAGGGAGTACAAGTTGTTCTCCTTTCCCACTGAGGGACAAGCAAGTACGTCAACGTGCAACTAAAAATATATATAGGGGAGCCCGGGGAGCCCTGGGGTTACCCGGCGTATGTATGGATATTGTTGGCATTAATCGGTTCTATAGTCAAGAATGTCCAGTTTCCATTCGATTTCATACCTTAGTATTCGGTGAGTGAGTGGTATTGGAAGGATACGTGACGTCATTGTTCCCAGTCCCTTGGTTGCTGCGCGTACGGAGATCCAGCAGATGAAACTCCGTGATCCATGTACACGGGATGGTGGTTGCCAGGTAACAGATGATACTGCCGGACACCCTGCAGATGGATGAGAGACTTTGATCAGCTTGGTTTGCTTGTGCATGATGTGACGTCCCTAGCACCAGTGACGTCCCTAGCACCAGGAAGGTCCTAAGCACCAGTGACGTCCCTAGCACCAGTGATGTCCCTAGCACCAGTGACGTTCCTAGCACCAGTGATGTCCCTAGCACCAGGGATGTCCCTAGCACCAGTGACGTTCCTAGCACCAGGACCGGTCGCCCTACCTTTATATACACGGGCGCTCAATAAAATTAACCATTTTATTAGTGTCACCGCCATGATGGCGAGCTGCTTTGCAAAGGTGATATCATAGAAATCACTTGAACAATTATTCCAAAAATAGTTGACAAGAGGCAGGTGTACACCACTTACATTCTTAAAACAAGATCTGATGATATTTAGGGCATCCGATATTCGTTTGAATTAGTGCCGGCAAAACAGTGTCTACACTGAAAGCACGGCATGTCATTAGACAGTGATAACGGTCTTGAATCTTTCTTCACTTCCACTGACGGCCGGATAAAACATACATGGGTTTTATCATATATTTCTTATTTAATAGTCCAAATGGACGGTATTTACTTTACACTTTCATCTCATAATGAGAGGATTTTCTCAACAGAACATCACAGTCATGTCAGTGTTTTGACTGATGTTGAATTGCATTCGATAGTCGATCACTAGATTCATCATCAGTACGAGGTGCATGTCTGTATTGCCATGTCTTGACAGCGTGAAACTATTCTATTTTTGAATACTCAAGTCTAAGTTTCACGCTGTTTGGTTTTTATTCTTACCCCTCAAAAAATTATCTTATTTTCATTCGTCTTATTGCCTTTTTTTTATTTCACACGAATAGTGACAAGACGATTTCATCGCACAACCTAACTCATAACTCGTATACTCTTGAGTGTAAATTCATCTCGCAGTGTATTAATACGAAAAGGATACTTTCAAAATTCTATACTTTTTAGTTATTTTTAATATCCCTATATCTCCATCAAAAAATTATCTAAAAATCCGTAACAAAATCTCAGAATTGTTTTAAATATTTTGTATCTTCTTTTAGGCAGAATATTGTTGTTCGAATATACTTTGTTCTATAACATTCGAGAACCGTCCTTGCTATTATACTCAAATATTTCAT
Organism: Actinia tenebrosa; assembly: GCF_029948245.1. Taxonomy (NCBI): domain Eukaryota; kingdom Metazoa; phylum Cnidaria; class Anthozoa; order Actiniaria; family Actiniidae; genus Actinia; species Actinia tenebrosa. Next base: position 8,928,690 of record NW_028292578.1, read on the forward strand.
TTGTAGTATTTACTTTATGAATATAACGAGTAAGATTTTAAATTACATCCTGTACAAGGTGATTAGAACACACACCATGTATATATACAATATTTTCGGCGATTCTATTCATCCAGAAGAAAAAGATCATGAGTACCGAGGGATATATGATATTTACAGTGCTTGCTAATCAGTATCCTCTAATTTCAAGAAATAAATGGAAAAGCCGGCCACGGGATACTGAGGATTCTGGGGCATTTCTTTCAAAAACTTATGAAGTCGCTTTTCCTTTGAACGTTCTCAGTGTTTGGACACCGTTTGCTGCTGATTAAACACCTGTATGGTGGCCGAGGGCTGCCAATACAAAAAAGACCTTTTCTTTATATTTTATTGCGCTTTTTTCACCATATCATTTTATTTTTCATACATTATATATCTTACTTTCGCTTTTATTTGCCATTCCACTTTACTTTTTATTTCATTTCGTTGTCTTATTTAATTTTAATTTTAATTTTGTTTTCGTTTAAGTTTTCTTTTTCATTTCCCCTTTATTTGTCATTTCAATTTGCTTTTTATTTCGCTCTATGTTTAATTTTTAATTTCATTTCAATCGTATCTTTATTTTCATTTCAATTTTATATATAAACCCAATTCGATTTTTTTTTTTATTTCATTTTTACTTTAAAAAGAACTTAAAAGACAAATGAAATCGTTTTTCAAAATAAAAAGAAGCTGAAAATGAAAATCAAAACTAAACTCAAAACCATATTTTAGCGGCCGATGGCTGCCACAGTATCCCAGCATTCATTGCAGCCCATGCTCTACAAACAGAGGGAGTCTGGAATCTACTGCGAGGCCTGGCTGCAATGTATTGAGACCTCGAGGCCACCGCAGTAAACAGATCATACAAGTTCTGTCAGTGTCTTGCTTGGAATCAAAATGTTGTCTGTTAAAGGGGGGAAAAAAATTTTGAGCGCCGAGTTTATGTCTTTGACATATTCTCGATATTCAGGAGAATCCAGTACCCTTATCGTGCCCAATTGGAGGTCTACGATTGATTTTCGTTCTGAGGAGTACTTAGACGAAGACAGAGAAGCATACAGTCCATTGGCCGACAGATTTATTCTTAGTGGCGTCGATATCAACGATACAGTTTATCTGCAACGATCCATTACATATGATGAGTCAGCGTTCTTGTTTCCAGCTGCAGGGAAAGTATCAAATGAAGCAGCAATCCTTCATGGTCCCGAAGTCATTAATGGGCACGAACATGATTCTGGAATATTGTTCCTTGGGGTTGTGATCAGTGTCCACAATAAGATTGGTTTGTCGTACCAATGGTTTTTTAATGGTCAACCCCTTTGTAGTGGTCCCCACCGATGTCTGATAAAAGTAACGGAACCAGGATCGTACTTTTGTAAAGTGTTTTACAAAGAAATCATGCTGCAATCAGCAACAGTCACTGTCACTGCTTTTCCTGAAAGCCAAAGGTAGGTTCAATTATAGAATACAGGTATACTATTCAATAGACTGCTTTCAAGGATACCTTTTGACAGGCCATTCTGCTCAATCTTTTTATGTAATAGTCCAGAAGCAAACATTTCCGCCAGCCTTACATGCTGTTCCGAACGCGAAAAATAAACTATTTTGGCGTCAGCTCTAAAATTTAACTATTTTTATTTCAGTGTCTACCAGAAATTACAAGGAGATACATCAAGTACGAGTGACAAAAAATCAAGTTATCCGTTATCAGTATCTGTGGCTAATTTGCTCAAAACTGGGGAGCTCAGGCTTTAACAGAGAAAGTAATAGCATCCTATGGATTTGGAACTACCGAATGTTAGAGTTTTATCTATTTTTATAAATGTCTCATTTAATGTCTTTTCTGATGAATTTGTATAATACGCTTACCCACTTGCATCTCGTTTTAATTATAGTTGGTTTTTATTAACCTGTGAACACACATTAGTATATTCAGTACTATCACACTTTGGTCCCTATATTATATTGTCTGCGCAGAACTTTGATCTAACTTTGTATAGGAGAATTTTAATACTTAAAAATCTTAGATCTCCCTGTTGATATTTGTGTTTTGGTTGTTTAGAAAATACCCTGCTTTCCCTGGTATTTGCACTTTCATACGTAACATATACCTCTGAATGCTAGGAATCCATTCATATAATGTGTAGCAGTTATTGCAAAGTTGAATAAAATTGGAAGTCAATGGACTGATAGTCTAGCACAACCCAATTTCAATTGTTTTATACTGTCAAATCTTGATGTAGTGAAAACAAACATGCACAGTGCATGTCATGGCTTCCAAAATGACTTTTCCACTAAAACATTTTAAACTAGTTTAACGAAAAAATACCGGAAACACCAGTGGAAACGACTCGGAACTAACTTAAGCTAGGTTAATTAGTCAACTGTTTACACGCAAAAAGCCGAGTTTAGTTGCTTCAACTCCGGAAATGACACCTTTGATAAGCGACCTAAAAAGATGGCTTAAGTTGGACTACCGCCGGCCGTGACCAATCAGAGCTCAATATTTGACAATTTGCTGTCAAAATGTTTATCTAGACTAACTTGAAAAGCACCAGAGGGAAGAACGTGGGCTCTGTCTCTTGGTCTATCCTAACCTCAGATTGCGAAAAAATCGATTTTGCTTTCTCAAGAATAAAGCAAATGTTAAAAGCAGTGTTGTAAACACAAGCGCTTCTTGTCCCGCCGCTTTTTGAATCTCGCGCTATGTATGGTAATGTGATCTATCTAGTTTAAAATCACCTCAAATTACATAAAAAGATATAACTAGCTAAAACTAGTGTGAGCTGCGTCGGTGTTTCTAATGAAACAGTAATGATGAAAAGGTAAATTATACACCGCGAAAAGATGAAAAAACTTACTTATTTACTTTTTCATCTTTTCACGGTGTATAATTTACCTTTTCATCATTACTGTCTCAAATTACATAATGGAAACAAGCTGCACATTTACTCTAGTTTAAGCTGGTATGTAAACAAAGGGTGCGTTTCCACGAGTCTGTCTTTTCGTCGAGGGTCGAGGGTCGAGGGTACCACGTCGAGGGTCGAGGGTACCAAGTCGAGGGTCCAGTTTTGCGTCGAGGGTACCAAGTACCAAGTACAGGGTAGACCGAATTACAATTTCTAATATGGAGGAGAATTTCTAACTATTGAAAATAAAAGCCATTCGCGGCAAAGTTGCATTTGAGCCCCAAAGGTCATTTCCGGTTTAATGCTTAGGCTCTGACAAACACGACCGATTTTGTAACGCCACGCTTGACACGATTCAACACTATTATACTATTTCTTTGGAGCTCCGCTTTTAAGCAGTGCCTAAATCTACATTAAGTTTATATTTCCATTATCCTAAAACAAGAATTAAAAATAAAAAACCAAACGAATATTTTGTAAAGACTTCTCATCTGATTACTCCGTCATTTGACAGTTCTTGATGCAAAGCATGCATTAAACTGACCGGAAATGTGCGCTATTATTGTATTCCCGTACGCATAAGTAAAACGAGTCTTTCGAAGCTATAGATAGCTAGAGAAGAGAGCTGTATTCGTGAGTTTTAATATTCGTAAGTCGATTTACTATTACCAAGATCATGTCTAGTTGTGGGAACTTAAACCAAGTAAGCTGGGGCTTTGAAAGTTTCATGATTTCAAAGTTAGAAATCTTCATATCACCCTTGTCATGTTAAATGAACCTTTCCTAATACTGCGATTTGTTAATTACATAAAAACTAAAAGACATATATGTTATTTACCGGCCAGGAGGTCCGGATAGGGAAAAACTGTGCCCGAGGTCTTGAATATACGGACCGAGGCCGTTAGGCCGAGGTCCGTGTTCAAGACCGAGGGCACAGTTTTTCCCTATCCGGACCTCCTGGCCGGTAAATAACATATTTATTTTTTTCCCGTATTTTTTTACTTGTTTTAGTAATCGTTTTGTGTTGTCGTTTAGCGGCAAAGGATACCGGACCGCGCGCGCGGGCAGATACTTACAAAATACCGCCCGCTCAAACAGCCAATCAGAACGCACGATTTTTTAGGATACCGGACCGGAAAAAAAAAAAAAAAACTTATTTTCTTGAGCGCGAGATTTTAAAAAAATGGCGGGAGAAGAAGCGCTTGTGTTTACAACACTACTTTTACCATTTGCTCGATTCTTGTACCCACAATAGCACACAGATAGTTAGGATAGACCAAGATACAGAGCCCACGTTCTTCTCTCTGGTGCTTTTCAAGTTAGTCTAGATAAACATTTTGACAGCAAACTGTCAAATGGTGAGCTCTGATTGGTCACGGCCGGCGGTAGTCCAACTTAAGCCATCTTTTTAGGTCGCTTATCAAAGGTGTCATTTCCGGAGTTGAAGCAACTAAACTCGGCATTTTCTTACGTGTAAACAGTTGACTAATTAATCTAGCTTAAGTTAGTTCAGAGCCGTTTCCACTGGTGTTTCCGGTATTTTTTCGTTAAACTAGTTTAAAATGTCCTAGTGGAAACGCACCCTTAAACACTTGGAGGAATTTTAAACTACCAAAAATGTCCTAGTGGAAACGCTCCCAACGTTGGGCTCAAACTTAGCCATAGTATAATAAAAAGCGTCAAACCTGGACATTTAAGTGGATTTTATTACAATTTGATGCTAAAGTTAGATTTAATGTTATGTTTATTGTCTCATATGTAAATCAATAAAAATAATAAGTTTGGGTTTCCTGTGGGTATCCCAAGATTCATTGAAGCGCGCGGCCTTTAAAGTGAGTGGGACGCTTGGACATCATAGCCTGGACACTTGATGCTCATTTTTGGCGTTGTTGACTATATTCAGGATGTCTAATAAGGCTGCTTGGAAGAAGTTCGAGTCTTCCATGAAGGAAAAAAGAACAGGGAACCGTGGAAAAGACGTCGTAAAAAACGAGAGATTAACGGTACAACGCTTAAGTGCCGAAGTTTCAGGGGCAGCACAGAAGTATTCGCGGATGGGACCCCGCGAATTCGTCCCGTATGAATTCGAAGAGTTGACCCTTGAAAACGTCAAAGAAGCATGCTTACAGCATTTTGGAAGCGTGATGGAAGAAGAAATGGAGGCGATGGAATGCGACGTTGTTGCGGGCGAACAAGGACCTTCTTGCACTTCAATAGATCAATTGCCGCATCCAACCAAGGTCATCCACGTGCGATTCATAGAAGCTTCACTTGCGGGAGAAAAGCTTACAAAAAAACGAAAAGATAAAAAACACACAAAAAAAACCTTACCAGTTTCACCTGTAGCTAAACGAGTGAAAGTCGTGGGGTCTCAAGAACAAGGCTCAAGCCAAGTTACGCGATATCCAAAGAGTCTATCGGTGCTTGACATGTTAAAGCTTGGGAAAGTGATAGATGATAAGTACGAACTAATTGAACTAGACACCTTTAACCTCACGGATATGAAATGGTGTAACAAGCCAGTTTCTGTGGAATTTGCCATTGACAAGAATCCCCTTGGCACAGGAGCTTTTCGAATGGCTTTTAAAGCTACGTCAAAAACACCAGGATTTGAGGGTAAACCCTGGGTGGTGAAGAAGTATCTTAAGCAAACTATAGATACGATCAAGCAACTGAAACAAGATGTCGAGCAGCAAACCAGGAAGGTTGTGCAAATGCACATGCTTGCCCAGAATATGTGCCTGAAGCTAAAACAAGAACTCAACAAGGAATCCATTCTAGATCTGTATGGCCAAACTCTAATGTACAACAAGATCTATATGGGAAGGCTAACCAGTGAACTGGGAGATTGCCAGTGGGTTACAGTGGAAGACTACATAGAGGGTGAATTTACGAAGTACATAAACAATGATGGTGAACTCTGTGGGGACAACACAGTTATTAGGCAGAAGTGTGAAAGTCTAGCTCATTTTTCTTACGAGAGGTCTTCACGCGAGCTCATTGTTGTCGATATGCAAGGAAGTGGCTACAACCTTTACGATCCTGAAATCGCCAGTACTACATTGGTGAAGGATGGAGAGGTGCTATTCACAGCTGGAAATCTCTCAAAACAAGCCATCAATAATTTTTTAAATAGCCATGTGAAGTGCAATGATTACTGTGATTTTCTAGGGTTGAAACAACCATCCAAAAGCCAAACCAGCTAAAGCTTTATATTATTATTTTATTTTCTAAAAGCTAGTGGTTCATGATCCTGATTCTCTTGTGCTGGGTTTTGCTGTTTATGCAGTTGACATTGTTCGCATACATTGTTGTTATTGTTAGAATAATCAAGAAAAATGTTTTCTATTGAAGATATATTACTCATAATATTGTATTACTGAAAATATTATACAACTTTTACAGCCATTGTCATAGACTTATATTATTGTTTTGCAACACAACAACAGGGTCTGGTGAATGGCCGCTATGTCCCCATAATAAGGTTAACCCAGGGGAAGATTCACAATTTGATTTTCAAGAATAATTATGGTTGCTAGTCCAAAAACTCCATCTTTTTGGTATAAAGCCTGATCTACTGCTTGGAGTATAGTAGTAAACATAGTATGCACTAGAGTACCCTGGTACTATGAAAAAATATTCCTTCAAATTATAGTAGCATACTCCCTATTGTAGGTTTAGACATTATAAAGTGCTAATTTACTACACCATCAATACTTAGTACTAGTCCCCCACCCCTCCCCAACAACAACAAGCCAAATGAAAGGTATGGTCAGAACAATGCTATAGGTAGCCACCTTTAGCCAGTTATTTTAACTTTTGATCTCCCAATCAAAACCACCACCTATTTTTCATTATCTAATGGTTCACATCTTATTTTGAGATATATATCTTTGCAGTGATAAACTGAATTTTGGTCAGATACTATAAAAGTAAATGGGCAAACACAGTACATACCATTGTTCATAAGTATATTCCTGATATAATGTTGCTTTGGGAATTGATTGAGAAAAAAAAGGACTGTGCATGTTTGGTTCCACTGCCTCAATTTTCTATTAATTAAATCTGAACAGGAAAATTTCCTTTTAGGTAAAGGTATGCCTTTCTGCAATCCTTTGCTTCAATTTCTTCAACATCAGGGATTAGTTGCTGGCATTTCAATCGGAATGCAGGTTCAAGGAAGTCATCCTCAACTTCAAGTACTCCAGAACATTCAGCCACTTTCTGTAGTTGCTCAACAGTAACAGGCAAACCTATACATAGGAATAAAATTGGCACAAAATAACTAGGACACTTAAATTCACAGTAAATCAATAAACTTATTTATTCTATTTAAATTGTATAAACAATGGTTATGGCTTACTAATGATGCAAAAAGATTAAAATTCATAAAACTCTAAGACTAAAAATTTTATTTTGCATCTCAGTAATACATCAAATGCATATTTATTAAAGAATGTAAACATTACCACATCGATCCATCCCATACTCTTCAGGGAAGCTGTAAATATGGTTTGGTATCCCAGCTGGCAAAGCAGTCTCTTTCTGGGGTCTGATACGGTGACTGTTCCAGACAGAATCCTTGAAGATGTTTACTTCCCTTTGTAACAAAGGAATCATTATGTAGGCAAGGAGCATTCTGTCAATACAAACCAGTACATGAGTAACTAGTGGCAAAAATTGACAGTATAGCATAATTTTGAATATAATGTAATGCAGTTGGTTATTTTCAGGTTTTTACTGTATCAATCCTATGCTCTTGCACTTAACAGAATTGTATTTTTATTGGCAAAATGCTCATGACAATCCAATAGGCAGCAAATACACCAAATATACAATAGTTCCAAACCTGTCTTGCTCATTGTTAGGGTCATAATATCTGTGCTCCTTCAGATATCTAAGGTGTTCTTTGAAATATTTTTCCAATCGCTCATGCAACTCCTTCCACCATCGCTCAATCTTAAATAAATTTAAGAAAAAAATTAATGAAACTCAAAAAGCTCAATGAACTAAAAATAGATAATACCAAAGAAATGAGCCTGAAAGTGAGCTTCTTTTAATTTGTATGTACAGTGATTGAATGTGTAGACATATTGAAATCAGTCATTTAGCAACAGCAATTAGTAATTATACCCTGCAGTAATTTTTTCTCTGTTGTTTCACCATGGCAAGGATTAAAATCTGACTTCAAGTTAAGTACTTTTACTATAAATGTTTTTATGCCCTTTTTATTTCTCGAACTTATTTCTTCAAAGCTACTTGAATTGGGGAAGATATAGTCAAAAACTGTATATATTTCGGAAATTAAATTTCAAGCGGTTACCAAAACCAATAGCATACCTGGTTGGAAGTAGATGGCCCATAAATAACACTGTCACTTGCATCATCCAGATCTCCGTGATGATTTCTCAAAAAGGAATGCATGGTTGCCATTACGCCTGTCTCGGTTCCTTTATCCATACGGAGGAATGCAGCTATCATTCTGGTCTCATAGAGATATTCAAGATACCAGCGGCCAACTATATTAGGGTTTGAGTTTGTAACCCATACTTTTATCCAAAGAAGTTTCCTACTTGATGTGTCGATGCATCCATACACAGCTAGGGGATAAGTGCTATTCTGAAAACCCATGAGTTTATCATGTCCGTCGACTGAATGTACAAAATTCGCTCCTTTAGAAGTAAACTGACCTTTCTTTTTCTTTGTTTTCATTCCGAGGGATCGTGCTTTAAGACCGTCTGGGTCTAAATCTTGCATCACTGCATGCACCAAATCTCTGGGTGCGTTTAGATCATGCTCTATCCTAATCTTTTTTTGCATACTACGGTATCCTAGAAGCCTTCCTGGGCCATTGAGCTCCTTCTGCACGGCACTTTTTACTTCATCAACAGAGATTTCACCGTCACTGTAGTAAATCCCAAAGTATCGGAGCCGTCGGTCAAGGGTTCGCTTACTCCACGAATAACTTGGATAATCTCTTATCATAAAACTCAAAATTTCGTTTCGTGTTAGAAGCTGCTGGACGTATTTTTTCAAATCTTCAGGGAGACTAGAATCTTCTTTCCAAGTGTCGTTACGCAAACCACCATCCGCCATTTTGAAAACCCCTCGCAGTAGATTCCAGACTCCCTCTGTTTGTAGAGCATGGGCTGCAATGAATGCTGGGATACTGTGGCAGCCATCGGCCGCTAAAATATGGTTTTGAGTTTAGTTTTGATTTTCATTTTCAGCTTCTTTTTATTTTGAAAAACGATTTCATTTGTCTTTTAAGTTCTTTTTAAAGTAAAAATGAAATAAAAAAAAAAATCGAATTGGGTTTATATATAAAATTGAAATGAAAATAAAGATACGATTGAAATGAAATTAAAAATTAAACATAGAGCGAAATAAAAAGCAAATTGAAATGACAAATAAAGGGGAAATGAAAAAGAAAACTTAAACGAAAACAAAATTAAAATTAAAATTAAATAAGACAACGAAATGAAATAAAAAGTAAAGTGGAATGGCAAATAAAAGCGAAAGTAAGATATATAATGTATGAAAAATAAAATGATATGGTGAAAAAAGCGCAATAAAATATAAAGAAAAGGTCTTTTTTGTATTGGCAGCCCTCGGCCACCATACACCTGGGTTTTCAAGGCATAAGGATCGTATCACATGCACCGGCGTTTGTGTTCAAATTTACTTTACAGTCAAATCTTGAAGGCACACCCAGTGTCCTTCGCTAGCTATTCACTTGTCTGAATTGACTTCTGGTCAATAGAATTTTTGCTATCCTGCAAAAACTAGTACTTATTTCATCCTTCTCTTACTCAGTAAATAAATGGGACGAAGATTTATCATTTACTCTGCCTTAGAGAATAAATTATCCAATCTTGTAAAGGATAATGTTTTGGCCTGGAATCCCTTACAGAATAAGAACTGCAATGAGGAGAACGATCAGTAGTAATCTTAATTACTGTGCTATGATTTTTGGCGAAAGGGCGGATCGGTCCTGCGCAACTAAACTATTAACTATTCATTCCGATATCGATATTCCTTTGTAGATTATACGATTATCTAACTAACAAATTATGTTCTTATAAAATTAAGATGATGGAAGATCAGTTTGCATGTACATTAGTGTTAAATGTTGTTTTGTAATAGACGATTGGACTCGCTATAATCTTGCATGACATGGTCCTTGGATAAGGTTCAAAGGCTATTATGTATACTATTTCTAACTATGAATACGCCGGACCGGCTTCGGACAGCGCGCGATCATTTTTACATTTATCATACAACTGACATATGCAGTTTTATCTGGAAATAAGTACTTTGAATCGCCTTATTTCTTTTCGTTGAGCAGGTTAACCGATAACTTACCATTTACATTCGTCCCCCTTTCGGTAAATGATGGCAATGATGGTCTCTATGAGTAGCGTAACAAGAATCCAAGCTAAATGCCACATCTTGGAATCATTGGAGATGACTGTTACCATATAGATGGCAAGCAGGGCATGACCTACGAATAACAGTCTTGTTGAGATGGCTTTGAAGATGTTTGATGCTGTTGTCCGCATGATCATATTAGGATGTATATGATTCAAGGGCTATTAGAACAACTCGAAACCATCAATCAACACTATTGCTATATTCTCACTTCTTCTCCTTTCGATCCCAGTTTCACTCCCTTCCTAAAGGGCTGTCCTCAGTTACAGTACCATCAGTCGAGGGCCTACGAGTTGAGTCATATTGCGTCTTGTGAAACTTTTTTCACTAACTTGACTTGGCTGAATTTCCTTACTTTCGCGCTTTGACATCAAACAAAAACTTCCCACTGATAGCCGAGTCCAATCACACTTCAATTATTATCAGTAAGTCTGGTTAGTAGGTGGGCTATACTGAGGATTGTCACTGTCAAAAAATCACAAAAAGAACCCCTTGTTTAGTCCGGTTCATGGAGTTTATCACTGCATCGACCGGTATATATATCAGTGTACAAAGGCTCACCTCGATATCCTCACCGTTTCATTAGATTCAAGAGTTGTTTGCCGGCTTTGTTGACTTTCATGTAACCGCTAGATATCATCTGCATATTCTTCTCTTCGTTTAGCGAGACGATCATGCATTTTTGGCTGCGCGGCGCGAGAACGCTAAAATTTGTTATCGATTTTCCAAAATGTCAGTTGACTGGAACCTGTTTTGCTCGATCAAATACTCTAGTGAAAGATGAGTGAAATCTGATCTTAATCGCCAAATGGTATTCAACCTCTCAGTTTTATGTGAGCGGATATTATATTCGTAGAACTACTGCGCGAGCAGATTGACTGGATGACAGCCGAGGTATGACTACCTTCTGTTCACATGCGTTTTTCATACGAGCCAAGTCGGTGATTTAAACTACATCCTATAGCTTATTATCTTTTCTATAATTTTCGACCCTATCAAATAAATTGGTTCCTTTTTCTTATTAACGCATTCTATCAGTAGATTATAATTGCAGGTACATCCAAGGGAGGTTTCTTTCCGAGACATTTTCAGCGTTGAATGCCAAAAACACAGCCCTTTTAAAAGCAAAGTGTTTGAAAACCTTGACATATCCAAACAAATCACAACCGTTTTCTACTTCTTGTGTAAATACGAAGAACTTTAGCTTTTTAGATAAAGAAACGATGTACTAGTTTGATCCACGCAATGACATTTCATCGTAAACTATCACAAGAAAAGACTAATCATGGTCAACACCTAAAACGTCCTTGTCGCCCTCGCGATTTCACTTCATTTGTCCCGTAGTGAAAATCATGTAATTTTTCAAGTCCGCTTGTCATGTTCCAAGTGCAAACGAACTCTTATCGTCTCAAGATTATTGGCCGAGCGTTTGTCCAAGTGGCTTCCAAATCACGGTTGTCCAAAACTACCTACTTATTGGTGACTGAAATAGGATGCAACCAAGACCGGTTCTCAAATCTACTCATGGGTTTTTACTGATTTTTTAATTTGACCAGTCCACTAGTTTGTTCGCAATATCTTAATTACACTTTCTCTCTTGTGATGGTTGATTTCGTGTGCTTATTTCATTAGAAAAGAAGATGTCACGGTGAATCAAAAGAAACAATGATTCAGGTGCGTAATTAAAAAAATAAAAAATAAAGAAAATGAAAAAAAGATACACCGAATAAAAGATCAATTTTCGCAATGAATAAGCATAGGAAATCGCACGATCTCGATTACAATTCGGAATTTATAGGTACGAGTGATGTTTTGAAAGTTTTCAAAATTTGACAAGCCTTTAGGCGAGTTCAATTTGAGAACTTTCAAAACATCACGAGTATCTATAAATTCCGAATTGTACGAGAAGATTATGCAATTTTTTGGTTTATAATACGCTCAACAAAATTGAGCAACTTAATTGGGGCTCTATAGAGTACAATTTGTATAGGGAAAGGCTCGTGCAATTACAAGAACTTACAAAACATTACTCGTGTCTATTAATTTCTCCAAATTGTACTCGAGATCGTGCGATTTTTTGTTTATAGTTCACTCAACAAAATTTCAGTAAAAAATGCGAAGCGACGCCGTTCATCTTTGTCTATTTGGCGGCAGATTTCCAGTCCATCGCGCAACTGAAATGCATATAAAACATTAGTTCTTACGGCTTTAAAATTTTATTTATATGTTTTTTAAGTACAAAATGATAGAAAATAATTGTTTTGACATAGTGTTTTGGCCGTGTTGCCATAGCGACTTAATTCGGTACTCCTACGGAGTACAATTAACGCTATAATTGTACTCCTCTCGACCAATCAGAGTCGAGTAATTTTGTTGAGTGTACTATAAGGGATTTAATTGCCCTACTTCACTATGACGTCACATCAAAACAATCTATTGTTTAAACGCAAAGGATCATGGTCGTCGGACGGGGTCAAATCAACGCAAACTAACCGAAAATTGTTCTAAATCTCGTATCATTCCACGAAGAGAAGTAGAATAGCCAGCAAACGCTCAGAATATTTTTTAGTACATATTAACACGTATTATATCTGAAAACCAGGCCATTTTAGATTAAACTGTTTCGCTAGGAGCAAATTTAGTTGAATTTTCTATTGGATTTGGCGATTCTATCCCCGACATAAACAAGCAGTGACGTCATAGTGAATTAGGTCAATTGTACTCCTCTTGTCCAATCAGAATCGAGTAATTTTGTTGAGTTTATTATAAAGACGAAAATACGACGAATGGCACCGCCGGCCAACAACGGAAGGACACGTAATACTGCCAGACCAAATAATAACGAAGACGGAAAACGTTTTTCCGACATTGAATGAATAATCCTTGTTGCTGCGTATATTAGGTCGAGCGGTGGTTTCCTCCCCCCTCCCCTACGCCCATGTAGAATGTAATTGATTAAATTATCGTTTGTTGTTGGTTATTTAAAAATCCTGGGTCTGCCATCGGTTTTCGGATAAGGAAAACTGATATAACAGACTATCTTTAATTCAAGGATAAATAAAGTTATTGTATTGTATTGCATTGTACTACACAACCAAACAAGTATGGAGCTGGAGTTCCTGTGGTTTCCTAAGTGGGGTCCCAATCAATAGCAATCTTCTAGTTCCCCCCTCTAATCACATGTGCTTTTAGCAGACGCCATATTGGTTGCTGTCTGAGAAGGAGGAAGAGAAGAAGCAAGAAAGTTAGCGGGTTTTAGCTGCAAAATGAGTTTCGATAGCGGTAGAGGACCTCCAAATATAGAAGGAATGACGAGTCTGAAGGTGGATAACCTAACTTATCGCACAGGTATTGAAGATTTAAAGAAGTTATTTGGCAAGTTTGGTGAAGTTGGAGACATCTACATCCCACGAGACCGTAAACATCTACAGTCTAGAGGCTTCGCTTTCGTTCGCTTTTGGGAAAAAAGAGATGCTGAAGATGCCATGGATAAAATGGATAGAAAAGTTGTAGATGGGAGAGAAATTCGTGTTCAAATGGCTCGATATGGAAGACCTACAGAAACGTATAAACCAAGCAGACGAGATAATCGTGGGTATGGCGGGGGAAGGTACAGATCCCGTTCAAGATCTCGATCACCAAGAAGAAGGTTAATATGCTTTGTGATTGTATTTTGTAAGGTTTGGACGTCTTATTTGACTACTGCAGTGCCAAAAGAACTATTTCGACATGTTTTGAAAGTTACTAGAACTTCATTCTAGTTCATTCTGGAAGGGCTTCTTCCTTCGGGAAAAATCAAACATTCTAACTAGATATCGGGCCAAAATTTGTTAAACATATTGATAAGAAACAACAAAATTGGATGGATAAGAATATTTAGTAATGAATATAATGAATAACATTACTATAAATATAATTTCGCTCCAATGCTGATTATGACTATTTAACGTTTTTTCCCCCCTAGAAGAAGTCGCTATTCAAGATCCAGATCAAGGTCTCCTAAGAGACGCTACAGCAGATCAAGATCTCCAAGAGGGCGTCGTTCACGTTCCTACAGCCCAAGACGTTCCAGAAGTCCTGCAAGACGTGAGTCTCGTTCTCGAAGCAGATCAAGATCAAACCGTCGTTTTTCAAAATCTCATTCCAGATCTCCAATTAATAGATCTAGGTCTCCTGTTAGGTCAAGATCTCGCTCCCATTCACCCAAAAGATCACCATCGCGATCACCACCAAGAGAAGAACTAGACAATGGAGACTATTCCATCAACAATGAAGAGGCTCTTGACTAATAACTATGTATTCTGTTAGTTTTTGGTTGTTGATTATTGTATGATGTTTTTTTCTTTCAGCAGGACGATCAGTGAGGGAAGAGTTTGGTGTATTGTATTAGCTGATTTGCTGATCTTATCCCAGCTGCCTTCTGTTGCTACTAGCCTCTTTTTGAGACTAGGTAGTACATAATGTCAATTTTTAGTTATTCTGTGCAAATAATGCCCTCGTACCTGCAATCTTTCCAATAGCTACTCTGGTACTAGCCTTTCCAGAGGTGTAGAAATGCATTGCATCATGGGGCTGGTTTAACGGATGCTTTAACAGTCAGTTGGATTTTATGCATCAAGAAACAAAACAAATTTGAAAAGACTGCAATTCCTATCACTTTTCACTACCAGCATGTGAAACAAATACCATATAAGTATTAAAGTGTCCATTAAAACAACCCGTGATGCAATGCATTATGCACTCTTGGAAGGCTAAAATAAAATACTATGCTACAGTGTCATGGACATTCCAGAACACATGTAACTGTTATTTTTTTTAGTTTTATTAGTGCTGTATTATCTCTAAATGCTATGCTGAACCATACAGCTTGCTGCAATAATGTTTTCATTTGTTTGCATAGTGTAGTCCAGTAGAATCATGCTTTCTCAGACACTGGCACCACGTTTACATTTTCTTTCAGTCATGCTATGTATCCTTAAGCTTGTGGTTCTGTCTTTGATGCTGTTAAAAAACCTTGGCATTTCTGAGAAAGTATGATTCTACAATGTAAATATTGATTAGTATTTTTGCTTGCTCATTGTTCAAACAGACCAGAGGTCCTAGTCAATAGAAAATCTTAACCACAACACTGGTAAAGATAACCGTAACAGAATTACAGAGCTGAACTTTTGTTACGCTATAACAGGTGTTAAAAATAACCAGGACAGTTCTATTTTATCATGTTAATTTGTCTCTCCAGTTTTATTTTATTTGTTATTTAGATGCAAAGATCCCTAGGAAAGCTTTATCTAAACCCTGTTTTTTCTTGTAACTTCTACAAGCCATGAGAGTTTATCCCCACTTCATAATGATATGCTTGCTTTCGTTTATTCAATGAAATGCAATGCAAGAAATTCATCTATTCCAAGCCATAGGCAGTAGGGTTTCGTGGACATCAAGTATAGCATTTCTATGGCCACATTCTGTATGCATTTGCTGTTTCCAGTTGGTGATGATAAAGTTAGTAAACTAACATCCACAAAAACCTTCTCCATTATCATCTTAAACAGTAAGATTTTGCTTTTTAAAACGTTTGACATAAGAAGTGATGGTAAATCTCTCAACTATTAATAATTAGTTTGTATAATAGTATCAACATTACATTTTCCCCTATTAAATGTATGACTGTTAACTTTCCCATAGGCGCAGTAGTAAAATGCAGTACTGGTCTGACGACCTCAGCTCTTGCAGTGATCTCAGAGTGCTGCTGCCGCCTACAGCACATTGCTGTGGCGGTCGGTCCTGTATACATGCTGTTGTCCTTGGTGTTAAGCTGATTATGTTGCTGTATGGGGACCTCTATTTCTAATTGGCAGACACCCACCCAAAAATGCTGCTGACTGTATGCTGAAATTGGCAGACAACCCAGACTTTATTCTGGATTTGGCTAACACTTGGAAGCAATCTTGCAGGTTTTCCCTGAAATTGGCAGTTACCCCGCAAAAAAGCATACTCAATTCAGAATGAAATTTGACGGACACCTAACTTAAGAAGACTTGCATATTGTATGCAGAAAATTTTTAATTAATATCTGGAGGCATAAACAATTTCACTTCTGGACATCCCATATTGATATTTCAACAATGAAAACTAATACATTTAAGGTGGTCACTATATCATTAAAAACATCCAGTGGAAGACACCCAAACAAAAGAGAGATTTAGAGATTTTACAATAAGAAGGGTTTTTCAAACAATTTTTTATTAATTCAGGCCTGAGTGCCAGTCATCAGGGATGTAGAAAAGGTTTATGATTGAATCCTCGTGATATGAAACCAACCTACAAGACAACACTTGATTAGAGATTTTGTTATATTCACCACATACACAAAAAAAGCAGACAGTTTGGTTGGGAATAGCTAAGCAGCACAAAAGTGATTGAATTAGATTGACAAAATTTTCAGTTCAGAGCCTTGCAAATTTTGTTGAAGGAGTTGCCTTTGCTACTGGTGGAGATTAAAAGGAAGACGAGGCTAGTTGGTTCTTGTGAAGGAATCACTGATGGTGTGATGTGGGCAGCAATTTAAAGTTAAAGTGTCTATTACACCAAAATCAATATTTTCAGCATTGCTGTTTATGAATTGAGTAACATCTTGAAGATATGAAGGTTTATATTTCAAATATGTTAATGAGTGTGATGACGAGGCATTAAATAACTTTTCTGGGTCATTAAAATACTGTATCAAACATTATCTGGTTTATAGAAAGGTGCGATTCAATTTAAATATGACCAAACTCGAATGGTTCATAAGATGTCACTCCTTAACATATTGGAATCATAAACCTTGATACCTTCAAGGTGCATCACTCAAATCATGTAAAATATGTAAATATTTTACCATTTAACTACTCCATGTAGAATCAATGCTGAAAATATGGATAAAGGTGTCATGGGCATTTTAAGAAAGAATTTTTGGCAGTGTTAATTGGCCGTGTTTTCCAGATTCCTTATTTTGATGCTCGAGTCTTATTTACCAAGGACGAGTAAAGATGGTTAACTAAGCTAAATGGATAAGATTTTGAATGAGAGTTCTTTTCTGTGTAAGGTAGACTGTTGTGCTCTTGATGAATGAAGTTGCAGTCAAGGTTAGGTGGATAGTAGTGTGCGATTAATAATGGTGTTGCAATCATTCTCAATGGCATGTGGAATCATCGCAGTAAAGGTTTCGATGGACATGAATCCGGGTATTTCCATGGAAACTTGGTGTTTTTCAAACCTTCATGAAAACAATTTGACATCCATCACAACCCTTTGTGAAAGTAAAAATTGTGTGATTGCATGTGTGCTGTTGTGAATGACTGTAAAGAGTTTGTACGCAATGTGTACGCCCTTACACATTTGTATTTAGAGAATAGTGGGAACCCTGGCACTTCGTGATTTTATATACATACGCTACTTGAAGTACATTGCACATGTTTGCAGAAGACCAAATTCAAATTTAACGAAACAGTTGCTGTTTGCAATTCCATCTGCTAAATATGTTGGAGATCAATGGATCAAAATTAGTCAACTACTTAATGTTGATAAACACCAAGCTAAGAAATCTACACAAGACAGAAAAGTTCTAAAAGGACTACTACATCAGAACTTTGGCTCTGTGTAGACTATATAGTCCCTGCTGATCAACTTATAGTTGGAAATAGTGGAATGATACTGATCCAAATTTTATTCCATCCACAAGATGGTCCAGAAGATTATGTTTGAATTGGTCTCAACAATGCTATCAAATTCTCTTTTTCCTCTTTTCCCTTCCAGTTGTTCATATCTTAATAAATTGTTTGACTTTTTTCTTATATTTCTATTTTTATGTCACATTCAGTCACTGAACTATTAATTTGATTATTCTTTAATCCATCAACATACATTCATGCATTCACTTGTTATTACAAATGGCAAATGACAATAAAGAGATTAAAAAATTCAACTGATGTAAAATTCTTTTCAATGTATGAATATTCAATTGCAGAACATGGAAATGTTTGAGTACACCCCTATAAACTTTAATATTAATGTTTTTACACAAAGGGATGACAGTCGAAATTGATCATTTTGAGTTGATGTGAAATTCATAATATTGACACAAACAAGATGGGCATTGCTTTTATATCATGCAAATGAGTCCTAGGAACGCCTGATCAATTTCACGAATTTTACACCAACAGATTAAGCTCAAAATTAAACATTTTGAGCTGGTGTAAAAATCACGATATTCACCAGGCGTTCCTCATTCTTTTCATATCGGCTTTTTTGACAAAATGTTAACCCTTTTTCGAAAAATGCGTGGAAATGCCCCAAATCCCAAGGGTATAGCCCATGGAAGTCCCCAAACCGTGGGAAACTTATTAATAACAAGTTTTATTTCGAAAACTTTCGAAAAACGCGAAAAAACCAGAACCCGTCATGTAAATGAGAACGAGGAACGCCTGGTGATTTTCATCACTTTTACACCAACGGATTAAGCTCAAAATTAAACATTTTGAGCTGGTGTAAAAATCACGATATTCACCAGGCGTTCATCGTCCTTTTTATACAAGATTTTTTGACAAAATGTTAACCCTTTTTCGAAAACTGCGTGGAAATGCCCCAAATCCCAAGGGTATAGCCCATGGAAGTCCCCAAAGCGTGGGAAACTTATAAATGACAGGTTTTACTTCGAAAACTTACGAAAAACACAGAAAAACCAGAACCCGTCATCCAAATGAGAGCGAGGAACGCCTGGTGATTTTCATCACTTTTACACCAACGGATTAAGCTCAAAGTTAAACATTTTGAGCTGGTGTAAAAATCACGATATTCACCAGGCGTTCCTCGTCCTTTTTATACAAGATCTTTTGACAAAACGTTAACCCTTTTTTGAAAAATGCGTGGAAATGTCCCAAATCCCAAGGGTATAGCCCATGGAAGTCCCCAAAGCGTGGGAATCTTATGAATGACGGGCTTTACTTGAAAAACTTTCGAAAAACACGAAAAAAACAGAACCCGTCATGTAAATGAGAGCGAGGAACGCCTGGTGATTTTCATCACTTTTACACCAACGGATTAAGCTCAAAATTAAACATTTTGAGCTGGTGTAAAAATCACGATATTGACCTGGCGTTGCTCGCGCTTTTTTCTTTTTCAAAATCGCTCCAAATCCACCTAAACCATGGGTTATAGTGCACGGGATATTCTACAAGACATCGCTAATAAGAAAATCTATTAATGGTCTTTTTCGGCCGGTAAAGTTTCGAAAAACACGCTGAATACAGATTGGGAAGGTTTTGATATCATGCAAATGAGTCCGAGGAACGCCTAATTAATTTTATGAATTTTACACCAACGGATTAAGCTCAAAATTGAGCATTTTGAGTTGGTGCGAAAATTATGATATTAACTAGGCATTCCTCGCCTTTTTTATAGTTGTGAAAAGTGAGCCATCCTATGACGTCACATGCAAGGGTCTCAGTACCATGCTTTTTTGCGAAAGTGGATTACAATGAATATTTTTATAATTTATCAGCTTGTAATGAAAAATTCATTTATTATTCAGCTCCCCTGTTGATAGTGTAGATAGATATAAATATATAATAATATATAATATCGTATATCCAACATCAAATTATGTTACCTCACTACTTTTCTTTGATATTGAACAAAAGCTCGTTCAGTACTGACACAGTTTAAATTGTACTAAAGTTGGCGTTTTCTTAGTTATGGTTATTAGATGTAGCAAAGGTGTCTGTTAAATGCACACGTGAAAATATTTTTCAGTAAATTAAATATTGAACCGAATTACCTTACCTTTGTTACGACAGGCTTAAAGGATTAGTTCAAACAAAGCATTTTCTTATCAAAATTGAAGTAATCCCACGAGCTCAATTAACCGGACAATAGCATTTGAGTTGAGGGCATTAGTTATAGCAATAAAATGCGAGAAGCCTTGTTATGTATGTCATATTTTGAACAGGTAGAATTGATAGATGGTGCCTGAGACCATCAGTAGTTTGATCTATCCCTGACTAACACTCAGATGTACATCGTATCATTACAGGAAAGAACAACGTAGCTATGGCCGAAGGAAGACAAGACAACCTCGAGGTGGAGCCAGCAGTTCAATGTAAAACCGCAAACAAAGAACTTGCTATGATAAACGCAAGAACCTCGGGAAAATGGCTACGAATTCAAAACGCTTTGGACAGAGAAAAAAAAGAATTCGAAAACAAAATCAACGTTGATCGAAGTGTGCTTCTTAAAGGGCCACTTGGACGAAAATCGTTCCAAATTTAAAACTCTTTCATTCGAGCTGGAACTTTGCTGAAATAATCTTGAATACATTAAGAACCACCCACTGGAATATCTTTCTAATATTCGAAAGGAAAGGGCCAAAATTTTACGATTTATTTTCGTCCGCCATTAATTTCTTTGACTCACAGAATTCGGCTCAAGAAGACTGGCACGAGTACTTATGACGTCATTTACTCAACCCAAACCAAAACATTGGTGGGTAATGTATGTGCCATGTTCGTAAAACTCGGTTTATTTGGTTTATTCAGAAAATATATAATGTTTCATTCGGTTTCCTAACTACTATATGACCAAACAATGTCTAGGCGCTGAAATTTTTTACTTTCAATAATACTGTCGATCATAATTCGAAAATTTCAATACATCTCGGCACGCCAAGAATCACAACAAAGTAGGACGCATGGACGAGATTCTAGCGGTTCCATCGCGCGAAGTGACTGAGATATTCGGGATTTATTCGAATCATTTTAAGGATAACAACTTTTCAAGGCATATTTACATACAAGGGCAAAGAGCAACCCCACAATTTGGGTCCGCGAGACATCCGACACAATGAAAGAAAAATCTACGAGCTGAGTGACAGACGCCGCTGTCGCGCGAGTAATAAATAAGAAACCTTTGACATGTTCTTTTACAAAGATAATATTAGATAATCGTATGTTTGTACCTATTCAATGCATAATAAACATTTTGAAGCAAATAATAACCGTCCTGTAGTAAACCAGCTAGGAGAATTACGAGCTCACATTTTAAATTATTCGGCACATAGATCTAAGTATATTGTCACAAATCTTTATATCACAACGCAGAATTCATAACATCAATCACTATTAGATTACATTGAAACTTCAAATTTAAGATCTTTATATCATGGACAGTATGTAGCAAATACAAATAATGAAATGAACGTAAGGAATTTTTATGAAAACCTCTTCCCAAGCAATTCTTCTTCTTCTAGTTCGGCTTCATCTTCATACATTATAACTTATGGTTCTAACTCTTCAGGATTGACAAAGCGAGCGTCCAAAGGAGTTTCCATTATATTTGAAGAGGTATCAAAGGTTTAAAAAAAGTCTGTTTAGAGATTCTTTTCACGATAACGCGTTTAAAACATCAAATAAACTTCAGGTGATTTAACAAGAAATGTATGGTCAAAACGACGCTAACATGACGGTGTTGAGTAAATGACGTCACAGCGTAAAACTGCTGTACATAATGACTCGTTGGCCGTGACACAAAGAAATTAATGGCGGACGAAAATAAATCGTAAAATTTTGGCCCTTCCCTTTCGAATATTAGAAAGATATTTCAGTGAGTGGTTCTAAATGTGTTCAAGATTATTTCAGCAAAGTTCCAGCTCGAATGAAAGAGTTTTAATTTTGGAACGATTTTCGTCCAAGTGGCCCTTTAAAGTGCACCTCAAGTGTAATTTTTCCCCTATTTGGAAGAAATCCTCAATATCTCAGTAATACTTTTTTGCATTTTTTTCCCATTTTGGAGAAATTCGTAAGCTTTTACAGCGTTTTAAAGTACGCAAAAAACTAGTGTCCAGTCACTCACAACATGTCAGCACCGCGTCACAAGAAGTCCTGGTACGAGAAAAATATACGTCATCGGGGTGAGATGTCATGCCACCTATTGTTGCAAAGCATTGTACAAGTTTTGTAAGAAGTTATTTTGTTGTCATAAAATGCCTAAATATTGTGTTGTAACTCACTGTAAAAGTGAATCCAACTTGAAAGAAGGCATCAGTCTGCATACGATTCCCTTCTTTAACGATGATCGCCCAGAAGCGAAAAAAAGACGTAAACGATGGGTTGACTTCGTATGCCTTCACCGCAAACACTGGCAACCATCAGAATGGTCCGCAATATGCTCAAAGCATTTCAAGTCGCAAGACTATGAAACCATGTTTTCAAATATCGAGGGCTTGAAAAACCCTGTCCACCCAAGATTACGGCGAGATGATTTTGGCATAATAGCGTATCCAACTGTTTTTGTCAGCGACGAAGAGAAAGCGCCACCACAAAGTGCGCGAACGCGTAGGAAGGTAAGCTTAGTCAGCAATGATAACTATGTTTTCATGCTTATATTTGGATTTGGGAATTGTTCACTTAATCGAATAGATTTCGCTTATCTATGGTACTGATGGTGTGCGTAAAATATTTCGTAGATCATGAAAGAAATAAGGCAATCTCAAAAGGTCGCTGAAACTGTAGGGGACCCATGTATGCAGACAGAAGAGCATGATATCCAGTCAGTGTCACCAGTCGCGGAAATCAATGACGTGAGTTGATTTTTACTTCAGAAAACGTATATCGTATATCATTAAGTATTACGGTAATATTCTTTGAAATGTTTCTCTTATATAGGAAAGGAGAGACGACACAAACCATCCCAGCATCATGTCAACGCACCAGCAGCAAACTCCGGGAAAACACTGGAGTCTCGATCAGAGTTCCACTATTCCGACACCACATCAATCCTCGTCGAAAGAACGACAAATGCGAAACAGGATTATCACGCTACGTTCGCATTTGAAGATAAAGAAAGAACAGTTGAGGAAAGAAAAACTAAAAAGTTAGTAAAGTCGGACTTTCCTTGAAAACAAACAAACTGTATTCCATTACTCTTATAATTACGGCACAACTAGATTGCGTTTATAATTTTGTCAACTATTTATCTTTCGTAGACCAGAAATTACTAGAGCAGCTAGAAACTTTGTATTGTAAAGACTCCATTGGCCAAAAAAGTGCACCACCGCACGAGAATAATGTTGAAGATCACCTTGATGATCCTTGTAAAGAAGATTGTCTATCTTCGGACGAAGATGAAGAGATGTTATCGGACGAGAATGAGGTTGACATGGAGTATGAGACAGAAACAGAAACAGAATCGTCGATAACCGATGAAGAGGACAACCAACCATCAAGGTATATTTCCCATGTCCATATTTTTGGTGTAACATCAGGACTTACATGATAACAAATCCTGATTTCTTTCCCTTGTTCAATTTCATTGTAGGAGAAGACAATCTAAGGACTCATCCCAAGTTCATTGTTTTCTGGTCGCAGCTGCTAATGCTCTTCCAAATTTGCCATTCTTGTGGTGCAAAAAAACCTCTTGTAGAAGCAAAAGAAATTGGTACCATGGTTGTAGTGACAACTGACTGCTCAAGTCCTAAATGTCCTAAAAGACACACCGTTTGGTCAAGTCAACCAAACATGCCATCTATGAAAATTCCTGCTGGGAATTTTCTATTGTGCATGGCAATACTGTTAAGTGGAGGATCAGTCACGAAAGTGTTCACTATGTTTAAACACATGGGCCTTAGATGTATGTCCCTGGCTTCATTCTTCCATCATCAAAGAGTGGGTTTGGAAACATATGCCATATTTTTTGATTGGTTTTATTACTAACATCATTATTTTCATCAATACCTGTTGCTTTTGATCTCATTTAATACATTGCAGTCATTTTTATTCCCTCTAGACAAAACTCTTCCCTACCATTCTGCTATATTGGAGAGCATACCAGTCGAAAATGATTGAAAAGGTGAAAAGTTTGGGAAGTGCCCTTGTGATGGCTGGAGATGGTCGCCACGACAGCATGGGGCATTCAGCTAAATTTGGAGCATACACAATGTTTTGTTGCACTCTCCCAATGATTTTACACTTCGAGTTAATCCAGGTACAGTATATAGCAATACAGCAAATAAGTAGAGTTTTTCTCTTTATTTTTATAACTATCCTGAACAATAAGTGGGAGAAAATCAAAAGTACTGTAAGTATGAAGATTTTTTGATAATCATATTCAAGTTGAATTATTCATGTATACTTTATAATGACAATACTTATAATAACAATGATAGTCATAATAATAATGACAAAAATAATCATAACTACATTATGATGATAATGATAAATACCTTTTTTAAATTGTTGTACTGTACCATTGTTTAGAGAAACCAAGCAGGAAACAGCCCTGCCATGGAGTTCATGGGTTTCCAACAAGCAATGACTTTTTTAATGGGACTGGAATTGGAGATATCAACATTTATTTCTGACAGGCACACAACTATTACAAGCTGTATGAAGAAAAATTATTCTAATATAACACACTATTTTGA
Source organism: Actinia tenebrosa (assembly GCF_029948245.1). NCBI lineage: Eukaryota > Metazoa > Cnidaria > Anthozoa > Actiniaria > Actiniidae > Actinia > Actinia tenebrosa. The sequence continues at coordinate 8,953,503 of NW_028292578.1, forward strand.
CCTGTGGCACCTGAAGAAAAGTATGTATATATATTTATTATATTGGATTTTGATATTGGATTTTTTTCATATGATTTTTATATGATATAGTGCTTATTTGAATAATTACAATCAATATTTCAATCAGAAATTCGCAAAACTCTCACCAAGATTGCAAAACTGTCAGGATGTGAGGTATTGTCAGAATGGATCAAGCCTGCTGAAAACCACCTCCACTGGAGTGCGACATCGACCCACAATGGTAATGGTCTAGTGATATGGGCGAAATTCATTTCCTACCTGGACCACATTATAAACAAGCACACTAATCTTGGAAATGCATTGTTTAACAAATGCCATCATGGGCCCAATATTCCTCACCGGAAATGGTTGCAAAAGGGTTAGTAAAATTCTATGCCTTGTATTTTTCAAAAACACTGCACTGCATTTTGATATAGCCATCAAACACATTCACATCTCTATATATTTAATCTTGCTGTCTATCTTCTAAGGTTTGTTCACTGGAGTATCTTTGTTGCTTGCAGATAGCATACTCTATGAGAAAGTGGTACAAGCTCTAACTAAGCAAAGCCTCATAGATGGCATCATGCAAGCTTCTCCCTTGTCTCAGACCAGCTGCCTCGAAGGCTTCCATTCTGTGGTTAACCATTTTTCACCAAAAATGATTGCATATTCCTACAGTGGACAGTATTGCCGGTATGAAAAATACTCCATGGAAAGTTTTATAAAAATGTAAGTTGATTCACAGTGCCTAATATTGCTAATACTTGTCAAATTCTTGTTTTATTAGACATATCTTGGCTGCTGTCCATTTTAATATGAATCTTCACAGAGATGTTTCAACAACAGCCGATGGTTCAAGCAGAATAAAGGTGGTTTACCCGAAGTTTAAAAATGGAGAGGCCACAGTGAGAGAGCAGAGGATTACCCAGAATTTTGGTAAAAAGAATACATTTTTAAAATACCAATCAATGATCATTAAATTCTAGCAAAAGCAGTAGAAATTCTAGTAGCAGTATAAGTAATTACAGCTGCTAGGTTTCTTACCATAATTCTGTGTACTTGTTACACAGTAACTGTGGTGCTCTTAATTTGGTGCAATATTTTCACAAGTTTATGAAAACCAAAACAGTAGCATTCCTAGAACCACATATACAAGTATTTTGATTCCCATAATGTAATGTTTTCACAGACTATGTGGAAGAAATCTTTCAGACATTCTTGACAAACAGCCAGTACCTTAAAGATGCTATGCAAGATCTCGTCAACATGACTCCACCACCCATGAACACAATGCTGGTGAAACAACCCAGAGCTGAAGCTATCCAGAAAAGTAATGCACGCAAGGCAATGACAGTAAAGGATGTCCCACCAACTACACCAGGTACATGTATGCAAAGTAAATAAAAGTAAGGATTTTTTTGTTGTAAATTTCAAAAGTTAGTTGGACTATCTTATGCTATTTTCTTTCAGTACCTCAGATTCCTCCGCAACCAGCACCACAAGATAATGCAAGATCAAAACCATGCTGTAGAATATGCAAAAGGCCCATGAAAGGGCATCACCTTTTACTTGATTGTCCCCGAAATCAGAAATAGCAGTGCAGCAGATACAAGAAATAAAAACAAAAACCCATAGTAAATGACAACCCAAATAAATTAGCTAAAAGGAAAATCCATGACACTTATTCACAGTTATAAGTGTTATTTATAATAGATTAAAACTATCTTAAAAGAGGGGAATCATTCTATTTCCTGACAAGGAAGTAGCATGCACTGTACAAATGATTTGTTCTGGATTACAGTAAGGTTCAGACCAAAGATGAAATCCACATGTATCAAATATACTTATATAACATAGAAGAACATGAATGTTGAAAGAAGTGCAAAAATTATGTTTTCAATTCTGCACAAATACGTTTTTCGAGGAATGCATAATAAAAAGATAAGACTGCTGAATTCATATGGTACTACAAATGATAAAGATTTATTGCTTGTTGTTGTTACTCTCATACTAGAGTACAAACACTAAAAGTGTGCAACACTTTGCACTATTTAGTAGTAAATAGTGCTAATCAAACAATAGAAAACAATAGGATTAGCATTATTTAGCATTATTTAGTGGTATTTATGTTGCACACTTGCAGTGTTTGTACTCTAGTATATTAAATAGTTTTAATTATGATAGCGAGTCATTAGCTCTCATCGAGGTCAAAACCAGTAAATTCTTGGTCAGACATAAACTTTTGCCTAATTGTAGTATAGGCACACGCTGGTAGCGGGATCCTCTTCTTACCTAAGTAGCCATATACCATTCGGGAGAATTCTCTGTAAGCAACACTTCGTAGAAAACTAGGATCAAAGAATGACTCATAATCAGTGCTCTGGAGATCGAAGTAGAAACGTTGCTACTCGAAAAAGCACATGTATATTTATGCCAAACCCTTACTCATTTTCCGAACCAGTCTGTCGATATCGTGTTTTGCTTTTCGTGTTGTAACGATCGGCCGCCAATCGCAGACTCCACTTCTCCAAACAAACCGGCTGGAATCCTGGGTGGTCGGTGATACATCGAAGCTCTTTCTCTCCAACATCATCCTGAACAAGATCGCTTTGTAGTGCTTCGCCACAGCCATCCAGCTCATCACAACAGTAACATTCACTAATATTTTGAAGAAGGGCTACGCTGCAGTTACCGCATTTACACCTGAAAAATATTCGTGACCTTCGATTTAGAAGATATACGAATTGTAAGACTGCAATGTGTACGAAAGCTTACCATGAACTAACAAGCACAGTTCCTGCCAACCGAGACTTCAGTTCTGATTCTTGTTCTTCGATTTGCTTCACTTCTTTATCGTATTGAGATATCCATTCTGCATCGGCTAGAGGTTCATCAGAATAAGGTATCTCATCGTTTTCAGAGTCGTAATTCTCAGTTAGACATGTTAGTTCCGATGGTAGTTCGCCGGCCGTGTTGTCTTCGAGCTCGAAGTCAGTAATATCGGACGAGGAATCATATTTTGAGCTACATGATGCGCTTGTAGTTGCCATAAATATGTTTTTCTGAGAAAACTAGTTTTTTTAAACGAAACAGTTGATGCACTGGCGAAGAATTTGGACACAACAACATAAAGTTTACACACAAGAAATGAAGATAGCTTTGGTTCCTTCCACCCCGATGACGTATTCGCACCAGTCCCCCAAATGAGCGGAGCTGTTATGAAAACCGGGAATTTCAAATCTTTTAAAAAAATCAACAATTCGTTCAATTTCCTTTTTTTTATTATTTTTCGTTATTATATGTGTATATCTCCACTTCCAAATAGGGGAAAAATTACACTTGAGGTGCACTTTAAGCAAAGGGAACGACTACAAGCTACTACAGCCTTGAATAAGACAAGTCTCGAAACGAGCAACCAAGAAAGAGAATCGGTTATGCCACGAAGGATGACTTTGGCTGATGTATATGATGCTTTGATCAAAAATGTTAAAGCGCAGAAAATGAGCCAAGGGGAAGACCACGGAAGCGTACAGTCAGAGCCTCATCGCCGCCGGGGAAGTACGCTGAGTTTTGACAATAAAAGAGTCACACGTAAACCAGTACATTTTTCACTACAAAGCTTGCAACGAGCCCAAACCACTCTCCATACGAGACTTCAAGCCATCGCTCAGGAACAAGGACACAGTACAGTGGAAAATGATGAGACAGAAGAGGATACAACGTCCCAACTAGGACCTTTTGATTTAAACGAAGAAGAAAAATCTCTAGGCCCAAAACTACGACTACCATCAATGGCTCTTCCACCAATACGAAACCAGAAACTCTTTGAACCACGTGCAAGGAGCTTCGAAAAGCAGCGTTTACGCAGCTGTTCCGATAGTCCTGGTGATCTAAATGAGGTGAGGTACTGCCGATATCTGAGGGGACGAAGAAACTCTGCACCCACACCAGTCAGGCCGGGAATGAATCTTAAATACAGTGCGATGAAAAAACGTTCATAAATACACCCAACTATTCTGTAATATAATATACTGATAAAATCCGTTTTGTTCCATTTATGATATTCAGTCAATTTTCTCACGCAGCTAATGTTGTTCCAACATCACTGATGAAGTCTTAGGAACCGAATTTTCTGCTGTATATATTATTGCTAGAGTCGTTTTCATATGACCGTGAAAGAATAGGCAAACTAATAGTCAGTATGTACTTGTTGGTAATTGGTGGTAATAAACCCATTAGACTTAACTATACACTAGGTATATGACAAGAATGACAAGACAAGAATGTAATAAGCCAAGAAATTTGTTTTTATTTATATCTCAGTTGTCATGTACTATTTGTGATAATGTTTGTATATTTCACACCATAAGAACTGAAACAAGATTTTACAAAACACATGATGCTCAAGCACAGGGAGCGACCATTAGATTTTGGGGGGGGGGGGGGGGGGGGAGGGGGTAATATAAAAAAATATGCGAAAGGCAAACGCGCGAAACTTTAAGACAAATGTATGAATTTACCACCCCCTCAACCTGGTTCGTCCGGCTCACAATGAATTAATATCTATTTTATCACCATCTCTTTTTTGGGGGGAATACACCTCCACAGTACATACAAAAATCCCCCTGATCATTAATATCTTCCTGACAATAAGGACATAAACTAGCTGGATCGTTAGAAAGCTCTTTGGAATGCGAACTTTCAGTCATCTGGCCGAGTTTCTTGCTGATGTCCTCCCCTGGCTTATAGAAAGACAGTAGGTTATGGGTTTCTGGATTTGCCTCTTTTGCTTCGACTGTAGCCAGAATGGTCTTTAGGGTGTTTGTTTCCACATTTAACTGAGCCAGGTTCTTCATCTCTGTGGAGTAGCTTGGTGTTTCGCTATCAGTCAAGTCGATTACCTTGGTATCTTGATAGTGTTCGTCATCATCAGAGTCAGAATTCATCAGACACTGGACAACTTGATCCATGTCACCATTTTCTCGAGCAAGAAGCGCAGCTATCTTGGCCTCAGATACGGATGGTAGAACGTTTTTAATGGTAGCTATTTGCTCATCAAACTTAAGCTGAAAGGAGGACCCTGTCTCAAGTCGAGGCTGTATTGTTGGCACTGCATAACAACTTCCTTTCCTACCAGAAACATCAGCCACTTCCCGGGCTTGCCTTTGGTGTAGCATGAGCGCAGTCTTGAAGACTGTCAAGGGGTTAAGATCTTTTGTTGCTTCTGTAATCTCCTTCGAGTAGGCGTTTATACTGTGGTACATAGACTTATGTTCCTCCAGCTTCTTTTCTTGTGCAGCTGTCGATTCAATAAGAAACGTACAAAACAAGACGTTAAAAAATTTAATAGCTACCATTTATTCAGTATATTGCTCAGTGACTACTGTTGATGCTCAGGAACATGATGATGGTAATAAAAATAAATAATCACTTTTGTGGATTTTGCTCCGATACATTAAAAATGTTCTAACGTTATGATGAAAAATGAAACCAGTCATAAGGGTTTGTTAAAACTATATGAAATACCTTTTTTCTGGATTTTCACCTTGGATTTCGCGTTTTAAATTTGCTTCACGTAACTCGTTATACATTAATACCGATATACATCAAAACATAAAAACTTAGTGACGAAATAAAATGAATCAACAACCAACAAAATGTAAGGACTTTTACCATTCTACATTAGGTGTCCGTACTGGTTTGCGAGATATTTTGAGAAATATCGTCATTTCATATGAACTCGATGTTTTACCGAGTGCGAGTCGTGTAAATCATTTCCGCAGTTTTTCGCTTGAACATTTTAGACATATACAGCATATATTCCTGGTAAAAGTGTTTTTCGACAACAAAAAAAAAAAAAAAAAAAAAAAAAAAATCGTCCTTTTTTCCCCACGAGGGTAGCACTTAATAGCCAGTGGCTAATAAACCTGTGGCCCTCATTCCATGATCGAATTGGAATTTAGGAGTTGATTTTTGCGGAGGGAGGAAAACCGGAGAACCCGGAAAACCCTCGAAGCACAGGAGAGAACCAACAAACAACTCTACTCATATACAACACCGAACCCGGCGGGACTCGAACTCGGGTCGCATTGATGAGAGACGAGCGCTCACACCGCTACGCCACCCGTGCTTCCCAAACAAACCTCGGGATTGATAAGTAATACTAACACATGTAAAGCTTTCACATTCAAACATGCACAGACTTCTACAAACTAAACTGCTAAAATGCGTTCAAGGTCAAGACATTTTTTTTCGTTTAGGGTAACATTGATAATTTTAATAGTATGGTATAGAAAATATTAATATCAGTAAAAACCGTTCAGTAATACCTTTTCTTTGCTCCGCCTTCGACATGGTTTTCTTTACCCTTTTTGCTTGGGTTTCATAGTTGGCCATTTGGAGGGCTAACATAGAATTTTCAGCGAAATTAGTGTTATCAGGAAAGGAAGACGTGGTTGTGGTCGAGCTTGTGCTCGTACACGTGGAAGTCGTTCCTATCGAGCTCTGTGTAGTTGAAGCCAGGTTTGCTCTCCATATTCGACCTTTGTCCTCCCTCGCTTCTCTCTGTTTTGACCTCAAGGCTAACAATTCCTCGTGTGTGCTACAGCGTGCACAAAAACATCTTCCATATGGACAAACTCTTGCATGTCCTTTCAAAGGCACTACCTCTCCATGGAGTCTGCATTTTCGGCAAGTTCTTCCCCTGCTCAACATGTTTCTCTCAGCCGACTGACACGACTGTTATCAGTGCTACAACAAGCGGTGAAGCTTATATTCTCTCCAATTAAATTGTGTGTATTGTGTATGCATGCATGAAAATATTTTGAACCAAACAAAAATAAAGGTCGCGTGCTCACTCGTTCTCAAACCGGTTGGTTGATTCGAGTATGATAATCGTCGATGTGTTAATCTTCACACCATAGAAATCTGGTTACAAAGTTTTATTGAAATCAAATAACGGCCAATCGCAGTGATCCTGTGAATGACAAGGCTTGCAGATGAAGTGTCGATATAGATAAATTATCTTGTAAGCTCTCCCCAGTCGAACAGCCGCTGTTGGTCTTGTATACTGTTTACTTCGCTAATTTCTAGTTGCTATAGAATGTCTTGGTTTTTGAACCAAAGTGGTGGTTGTTATCGTAATGGTAAATCTTACCCAAGGCAAAAGAGAGTTCAAGTCATTTCTACGTATCTCGCCACACAGTCCAAAGCAACGACCGCCGAAATCTGCCGAGTGTCCTATAACTGTGTTAATAAATACGTTGAGATTTTCAGACAAAAAGCTTCAATGACACCTCTTGCAAAAGGTAGGCCTCCTCAAAAAATTACGTGGTGGATGAGAGCGTATATGGAAGCAGTGATTAGAATCTATCCTACTGCGTACCTACGTGAAGTGAGAGAACTACTCGCAAAAGAATTTCAGCTTCAACACCACGAAGTCCCGTCCTTGTCTTCTATTGTCAGGCTTTTTAGAGAGCTACGAATAACTCGTAAAAAATGTGTTTATGTGGCTAGAGAACGAATGTCACCACACAATCAGCGCTGTCGCCAGTTATTCATCCAGTGGAGAAGAGCCGTTGATCCCAGCCGTGTATACTTTTTCGATGAAACCCATTTCGATATGGAAACTGACGAGCGAGAATTTGGACGAACTGACTCTGGATTGGCATGTCCATCGTTTAGACTGAAAGGAGGAACCCACGTCAAGTTATCTACGTTAGGAACTTGTGGATTTAATGAGGGAGTCATTCTAGCCGTCCCAGTTGTGGGAGCCTTTAATACTTTGCTACTAAACGAGGTAATTGAGAAGCAAATTTTGCCACTTTTGCCACGAAATACCTATTTAGTCGCAGATAATGCAAGTATACACAACGAAGCTGCTTTATGTCGTATTCTAGCAAGGAAAAACATTACATTGGTGAAGCTTCCTGCGTATGCTTATGATCTAAATCCAATGGAAATGATCTTTGCACAGGGCAAGGCCATCGCTCGTTATAATCCTGGCTTTTTGAGAGAGAATGCTATGCTAGCAATCATAACTGCATTTCAACAAGTACGCACAGCTAATGTACGACGTTATTATCGAAAATCATGGCGCATTATGACATAACAGTCAGAAAATAGCTGATTATAAACAAGATGTAAATTAACAAATGTAATCAATGGGAGCTACATGATTTCTTGTCTTTGTCGTTCATTTTACTTATTATAGCTACATGATTAATATAAAATTCTCCCTTGTAAATTCGTTGAAATAACGTGTAATAAAGTGTAATTTAACGAAATTAAAACACAAAAGAAACTGTTGACAATAAGGTGGTTGAGAATAAAATTAGACTACTCTAGTCTCCTTGTGTCTATTACCAACTATTACACACTGCTACGCACTAAATGGTCTATTTCCTATGCACGGTCATATGAAAACGACTCTATTAAGTTAAAGACAACGAACTTATATATGATATACCGTATGCACTATCTACATTATCTAATGAAATATATGACAAGACATCGTGTACTTTATTGTGTATAATTTGATGATTCCATAAAGAAATATTATACTTTGAGCAAAAGTTACGTAATCATGACTGATTGTGACTGATTGTTGTTGACGTGCACGAGTAAGAAAATATCTAATAATATATATTACAACCGTTATAAGCTTCATCATCGTTTTCGTCTACTTATGGTATAATAACCTATAATTTGATGGGGCAATACTGAAATAAAGCAATTATACTTGAAGTGGAAGTAACGTGCAGAGGACCAGTCTAATATTGGTCTATTGATGGATTGCAAGCATTCCCAAGAGGGTCAAAAGACAAAAACATGGCGGCCAGTGTGATGCCGTTAACCATGGATGCTAATAAGAAATCTTTTGTTAAATGGTACCAAGGCTCCCCCGAGGCCGCGATGACGTAACGCGATGACGTAAGGTGCACTTGAAGAATAGCTACTGGCACACGCAATCTGTCTATGTATGTCTGGCGCAACTCATCCAACGAAAACCGAACAAATATTCAATCGAACTCAATAGTACTTCACTGAAATCACTCTATTGGGATAAGAAGAATGTGTTTGTGTTAAGAAAGCACTTGCAATAGGCTTTTACTCTTACCCCGGTGAACAGAAGAAAAAAGATGTGAAAAAAAACAACAACACAGGCATGAAACTGCGCGATATGTTTTATTTATCATGGATAACTAGGTGACGACTAATTATTCCTTTTCCTTGCGCGGTTACTTTTTAAAGTTTTAATACATAATAACTTGAAAATGTAAAAAAAAAAAAAAAAAAAAAAAAAAAAAAAAAAAATCAGGTATATATGCATATCTCTTGAGTTTAGCTTTTTTAAATGTTATAATAATATATACTCTTTTAGATTTACCTTTTTTAATATAGCTGCTCTATTCAGGGCTGAACTATGACTGGCTAATCAGCGGTTAGCTGCTCTATGATTGGCTATTCAGATCTGAACTATGATTGGCTGATCAGAGGTTAGCTGCCCTATTGGTGATTTTCTATTCTAAGAATAGTTTCTTTCCTAAAGTCCATATTTTTGTTAATAACACAAAACTTTCTATACCCTCGTACACCTTTATTAAATATGTATTATTATTATTATTATCATTATTATTATTATTATCATTATTATTATTATTATTATCATTATTATTATTATTATATAAAAATGATTACTAATTCAAAATTCAAATTTTAGCGTTCATCTTATACTGCCTAGGATATACACTCAATTGAAGAATCGTTGTCGGGTTCAGAAACATAGAACATAGAAGCTGAGACCGAAATGGCACATGGGAAGTACGTTTATTACATGCATGCTGTGACCGGCGACCCGTGGCATCATCCACTGTTTTTAATACGCGTTTGGCATTCTAAACCGACTGCATGGATGGCGCAAATGAATAAATTATAATATAATTATGTCATTTCCCATGTGCCATTTCGGTCTCAGCTTCCATGTTCTATGTTTCTGAACCCGACAACGATTCTTCAATTGAGTGTATACATCTGTTTGGTATATTATCATTCGTACGTAGACCATTTCTGAGTTCGATAAACAGGATGCACTGTGGTCTACCTTGGGTACAACAACACCATATAAGGCATGATGAACAAAAATGTTTGTACCCAAGCTAGACCACAATGCACCATGTTCGCTATCTCAGAAAAGGTCTATGGTACATTTCTAATCATACACTAGTTTTTAAAAGCTTAACTTTCAAATAAGAAAATACAACATGAAAATACTAAAACCATCCACCAGATATCTTTGTACTCCAAGCTCACACCATGTGGGATGGGTTTTCCGGGGGGAGTTCCTCAACCTCTTCCTTCTTCTTGTCTTTTTCACCCGTGCGATCATCATCCTGCTCACGAGCGAATTCCAGGAAAACCTGATTTATTAAAACAGAAAAGAACCATAAGTAAAAAACGGCACGTCGCAAACACAACACCGTACAGCATGACTCAACACAGCATGGCATAGACCAGCATAGTAAGACACAGCACAGCACAGCACAGCACAGCACAGCACAGCACAGCACAGCACAGCACAGCACAGCACAGCACAGCACAGCACAGCACAGCACAGCACAGCACAGCACAGCACTGTACAAAAGATCACTGCATAGCACTGAGCAGCACAGCATGGAACAGTAAAGCATGGCAATGCACTGCATGGCACAGCACAGAATACCATAGCACGGCAAGATGGTACATGATAATTGTAGAATTACCTGTTCTAAGGTCGACTGACTAAAACTGTATTCCTCGATGCCCATGGTTTGTTTACCTGGAATAAACATATCAAACCATCAGCTTTAGACACTTTAGAAATAAGATACCTGGTTCCTAGACTCAATACAGATTATTGCAGTGCAAGTATGGGAATTTATTACCAGCATGTCATAGACATTCAAAAGAGACAATGCGCGAACCTTCAAAACCTTCAAGTTTTATTGATATCCTGAAACAACCTCTGGGCTGATCTAAGTCAGGGCACAACAACTCACAGATCCAGAGAGGGAAACGGGAGACCTGGAATACCTGGAATACCTGGAATCAAGGGACAGACCTGGAAAGTTTTGCCCACATAAGATGACGATGCCAGGAGTTGAACCTGAGACCCTAGAGGTGAGAGGCAAGCGACTTCCACTAGACCACCCTTGATTCACTAATGTATGTGATGTTGAGTCCAGGAATGAAACCTGAGACCCCAGAGGTGAGAGGCGAGTGCACTACCCCTACACCACCCTTGATTCAAAAAACGTTTTGTAGTAGGGCTAAATATTTTTAACAAACCTTGCTCCAACTTGTCGAATATTTTCGACAAACGAGACACGTTATCTTTAGGTACTTTGTAAGTCGCTTTGCCGCCAAATATCTCATTCAGAACGGCACCAGGGAACAGCTCCTTTACAAACGCCTCAAGTTTGGTTTGCGCATCCTCAGAATGATTCGTGAGCTTAATTTCAAGGCTGTAACCGCTGCCATACTTGCTTTTCAGGCGCTGGGTTGAACCGAGACATCTGTAATAAGAATAAGCTAAAATTAAGATAAATTGTATAATTCTGCAACGAGATGCGGTAACTAGTTTGGACTGCGTTGGTGTGTTCAATGCAACAAGAGTTACAGGCGTTTCTGGTTGGCAGCGGGAAGGATTGGAACATTGTACGGGGCCCTTTACCGATTATAAGCATTCAGGAACGCTTGAATACAGTGTACTAGTTGTTCTCAGGAATAGTGTACTTACTTCATTTCCCCTTTAACCATGATACCAACACGAGACGAAAGCGCATCAGCTTCTTCCATTGAATGAGTGGTTAGGATCGCACCACGATCACCCTTGACATTCTTACTTATAGTATTCCTGTTACCATGATAACCTTATTAGATTAAGAGTGTTCAATCCCAACTATTAATAGCACAACACTGATTGTTTGTGTGTAAACTCACCAGAGGAATCGCCTTGCGGACGGGTCGAGACCAGTTGAAGGTTCGTCAAGTAGCAGCAGTTGTGGACCACCAAGCATTGCCATCTGAAAACTCAGCTGAAAAATAAACAACGAAGTTGAGTTTGTAATTATGGGTCGAGCACCTGCGTAGCAAGGCATGCTTAATGCGCATGAGCGAGTAGACTACTTTCTCCCTCTCTCCCCACCGGCTAGTGCTTGAGTAAGGCACAACGCTCCCCCCCCCCCCTTCACAGGCTATTGCTTGAGTGATGCACAACGCTTTCTCCCCCCAGGCTATTGCTTGAGTGATGCACAACGCTCTTCCCCCCTCCCCACAGGCTATTGCTTGAGTGAAGCACAACGCTCTCCCCTCCCCCCCACAGGCTATTGCTTGAGTGATGCACACACATTTATTTGAATAGGGTATCCTCCCCCCCCCCCCCTCCCCCCCCCCCCCCCCCCCACAGGCTGGTGAGTATCTAGTTAAGGTTTTCCCACTTTTAATACACCTGATTACGACACGCACAGTCTCACCTTGCGCTTTGTTCCTCCAGACAGATCTTTGGATTTCTTTTTTGCGTGTTCGGTCACTCTCATACCTGACATGTAACTGACAAAAACAAACAAACAAAAACCATTGGAATCTGAATATAAAGTGATGAAAGTCCCTCTTAGCTTGTGCACAATGTTTTCCCATTTCAGACCACGTGTTATTCCCTAGAGTATCATTTCTTTGTTTAACGGTTGCACATGAGAAGACACAAGAATACGGATACAACTCAAACAAAGAATCTTATTTTCAAGAGAATAACACGTGGTCTGAAATGGGAAAACATGACACCCAAGGTAAAGAGGTCTATCAATAATGCTGATGATTGCTTATCAAGCTTGTGTACTCAAGAGTGTCCTTACTGTTGAACAGTTCTTTGAACGTCTTCTGTTGGTATGCCTCGTATTTTAGCATACAGTACCAAGTGTTCCTCTAGAGTCAAATCTTTCCATAGAGCATCGGTCTGGGGACAGTAACCCACGTGTTGGTAAATCTCAGAAGATTCTGTGTTCATGTCTAAACCTGTGATGGTCACCTTAAAAACGAATAGAAGAAACAAGAACTTGTTAGGAACTTTAGAATTTAACTGTCTTCCATACATATTATTATTTATTTACTTATTGTAATAGTTATTGTAATATTAATTTGTTTTGCTCCAATTATTACAGATCACTATAATTAGCTAACTGACCAGGTTTGCCTTACGGTTATTTCAGTGAGCATGTATTAAATAAAGTTTTTTATTACCTTATGTAAACAAGTCCGCAAATTTTAGTACTAATTTGTCATTGTCACACAAGGACAGCGGATTTTCAAACCTATCATGCGCACTAGCTATCATATCGTGATAATTTTGTACTTACAGAGTACAGCGGATTCTAAATTCACTTATGCGCGCTCACTAGATACATTTATATATGGGACTACAGAAGACGTGCAAACTTATTATGTGCATTGGAATGATGTGAATATTAATGTACAGCGGAGACTCAATCGGTCATGCGCAGAAAAAAGATCATCTTTACGTATGTAAAGCGAATATTCAAACCAATCAATCGCTCTGATAAGCATTTTCTAAGACACGATAAAAATATTGACGTCCAGCGGATACTCAATAACTGCAGTCATGCGCGCGCACATAAAATGATCTTCTACATTATTGTAGGTGGTCCTTACATGACCTCTGGACGGAGCTACTGCACCGGTTATCATATTCAATGTTGTTGTTTTTCCCGCTCCATTTGGCCCTAGTAATCCAAATACTTCTCCTCTCTCCACGCCGAAATATAAATTCTTCACGACGACCTTGGTGTCTTTACGTTTGCCAAACTTCTTCCATAAACCCTGAAGATAAAAGAATGTAGTGTGGAAAATAATGAAAATATGATAACCATGTCATCATTATCATCATCATCACCACCATCATCATCACCATCATCATCATCACCAGTCATCATCATCATCATCACCACCATCATAAGCATGTCCATCATCATCATCACCTCCATACAACCATCATCAATAGCCGTTGATCATCATCATCATCATCATCATCGTGATCATCATTATCCATTTTTCTGTCTTCTCACCTTGACTGCTACAGAAAACCCGCTACTCGATTTGTCAGTCAGATCCGATCTTAAGATTTTCTCTTTTTCTTCCTTGACGTCATCTTCTGTTACGTCATCTGAGCGAATACTTGAATGACTCCTCGCCCCACTGGGATGACGGTCCACTTTGTGTGCGCTAACAAAATAGAATGAGAAAAAGAAAAAAGAAAAAGTAAACGTAGGTTGGGATTCCATGCCAGCTCTAGTTTGGTTTACTTACCTCCTTGAACTGCAAGTGCTTTTGTGCCTTCCTGTGTTTTTCGTATCCAAGAAGTACAGAAGGAAAAAGAGCAAAATCATATGGACAAACATCTGAAAGAAGAAAAAAACACTTTTAAACGTATGCAATACAGGGGGAGGGTGATTGGTAGAAGTACAAGGGTATAACGCCCAGGAGTTACCGCAAGAAAATGGTTGGAGAATGGACTGGGACTGGTTGTATTTACCGCTATAAAGGTAACTGGGATGCCATTGTGTTTGGTCCACTTGAAATACGTGCTGGCTGGGATAGTGACGTCAGGAGAATTGGCAATGATAGTAGCATACAGATAGATCTGATGATATGAGGATAATAATGATGAGACATAGATGAGACAATGGTACCTAAGGGTGGCATGGGTGGTCTAGGTTGGATTAGAAGGACCACGCTCTAGTCCCCTAGCTTGCTCAAGCTATTTTGTGAGCTGAATTTGTTTGATGTGTTTTTATCATATCCCTATCCTCAAAATCAACATGTGAGTTGAGCGCTGTGTGAACTGAAGAAAATTAAATGAAGTGGTGGTATGTGTGAGCGAAAAAGTTTCCTCAATTAGTGCAAAAGCACAAGAACGCCTAGACACTTTAATAAAAACAAACTGGGTTACATGGGACAGACAGACAGACAGACAGACAGCAGTACTAGTACTGACCCTTGTTACATAGTACATAGCCCCAATAAGTCCATATGCAGGATTTAGGAATGAAAACACGTAATGTAGAATAATGGCGGTGTCTGGACTTGCAATCATGTCGACTAGTGAAACGGCCAGGAACGGTATTAAGGAAAGCTGTGTAGAAAATAAGTTGGGATAGATTAGTACATGGTTAGATTTCAAGAACACACAATAGGGGAGGTACTCATAAGTGTGAGGGATAACAATGTTTGGAGTCAGTAAAATGTCTTCATATGTAGGCATGTAAAATAAGCTTCATTTATGTTAAGGTTTAACGACTTCCAGGTCCAAAATGAAAAGCAGTTTTATAAAGATTTTTATTACATTTTCTTCATGACAGGTTTTGTTGTCAAAAGTTCTAATTGATTTAGGTGGAGGTTAAATATTGAGAAAACTTTTGGCTATATTTTTAATTAGAGGTTTTTGTGAGGAGTTGAACCCAGAAATACGTCAGAACTTAACACCTCTATATGACATTATCAGGGTTTAGATGTATGTTACAAACTAAGATTAATAATAATTTAAGTTGTTATTGATTTTATAAAACAGTGTACGCATCCCATCGTCACGCAACGTTTCTCTCCCCACAACCCTAAGAATGTATGTTATATAGAATCATATAGAATGACATGACTTACATAGGTGAATACAGCTGGTAACACTTGTTGACATGTTTCCCACTTGCTGAAGAGGAACGACAAACAGTAGCTGAACAAGATACCCGTAGGAATGTAAAGAATAACAGCTATGACAAGACAGCCCATCGCTGCAGGCGAAGAAAGTGATGGTATCTGGATAGCTGGAACCAGTATTAGTAACAGGAAGGCAGGGATAATGAAGACTATAGTATCACTAATGAAGAGATACAGCCAGTACATGGGGGTTGATAACCCGGACACTCGCAGAAGGTGGCGGATATTTAGCTGTCATGAAAAAATATATATTTAGTTTTTCATCTTACGATTTTCATCAACAAGAGATAAGCAGTGGTGGCATACTGAGAGAGCAAAAGCTTGGGGCAATTTTATATCTAATGCCATTTTTCCTGTTTTGCTTATTATGAGCTGAAACTCTGTCTCCCTTTTTTATTTTGACAGGAGGTAAGGTCATGCGACCTGCTAATGCAAATCGTCTATTGGAAACCTATTGTTTTGCCCTCCAAATTGAGCTGCAATCCAACATACTGCAAGGGGCCTATTCAGCAATTTGTAACTGTTATTACCTGTCTCTGTGCAACTACTAAGATAGCAAATCCTCCAGGAATAACAGCGAATGACAGACCAATCAACATCACAGCAATAAACGAATTGTTATCATATTTCAGCTTCGGCTTCAGTGCTGGAAAAAGCTGGAAATACGTCTTGATGGGGTGTGGTATTTGGTTTTTGGCTTTCAAGGCAAACATGTTGAACAGTGAGGTGATAACGTTGACTCCCACAGGAATGGAATGGACCATTGAGTCATTGTAACGCAGATGAAAATCAACTTTTGGCTGAAGGCAAAGAAAATGAAAGGACAAATCAATAAGGTGGGGTTTTCAGTCATGACATCTGGCATGATCTAGTGCAACAAATAACTGATTCAATGAAACATCTTTTATCTCTGTCATATTACAGAAAATTTTGAGCTACATCAGGCATCCCAGCCATTTTTAATACAAATTTGATTGGAAATATAGGTCTCAAAATTGTGAGACAACTGAGGATAGACTTGTAAGACTCAATGACCAAAGCAGTGAGATACAGTAATGTATTACATGGCCTACTTACATAAACTGACAGGTTATTGGTTGGAAACTTGTTAGCATCAAGTCCAAAACATCGACTGGGCTTCTCTGTGGCCGAGATGTTCAAATAATCATCTAAGGAATTAACTTGGTCAAAATCGATTCCATAATCCTTCAAGAACCTATAGATGTCATCAAGAGGTGACCCTGTTGAATTCTGGAAGAGGATAGGTGTAGCATAGGACTGGGTACTGGCTGGAGTGACATACATGGTTGGGGAGATGGGAACTCGTCGCAAGGAAGAACCAGTATCAGATGAATTAACTTTGATCAAAACCAAGCCAACAACCAGGAGGATCGGAGGGACGATAACCATGAAAAAGAGTTTCAGTGGAGAACGAATAGTCTGCAGCCACTGGATCTGTAAGGACAGACATGAACAAGAGACTATATATTTACAACCATAACTACCCATAAGTGGCTCTTCCCTGAGGTTTGCTCCGCATGCACTACTCACATGTTGATTTTTATGGAGGGAGGGAAACCCGAGTAAAGCCCTCACGGTAGGGAACAACACATCAAACAACTCAACTCACATATGTGGTTCAGTCAAGAATTGAGTCTGCAACCCGCAACCCAAGGCACAAGCTGCTACATGATGGCAAGAGACAGCACTTTGTAATAAAGCATGCCACCTAATACATTGCATGATAATTTGATCCTAAACTATAGTTTTAATTATCAGTTTTACATTTATGATCATATCCTTTATTGAAAGTCCCTTGACAGGAGATATTACTTAATAACTTCTGGTGTGGAATTAGAATGATTGAGCTAAGCTATGTAGGATTAATCATTCATCAATGTTGTTTTGTAATCAGACCATAAAGAAACTAAAAGACTAACAAGTGCCCTGTAATGTACTTGGACCAGTGTTACCTACCTTTAACAGGGCAAGCAACTGTCCAGTATATTTTGACATGCCTTCATTCTTACGTATCTCTTGTATATCGAGGTCAACACCAGTATGATGTAGGTTACTGGCCTGCGAACCTGACAAGTTTTCCTTACTAGCTGTGGGAATGAGAAGATTATTCTGGGACCCATTTATACTGGGCTGGTTGTTGTCTTCTTTGACTTCATCACTCGTGTCTTCCAGTTGGAGAAAGACTTCCTCTAAGGTTGTCATGGAAACACCATAGCTAGTCACGCCCAGGCATGTGGCGGCACAAGTCTCATTACTGTCATTGTTGTCCTCAAGAGTAGCAAAGAGGCCTGGGAACAAAATTCATGATCAATGATTCAAAGCTTTACAGTAAACATTCATGAACAAAACATTGTATGAAGGTACATACCTGCAAAGCTGTTGACTTGGTCAATTGGGAGTGAGAAAGCCAACTCTTTACCGTGATGGCGAGTCACCTCAGCTCCTTCGACGTGACTCTTTACCAGGCTCTCAACAGTATCCCTGTCACAGTTATTTGATAACTCCATGCTATAAAACGAAGGTAAAAGAAAAGGAGACTGATAAACAAGAATTTACAGACAGACAGACAAGGAGCTGACCAATCTGGCATTTCCTAATTACAATAAGGGAATAATGGGCCACCTATACGTAGCTGAAGTGCACTGTGGATTTGGCACTGCTAACGAGTACAGTTTGTTAGGTGTCTCCCTTAATTACTGGCAGTTTTTCTTGAATCTTTGGTTTTCTTTGAGCTCACTCCATATGACCCAACACACAAAATGTATTTCAAACTATGAGTTTGATCATCCTAAAGGTTGTTTCAGGGTTCAATACAATTGAAGGTTGATTATGAATCCCCTTATAATTACCTTAGATGGTAGCCAATACCAAAGCGATTCTTCAGAAACAGCGATGATCCAGCACAACGGAGTTTGCCTTTGGTCATGATAGCTTTGTAATCTGTTTATTGATTTAAATAGACGCTGAACATTATTGTTGGTCCATTAATATGGGCCACTTATGTTGTCACATGTTGTCTTAAAAGTTTGAACCATTTTACTAAACTGACTAAACAACTCTAAACAACATATAACTGTAACCGGCGGCAAGGCGCTCAGCTATGAATCAGATTGCAAGTGGTTTTGACAAAAGAATTTATTGAAAAATTCACACAACTTTACAATACATGAAAAAAAACGGGAACGAGATTACAGGATATCTCTAATGAAAACAAGAAAAATATTTACAATGAGATAAAATAAATTTGTAGCTTATCTAAATAGCTAAAAAGTTATGAATAGAATACAGTCTTGCTAGATATAACTAGAAACGGAAATACGTAAATTACGTCACAGGTAATTTGAATATTGCATACTGATTAGCAGTGTTTACAATACGCGAGTGAAAATTACTAGGTTGCAAAGTTTAATGTACAAGTCGGTAAACCGTTTAAAATGAACTAAACCAATGGAAAAAGCAATAGGAAAAATTGACTAGAGGTTAACTATGGCTTTAGGTAAGTATTTTAACCTTTGTTTATGACAAACTAAGAATTACACGGTTTACTGAACACGCGGTCGCGACAATGACCTTGAGTGTAGAGTTTAAGTAGCGAACAAATTAAAGGTTGGAAAGAAAAGGTCTTTTATCCCGCAGTGAAGGCTATTTATCGTAGTAAAAAGGTTAAACAAGCGAGTAAGGCGGTAGCGATCCTATAGTAAACGTTTTAAAGAGTTTAAAAGACAAGATACACTTAGCGTGATTACTAAATTACTACTGCGTGAATTGATAACTTTGTACTAAATTACACGCTAATGCGACTAGCATTACAACAACATGAAACGAATGCTTAACAAATATGTAGAAAATCTAAGCTATAAAATATAACGACTAGTTAACGATATTAACATAGATTTGTCCTAAATCTATCCTAGGTATAAGTGTAAAAGGCTTCAAAGATTCATACCTTTACATCGTAGAGAATTCCTTGTCTTGATATGTGCAACGTCTTCAAGAACTTTTACTACACTGATTTAAGCTTAGTTTGGGCCTATTTTTATGGAAAAACCTGCATTCTTAAGACCTTACACATCCTATGCAATGTTGCACGCCCTAGGCGCAAACAGGATGTCCCAAACACGAACTTACGTAAACAAGCGCCAAACCTAGGCATGACTCACTGTAATGTAATTACGTACGGAAATTATTTCTTGCTTACGCATTTTCCACGCAAACAGTTAACTAAAGAATTACATTCCTATGTGTACACGAGGCATTCCTAATTAAAAATATAGATTTATGACTAAATAATTACTGTCCAAAATAGTGTCCTTTGACTCTGTCACATAACAATGTTTAATACCCTCAACCCATTTGGTCCAAAACATTGAATGTTACAGCCATTATCATAATTACAGCAACTCAGCCACCTAGATAGCTTGAGATGTCTGGGATTTTTACCTTCGTTAATCAAATTATCAATAACCTGTGCTTGTATAAAATGTCAGCCAAAATGCAGACATCTGTTGACTGCATAATGGTTGTAGATTTTGACCAACAAAGTCTGTAAGAGGCTTGGAATGCTAAGTCCTTAAGGTAACAAACCTGCTAATATGTCAGCTTCATCCATGAAATGAGTAGTTAATAAAACAACTTTATCTTTAGCTTGTTCCTGTAACAAGGACCACATCTGTCTCCTGGACTGTGGATCCATGCCGCTCGTCGGCTCATCAAGGAATAGAACCTACAAGTAGTACAGACACTTAGTAGTAATGTATTGAATGCAAGTCACTGCACTGTTTTTATATTCCACATTTTATATCTATTTGTGGCTTGGTTGGTTAGTGTGCTGCCTGCTGATTGAGAGGTCCATAGTTTGATCCTCAATGACCTCCCACACTTGTTTTAAGGAGTAAGTTAAGTATGGCTTGTTTTGGTGTGCTAAATATCAAACAAGAGATGCCTGTGGTTTGCTGTTTGGTGATAAAATGAAATGGGAAAAGAGTAATGGGTACAAACCTTGGGGTTCGCAATCAGAGCAATCCCAACACAAAGTTTTCTTTTCTGTCCTCCACTAAGGTTTTTAGCAATATCATTTGTCTTGTCCTCCAAATCGATATCCTTGATGACAGCACTAATCATTTCCTTTCGTTCCTCGCCTGGAACACCCTTCAGACCTGAATACAAGTCCAAGTGCTCTTCTACAGTCAAGAAATCAAACAGCACGTCTTGTTGTGGACATACACCTATGGTTTGTACAATAAACAACAAAACATGTATGATTGACTTATGGCTGGATACTGTATGTTTGTGTGTCTAAGTGAGTATTGGAGGTGGGATGGAGACATGTAATGACCCCCCCCCTAGATCTATCTCTGTACTTACCGATGTTTCTTCGTATGTGTTCCATGTCTTCAGCATTAGTGATATCCTTCCCATAGATCAATGCAGTCCCACTAGTTGGTTCAATCATTCCTGTTAAAGCTGCTATCAGGGTTGATTTTCCTGCTCCATTGTGTCCCAGTAATGCTGTAACTTGTCCTTCATAAATATCCATACTAAAACCTGGAAGGAAGGCAAAAAATGTACAAGATTAATTGCATTAAGTGGTGGAAACTCATATATCCATTTATTTTGAATGAATGGCCATCAAATAGTAAACACAATAATGTATGTCATACCATCTACAGCAACAACTTCTTCTTTGCCTGGGAACACTTTCTTTATATTATGAATGCTGTAAATTGAAAGATTTATATCAAGCAACTGGAAATAATACACTCTATTTAAGGCTACAGGAAAATGTTTAAAATGCCACCATAAATTATTCTTCATGTGTTCCAATTACTCATGGTGCAAAGCTGCATATGCAACACAGAGGTATAGTGAAGTCTGGCGGTTATAAAGTGGGGTGGGAGGGAGGGTAATGTACAATATTTTCCTGCCAATAAACACTTGTATATAACATGTTTCATGATCTTAGAGCTTCCCATTATATCCACAGGTTTAGTACATTTCTTTGCCAGGCCCTTGCCCTCCCTACCTCCTCTCCTCCCCCCCCCCCCCCCTCCCCCCTCTCACTACAACATCACTGATACAACATTGTGATGGAAACAATAATAGAGACTACTGCAAGCAGCATTATTAGCTGTTCTGGTTGAGAAAAAACTGGGTTGAGTTGGCACATATTTCCAACATATAAGGCAGCTATTTCGTCCCCTAAAACAGGCCCAAAATGCACTGCAGTGTACTAACTCAACAACCCATCTTTTTTAATTTGAAATTTGGAATGTCTAATTGCTGTAGCAACAAACATGTTATTTTACCATGGCGCATGTGACACCATTTTGTTTGTCTATTGTTTTAGATGCTGCATCGATCTGTAGCCAACACTTTGACCAGCAGTTTAATTCTTGTATCAAAATAATATCCAGTAAACATCTGATTTATTATTCTCACCTAATAACCTCTTTGCCTATCATTTCAGGGCCAACTTGCTCCACGTCATCCTGGTTATGAACACTTCTAGCTGATAGCTGCCTTGAGAGTGCAATCTCATTATTCTTGTCATCAACAAACAAGCTTTTCCAAAAAGATGGCATGAAGATGAAATAAGGAGGCCTTCGTTTGCCATATTCTGTAGGAACCACGGCATCAAGATAAAGGGCAAGACCAAGATAAAGAAAGATATCAACCACCATCATGATGATGCTGTAACTAGGTGGGAAACTGCTCTTGGTGGAAATATTACTGAATGTTATCCCTGCAGAATCGACAGCCTGGAAGAGTCAAATATACAAAAAAAGTATTTCCAAAAAATGTAACTACAAATTATTTTTTTAGTATAATACATGTAGTGTAATATGGAAAAATATCATACTATATTAAAATGTATTATTAACAACACAAAAGTTTTAATATACTGACCGATTTGGAATTTAGGATGAAATAAGAATGAGAAAAAGAATCAGTGATAAGAATTATTTTAAAAATTGAGCAAGAAATAAGAAAAAATGGAAGAGTTACTGCAATATACTAATTACAAAAAAATGAAAATGAGAAATTAAAATACAAAATTGAATAGGGAATGGGAATGAATGGGTAATATACCTGTGTAAGGGTAAGGGAAAAAGCGGTAGGTGAAAGGAGACATGCTATCCACTTTGCAAAGTTTGGTACATTTGGATTATTCAGAGGAATCAGAAGGACACCAAAAATGATTGTTGACAGGTTGGCGACTGTTCCTGCTGTCATGGAGTTCTTGAACAATGGAGTCAGAAGAAATGCAAAGTTGATCAATGACAAACCATACAGGTAGAACACTATAACCAATAGTAAAAAATTGCTATTTCCAAATACGCCAGCAGGAACTGTAATAGCGTTAATGATAATGACAGCTAGAAGTATGATTAGGGCATACGTCAGAAACCATGACAACCAGTAAGCTGTGTCTTTCATTCCCATGATTCTTAGCAACTCCTTGTATTTCTTTTCTTTCTCGATCACCAGACTAACGAGAAGGATGGTGATATATGGAGCAAATGCCATAACCATGTATATTGGCACTGTGAGCTCAAAACCACCAATGGACTGGGGAAAGGCTCTTTTAGGCATCATTTGAGCTGTAATATTTGGTACGACAATATACGGCAAACCAGCTAAGACCTGTGGACAAAGTTAAATCAGATGTGTAAAAAAAACATAAAATAAATTAAGATCCTTAAACACACAACTATCACCAGCCCTTTAAGGATTTCTTCTGGCAGGTTCACTCCACATGCACTACCACATACAGTATTTGCAACAAAGTTAAGAGATAGCACAAGGTACATGCCCACCCCCCATATCTCTGGTGCTTAATTGGTAGTAATACATTTGAGAGAAGAGGAAAAAGCAAAAGTCAATTTGATTCCGCCCCAGCTGTCTAGCTCACAACAACTGTAGCTGAAATACTTTAAAAGTTCTGCATGTACTAGTAAAGTTTACAATTTTTTAAATTATTAAAAGGTCTGTAGGAACTAATATGCACTGTCATTTTTTAAATGCTACATGGAATATGCAGCTCCTGACCCATTTGGTCGGGCCCATATCTCATTAAGGACATACACACATAAAAATGCAAAGATAAGATGCCTAGCTGAATGATAAGTTGTTTATCATTTAATTCTGCAAAGAAATGTTCAAACTCCCTCTAAACTCTATGGTACCTGATCACGAGCAGATGAGAAGTGCTGATATGGCTTCATATTAGGCATGGTATTTTTCCGTATCATGCACGTTCTTTTCAGAATTAAATGATAAAAACCAGTATTGGTGGCTCAAAATCATACTAAGTTTTGTATTGCTATTCTCCTATCTCAAGTTAATTCTGAGCCGACAATAATACACAGGTTTATATCATTTGAAATGTATTGTACCTTTGTGATAGCTGAATCTATGAAAGACTGAAAAGAACCTATGTTATTGCTGATGTACTGGTTTGCTGGGCACTCAAAAGAATTATGAAGTGCTGTTTTGACATTATGACATTTGCCTGCAAAAAAAGAATACAAAAATTCCTCTAGCTGAAAACAGTACGTCATTATTTCCTGTCAGAAAATCAATATATTATAATCTGATCAGCTTAGAGTGGTCTGTTTTTTTAAAAATATTTTCTGTGTGAGTGCAGGGAAGATGGTTTTGATGGTAAAAGATGGTCTGGTTAAAGCCAGACTAACCATACATACAACCACACTACAGTCTGTGGTGCCCTTTCTGGAAACATTAGCTACTGCATTGTACTTCATGTGGACACACACAGCACACTTAGTTCAAGTCCCAATAGTATGCCTCACTAAAGAATGAAATTGAATTCTATATTCGTCATTCATTAATTCCAAATTGAATTGCTATATATGCAAGGGAACATGCTATAAGGGGTCTATTGTAACAAGTACCAAAAACCCAGACAAACATTACCCACCAATCCTAAAAGCTGATCAGATACAAGGCAATGGGATCCGGCCTCACCACTGAGGCGTGATCCTTATTGGGGGAAAGGGCTTGAGGAATCCACATAGACTATCAACAACCTGGCATCCCTTTCTTCAAAGGAGTCAGACCTACCCATTGTTAATGTTTGTCAGTCTTGTATTTGGTGAAAGAACTTTGGATCGAATGCCTTAATACTGATAACCCTATACTAATAGCCTTACTAGATGTGTAAACATGGGATGATGGCCCTCCCTGATTGCTCTGGGCCTCCCCCCTTTTAAAAAATAAATGCTCCCCAGTCCTTATGAGAGATAAAACTGTTAAATCTTTCATTCATCCACTTACCTAAACCTACTAATTTGGTTTTCAAATCTGGCACTATTCCTTCAGACATACGAAGAGTGTAAGATAGTGTCTCATTTTCTTTCTCGAAAACAATTCCCATCCCAAACTGCAAACTCTCTCCATATGTCCTGTAGTAGTTGACCATCTCATCGCTACTACTGAATTCCTTGTATTCATTCCTTGAAGACGACAGGTTTTTCAAAACAAACAACACTTCTTTTGCTTGGGGATCGTTATTAGTCACAACACCAACCAATGGTTTGGAAGACATGTTGCTCACATTACCACCGCCTCCTCCTCCATTTTGGCTGCCAAGATTATACCTTGGGATCTGTTCACTAGAAACGGCTGGTAAATCCTTAATTTTAACTGTTAGCCTTATTACAAGAAGGATGAGTACCCAGTAGATCGGGATAATCACTTCTTGTAAGGTGAGCCTTTTATGCCTCTTTTTGGTTTGAAAATTCTTACGAAGTAAAAAATATGTTTGCCGAAGGATACTCATGTCGACCTTTAAAATAGAGTAGTCATATTTTATACTATTTAATATTCCTTTCAGCTGAATTTCAGTTTTGTTGTTTAACGACAGGCTAGCTATGCAAAGGTTTATATAAACTATCGCAGTTTTAATTTATTCTGACGTCTTCTCAAAATCCCCAAAATAGTAACACGTGGGTGGCATGCATGTGACCTAATGCACGTCATAACGATGTTATCGTTAAGAATAGTATCACAGGTAGCCCAAGCTTGGTTTCTATGGTGCCATGTTATAAGAAAATGTATGGGGATTCATCAAAAATTTCAATAAAATCATTGAAACGTGAAATAAAGCCTCGAAATTTTACCCGATCATTGAGAAATAGCACTTCTTTCACTCTGTGTGGTTATTTTTTGAATTTTTTCCCACCAGTAAGAAATAATTATTTCTAAGGTTCTTACAAATTTGTTTTCAAAAATTGTCCAGCGTTCAATATTAAAAGTTGCCACAAAATATCTCAAATCCCTTATGTTACATCATAGTCTATAACATATTATAAGCCTTAGTATCTTAAAGACCCGACATTCAAATGATGAATTATTTTCACAACCAACTATTCACTATTTAAAAAATCAGTTTTGAAAATATTGTGTTAAAGCACTTTAAGAATAGTAATGATGAAAAGGTCAATTATACACCGTGAAAAGATGAAAAAACTTACTAAAATCCCCAAAATAGTAACACGTGGGTGGCATGCATGCATTTCATCTTTTCACGGTGTATAATTGACCTTTTCATCATTACTGTTTCATTAGAAACACCAATGCAGCTCACACTAGTTTTTAGCTAGTTATATCACTTTAAGAATAGACCAGTGTTTAGTTTTTACAATATAAACATAAATGAAAATAGAAAACAATAGTTGTAATTTTTGATAATTTTGAAGGCAGCTCAGTCCATGTATAAATTCATCTTGTTTTACACTGCACTGTAAGATTAAGGAGTACTCTAAGGTATAAGTAACAGAAATCAATACATCTCAGCAGATTGAGACATAACATTGAAATGAAATATGGTTGATTAAAATTTAAAAAAAGCTATACACTTTATAATTATATTTATAACATAACTATAAAATAAAAGCTCTTTGGTTTATTTCCTGGACATCATTCTTAAGAGTTCCAATTGCCAGCTGGCCAAGTAACCCAGGCTAAATTTCTGCTAGACAAACAGTAGGCTCCAATTTTGCTGGAAACAAAACCCCAACAGCTGTAAATTTGAGCCTAGATAAAGAGTTTTTAAAGTCCAAACTATTTCTTTGCTGGCAGAGGAGCATTCTTTTCCAGTGCTGTATCTTCTGTTATCCTAATATGGTATTTATTTTCTCTTTCCTTATATACGCCTTGCACAACATACTGTAACATCATTTTTTCAACATCCTTTGCAGTTTTCAATAGTTCCTCTATTTTTGTAATGTCTTTTTCATTCTTATTTTTGATGAATTCTTGTCTAATCCTTTTGCGTCCTGCCTCAAGTGCTGCTGCATCTCCTACGAATGTCTTCAGCCTTGCTCGATGTAAACTTTTATAACAAGCAAGAACCTAAAAAAAATAGAAAATTGAAATCATAACCAAAAATGTTTCAAACTTTACTATTGATGGTTATGGCTTCCTTATTTACTATTGCTATGGCCCACAATCCCACAAGCTTAAGAATTTAGCAAAGGCATACCTCAGAACTTATACTCTGATAAATTTGCAGGCTTATAAATTTATGATTTTTATAATATTGCTTTTTTACTGTCCTACAAGAAAAATCCTTGGAATATATGAAGTGTCCTTCAAGTTGTTTGTGAGAAAATATTGTAGTCCTCTTCATCTCCCCTCCCAATACCCTACCCCAGACCCTCAGACGCAGACTACACTAGTATTGAATGGCTGCTAAACTTGTTCCATGATTGAATTGGAATTTAGGAGTTGAATTTGTGGAGGGAGGAAAACTGGAGAACACTGAGAAAAAACCCTCGAAGCACAGGAGAGAACCAACTAGAAACTCTACTCACATACAACACCGAAGCCGGGGGGAATTAAACCTAGGTCACATTGATGAAAGGCAAGTGCACTCACTCCTAGACCACCCATACTTCCTATTTTGGTTGGAACTTCAGTAACGGAATGCGGAGCATATTCTGTATTGGGGGTGCTATTGAACACCGAAGGTGAGAGCGACTAGGGGGGTCCTGGAGCATGCCCCCTCTGAAAATTTTGAAATCACGACTCTCGGAAATGCGATTTCCAGCATTTTGAGAGATTGTTGGAAACATTTTTTTGCACTAAATTTATGGAAATATTGCACAAAATTCAAAATGGCATCGAAATTATTGAGGAGCCTATAGCCCCCCAGCCCCCCTTGCTTCTCGATCCCTGTAAATTACAGTTGTTCAGAGTGACTGTCTGTAACCATCGAGCAAAACGTGGCAAACTTCGAAAAATCGATTTCGCTCATACTTTCAAGTTAGTTAGGGTAATGTATCCTAAGAATCGCTGTATAGTTGGTTTGATCAAATAACGCTTTATTATGGAGAAAAATGGAATTTTTCAAACACTCCCGAAAACGCCGTTCGCGACAGTAAATTTTGACTTAAATTTCGCGGCTGCTGGACAAAAAATAAGCAACACTGGGAATTAAAACAACCCATATTCTTGAAGAACAATCTATTGAGTACGATATGCGTGACTTTGGGATCAATTGTACAATTTTAAGATAACAAAATAATTTTATTCGCTAGACGTGTGTTTAGAGTATCAAAAAGTAGGTCTTACAAAAATATTCATTCTGAATGTGCTTAACCTCTCAGTCGCGTGAAACTTCGCTGGTTGATTATTCAGATATTGGTCTTTCTAGTGATGTAAAGAAATCTTTGGGCAAATGATTGTGTGTCACGCAGTATGTCCTCAAACTTTGGTCAAATTACTCATTTCTGACCTCTGGCCGCTTTCTATAACAGACAAGATACTAGCGTTTATAAGTAAAATATAAACTCAAAAACAAGCCTAAAACACTTTTATAGCCTTAAATAATGTAGCTGTTTAAGAATTCTTACCTGGCAAACTCTGAAACCTGGATTTTTATGAATGTTTTTAGACACAACATCGATCTGGTTTCTTTCATTACCGACTCGAACTTGTCAACGGCCGAGTGCCACAGGGAGCCCAACCTTTCTTGTTGTGGTGCAAAACACAGGAAACCCAGATTGATTAAAAAATCGTTTTAATTTGTTTTAATGATGATGCAAACACACACAATAAAAAATTTCACAACTATTCCAGTAAAACTTGCTGAATTACATGATAATCTATAATATGAATGACTAATAAAGAGGGGGAAAACCTGCAGTAGAACCTTACTAATGGTAACAGTTCTAAATTGATTTTAAAGAAGTTGAACCGTGTATACACTACATGCAATTTTTCTGCTTGGCATGTCATCATAAATGATCACTGGCTTCTAAGGTTCATAATTAGTACCGAACAAATGTATGTGACAGAGGCACCCACGATTTTATTGGAGTAGATGCAGAACATGAAAATCTTTGGAAAGTTTTTACGCATCCTTCGGAACAGGTGAACAGCGTGTCATCATCGGTATCGCTGTTTTCCTTGCGGGAATCTGTAGTGGTCTTTGGTTTGTATTTCCTACTTTGTCTAGGTATGACATCGCAGAAATCTGGAACCTGGTCATCAGAATACTCCATCTTCCTAAGGGTGGGTAAGGCTAGAGCTGACGATGTCTTCGTTGTTTCAAATTTCGTGTTGGGTATCGTTTTTCCTTTTCCAACGCCGTATGCTCTCCAAACCACAATGTTACGCTTTTTGAAGATAACATCATTGTCAAGGCTTACGCCTTGCTCGATGGTTACAGACAGTCACTCTTAAATACTCCATTTTATAGTTCCATTCAGTGACCACGAATAATAGTCTCTAGCCGAGGCTGGAGTTTCCGCGCATAGCAAAACTATAGTTTATCATGCGCGGTAACTCCAGCCTCGGCTAGGAACTATTATTCGTGGTCACTGAATGGAACTATAAAGAGGAGTATTGGGGCTTAGTTTAATTAGTTTTGGTAAAAGTACTTGAAAATATGTAGGACTCAAGATGAATATAATTTGCATCCAAAGCAAAAATTTTGAAACAACGAAGACATCGTCAGCTCTAGCCTTACCCACCCTTAGGAAGATGGAGTATTCTGATGACCAGGTTCCAGATTTCTGCGATGTCATACCTAGACAAAGTAGGAAATACAAACCAAAGACCACTACAGATTCCCGCAAGGAAAACAGCGATACCGATGATGACACGCTGTTCACCTGTTCCGAAGGATGCGTAAAAACTTTCCAAAGATTTTCATGTTCTGCATCTACTCCAATAAAATCGTGGGTGCCTCTGTCACATACATTTGTTCGGTACTAATTATGAACCTTAGAGGCCAGTGATCATTTATGATGACATGCCAAGCAGAAAAATTGCATGTAGTGTATACACGGTTCAACTTCTTTAAAATCAATTTAGAACTGTTACCATTAGTAAGGTTCTACTGCAGGTTTTCCCCCTCTTTATTAGTCATTCATATTATAGATTATCATGTAATTCAGCAAGTTTTACTGGAATAGTTGTGAAATTTTTTATTGTGTGTGTTTGCATCATCATTAAAACAAATTAAAACGATTTTTTAATCAATCTGGGTTTCCTGTGTTTTGCACCACAACAAGAAAGGTTGGGCTCCCTGTGGCACTCGGCCGTTAACAAGTTCGAGTCGGTAATGAAAGAAACCAGATCGATGTTGTGTCTAAAAACATTCATAAAAATCCAGGTTTCAGAGTTTGCCAGGTAAGAATTCTTAAACAGCTACATTATTTAAGGCTATAAAAGTGTTTTAGGCTTGTTTTTGAGTTTATATTTTACTTATAAACGCTAGTATCTTGTCTGTTATAGAAAGCGGCCAGAGGTCAGAAATGAGTAATTTGACCAAAGTTTGAGGACATACTGCGTGACACACAATCATTTGCCCAAAGATTTCTTTACATCACTAGAAAGACCAATATCTGAATAATCAACCAGCGAAGTTTCACGCGACTGAGAGGTTAAGCACATTCAGAATGAATATTTTTGTAAGACCTACTTTTTGATACTCTAAACACACGTCTAGCGAATAAAATTATTTTGTTATCTTAAAATTGTACAATTGATCCCAAAGTCACGCATATCGTACTCAATAGATTGTTCTTCAAGAATATGGGTTGTTTTAATTCCCAGTGTTGCTTATTTTTTGTCCAGCAGCCGCGAAATTTAAGTCAAAATTTACTGTCGCGAACGGCGTTTTCGGGAGTGTTTGAAAAATTCCATTTTTCTCCATAATAAAGCGTTATTTGATCAAACCAACTATACAGCGATTCTTAGGATACATTACCCTAACTAACTTGAAAGTATGAGCGAAATCGATTTTTCGAAGTTTGCCACGGATTTTAAATTTTGCTTGATCGTTACAGACAGTCACTCTTCAATAACTAAGTAAATTTTTGGGGAGTTCTGGTGCATGAAAAGTCAAAGGTTAAAAATATATTTCTCCATTGCCATGTACTGCCCGATCATGCATATATCTGCAGCCACTTGATTGTGTGCATAACCCTCTCACCCCACCCTCCCCCCACCCTCCCCCCCCCCCAAAAAGAGCATGACCTGCCCTGATAAATTAGAGATAATATCGGACATTTTCCATTACATCGAACCAGAAAAAAGGCTTTGAATTGAGGAAAATTCTTTAAAAGTTTCACTGTCGTTGACTCGGAAATCTTTCAATCTCTTGTTTGACATAAAAAAACTGGGAATGATATAAAGTGTTTTCTACGACTGAAATTTGCGGAAATAAGTCTTAATTCGGCATAAGGAGCAATCTTATTGAATTCTACATCACAAAAAGTCATGAATAGGATGACATATCGGTTATTTCTGCAATAAAAACATAACAAAACTCACCTTTGAACGTAAAGTGCTCATGATGTTATGAATCAAACCACAGGAAGCCCAACTATGATCTTTTCCAGTCCACACTCGGTGTATCTAACATAGGGATCCCAGACGTTATTGCGAACGAGAACAAAATGGCGGACGAACTGCGTATAATATTTTGACGTTTTTTATTGCTTAGCAATGGTCAAAGCAAGGAAACAAATAGTCAAACCAGTAGGTCCACAGAAATCAGATTCTAAGCCGAAACAAGATTATAATATTTGGTATAATAAGTACTCAGGCAGTCGACACAAACCAGGAGAAGAAAGAACCAAGGCAACGACTCGCTGTCATGCATCAACAGATGCTGGAGAAACTAGGGGTTCCCATAGAGATGACGCTGGTATTTGCTTGAATTTTGCTCGTGGATGTTGTCCACTGGGATACGATTGTTCATGGAAGCATGTTATACCGAAGGGAGATAGTGAAGGTACCATGAGGGACTGTTTTGGGAGAGAACGTCATGAGAACGTTAGAGATGATCAGAGTGGAGTAGGATCGTTTATGGCGGATGATGAGACATCTAGGACCTTATATATAGGGGGTGTTATGCGATCTCCTGATATGCAGGCCGTTGTGTACAAGCACTTCAGCGAATGGGGTGATATCCAGAATGTTAGAGTCCTTGAGAACAAAGGCGTTGCTTTCGTACGATACAACAACCGAGCTAATGCAGAATTTGCAATGGAAGCTATGCAGGGACAATCACTGGATAATGATGAAGTGTTAAACGTTCGTTGGGCTACAGACGACCCAAATCCCTGGACACAGAAGCGAAAGGAAGCCATTGCGAAAAGAAAATTACTGGATGCTGCAGTAGATTCTGGGAAAATCATCCCAGATTTACCTTCTAAGAGAAAACCACCAACCGACATCAGCGAAGCTACTGGGTATTATCCAAACACTGATCACCTTTATGTACAAGGTGGAATGCCTGATCAATATAACCCCCCACCCTCCCCACCCAAGACACTCTCTGATCTGGTTGCTTGGTCTCGGAAGCAGGCTGCAGATCAGAGTAAGGAAACAAATACACTGAAGAAGATCAATCTGGCAAAAGAAGAGACAAGAAACATTCAGTCTTTAGTGTGTGATTATGGATCGTCATCTGATGAGGAAGACTGAACACGAATGCAGTGGGAAAATGGACAACTGCAACAGGCTGCAGAACCAGGGAACTTCTATTCATGCATCCCTTTTCTCTCCAACTTTAATATTCCCCTGCCCCTCTCCTAATGAAGGTTATCAAGTACAGCCCGAGGGGGCAGGAGAAGTTAATACCTTGTTTTTAAGTCTCTCAACTAAGTTGGATTGGCTTCAAATAGCTAGACAAACTCTCTTATTTGTCAGTCATTCAATTGCAGTTTGCTCAATAAAAGCTAAATGTAAATTATTTTGGTAACATTGATGGCATTGCTAAAGTAGCATTTCTGATGTTCCATGGTAAAGAAGCATGAACAACTAGGTGTATAACACACAACTATAATAGACAATACTTTATTTTTTAGATAAATTTCTTGGAGTATGATTTTATTAGTATATGGACATTATGAATGGTAAATGGTAAAAAAATAAAAGTATAGAATGACATTGGTAATTTGTATTTACAGCATTTGGCCAAGAAAACTAGAAATGTTTCTCAAAATTGAGCATACACGTTAAGTGCTGGAAGCAGTGCTAACAAAATTGTTAGTTTTGTAAGGTAGTGCTGAGAGCTGCTTGGGTGATTCGATTCTTTGGCGAATTCCCTCAGTGTCATACGTAATGGACTTTCATATCAGCTGACTCTCCCTAGAAATAAAGATCGAAAAGATTGGAGTATACTGGATGTATTATCTATTTAGTACTGTTAGTTTACTTTTTTAAGCATTAGATGATTCCAACATTCCAAAAAGAGGACCCAAGAAGTTCTGGTTGAGAGAATAACTTTGGCAAACAATTATCATGCACTGAAAAAATTACAAAGCTACAAAAACATGCTGGCACTGTATACAGCAGAAATCATACGACACAGTACGAAGCTTGCAGTTATTTACAAAAGAATAGACCAAACGGTCTTTTTTATAGCAGTCACGTGATAGTGACGTACCTTAGCCTCTAATGCAGGCTCATGAACAGCGGCATCCTCTTCTACGGACACCTGTGGTTCGTAGGCTTGACGCCCAAGGGATAATTTGCGTCCAAAATCCCCCAAGTCCCCGTGGGAGTTTGTTTGTAGTGTCCTATTAAATCAACCGGAAGTCTAGAGTTATAAACTATGATGGAAGGGACGTTAACTGTTTTGTTTATACGGTCCCTTTACCGTAGCAATTGTAATATTTAGCGTATCCTTTTAGGCTGACCACAGGTTCCATTCAATTTTTGACTTTGTATTTTCGTACAGTTACTTATTATTAGTTATTTATACAATATTTGTTTACTCTTGGATCTTATAAGTTTTATGTCATGGAGAGCAAGTCTATTGCTGTTGGATAACACTTTTTCTAGTTGCGCAAAGAGAAATAGGAAAGTAGGTGTTAGTATTCTGAACTCACCGGAATGATTCTGTAGTCGTATTCAGCGAGGAATTGTTGTTGGACGTGGGACTCAACTGTGGACTCGTACTGTTCGAACAAAATTCAATTTTTAATATGCAAAAACAAAAAAGGGTATTTCCAATAAATGTAGCGAAGCAATGCCGGGCTCAGGTTACATCACAGTTTTGTCCGACAATGACATTGGACTTCCTGGCACCATAAGTATCCCAGTACGTAACAATACTTACTTTACGAGTCCTGAATTATGATGACTTTTTGGATG
Organism: Actinia tenebrosa; assembly: GCF_029948245.1. Classification (NCBI taxonomy): domain Eukaryota; kingdom Metazoa; phylum Cnidaria; class Anthozoa; order Actiniaria; family Actiniidae; genus Actinia; species Actinia tenebrosa. The sequence continues at coordinate 8,987,928 of NW_028292578.1, forward strand.
GTTCGTGTTGTATATGGAATCTTCAGAAAGCTCATTTGTTGTGCTTAGGTCTGCTGTTCTGGTTAAAATGAATAAAGCGCACTTACAATAAAATATTTTGACCAGCGGCTACTACTATAAAAGCAACCTGCAGTGGCTGATGGGATGCTGGAGGGTGCAGTGCATACAACTTATTTATCTATAATATACTTACTTCCAAGGTTTCATTTTGACGTTGGAATGATGTGGAGTATGCGCTCTTTCAGGCCTTAAAAATGGAAAAAATAATTAAACCATTCAAAATTGACATGACATGACGTCAGTGCCCCCCAATATCCCATTTTTTTCCATCGCTCCTTTATTCATGTTTGTTTTGTTGTGGTTTTTCCGTGTAATACATACCCTCGTTCTCTGCCCCTACAGCATATAATCAGCAAGCATACAATCATGACTGCTACAAGAATGCCAGCAATTACAACCATCACAATACCAAACGAGGAAAGCTCTGCACCACCACCTGGTATTCTCGGAGGTTTTCTTTTTACGTTTGTATCGTTACTGATCACTGAGGAATACATACTACTCAAGCTGATTGTATCTTTACTTGACGCAGGTGTGGCGGTCAATCTTGGTGCATGACTGCTTGTGGATGATGATGAAATGACTCCCAAAGGCGTCGGTAAAATTGATAAGGTTGGTGTTTGGGTATGAGTATGTGTAAACACGTAGCTTGTACTATGCAGCACAGTTGTAGTAATGTTAGACGTCGAGTCTGTCAAGAAATCAAAAAATCATAACAATGATTAAGTTATTAACTCTTGAATCATCGCCCGTAAATACGTACCGTATCGTGCGTGCCACGCAAATAGTTTAGTTTCCTCGGCCAATCAGAAACTGAGAAAACATATATTATACAATCAAAATGCCGGAATTGGACGAACCATTAGATTATTGAGGAGGGGATTGCGTAAATCCTAAAAAATACATCGAGCAAGCACTTCACCTACGAAAAAACTGATATCGCGTAATCTCTCCGTTCAGAAAAGAAATATCGAGCAAATAAACAAAAACAAAAACTTTCATGTCGGGGTTGTTACGAAAAAATTAATAAATATCGAGCAAAAACATCCCCCTCAATTATCTTACGGTTCACCATTAGTAAAGTCGAAAATCTCGCACCTAATTAATTTAACCTGAAACCAAATGTTATTAACACTTCCAACCTCGAACGAAGCGGTTACCATAAAAATTACTTAAATCAGATGGCACTACAGGGAACTTACATTATGTCAGACATTTTTATTTCAAAATATCACTCTGTTTGTTTTTGAGATCTACTTTGATAGATATGTCAACTTTTTCTTGAAGTTACATTTTTACATTCCATTATACAGAAAGTGAAGGTTGCGCAAGAAAATGAATGACTTAGAGGTTCTTTTTGTACAAATGTCAAATTTGTTCTTATCTTAAAATGAAATTACATGAATCTCAAAATGCTGTTCAAAGGTGAGAAGTACCTTTCCCTTCACTGAATGTAGTTTTAATCCAAGTATAGTTTGCTCATTACTGGTGCCTACTAGGACATGACCATTTAATAGTTTTTAAGGATATCCTTGTCAATAATTTTATTATTTGCAAGACAGTTGAATGATGTTCGATAATTTTAGTTTACTTTGTTGCTCAGCTAACAAGAGTGTTATGCAAATCCTGATCCCATATCTTTGGTGGTTTTTGTTTACTGACCACACAATGTCAGGAAATCAGAAAAACATAAACCTGAACCCCGAAAAGTACCAATAATTCCTGCGTTACATATTGATACTATCAATAATAATAAGCAAAACGTTTTTGTAGTGTAATTGTGTTCAATTCAGTTTTAAAATCAGCTCCAAACAGCCGTAAGAAATTTCTACAGTTAAGCGTTAATGGTTTTTTTTAATTGGATTTAAAATGATATAAAAAATATAATGAAAAATTATTTTGAGTCATATTTTTCTTTTTAAATTGATTTAAAGCAGTTACCATCTGGGCGATCGAGAAAAACCGCGGACAATAAAACCAGAAAAACTGTTTGCGCGTTTATTCTATTTTTCTACTTATCTATAATTTAGTAAATGATATCATACTAAAAATGTGGAAAAGTTACAATAAAGGTGAATGACGGAAGCCGCCCCATTGAGCGAAGTTAGCTATAACGAATCAAAACTCGCTTAAAAATCATCAAATAACAGAACAGACAACTCATTAAGTCAGAGATTTTTAAGCAAGGAATTACACGTGGACTGACAGTACTGTGGGCTACATAGTTTAGTTGCTAAAATACAACAGACGTACATCTTGACTGACTATATACTTATTAGTCTATCCTCTGATTACCATCACGTCTCATGATACCTAACCTAACTGGAACAGTCCTATCACTACTATGCAAAAAGATCAGTGTTGTGATACTGTAAGATCATCCAAAGTTTCCATCGCTGTGTATATTCAGTCAGTGTAAGTTTATTCAGCTGAAGAGACTAAAACGCCAACATGCTCGTCTTATCATGTATCACACAAGATAGACAACGCCTTACATTAAATCTCTACTGTGTAGTTTAGTTGGAGGTTTGGTGGCCACATTCAAAACTACGTGTAGGTGCATCAAGAAAGAGTATCTAGCTTTTGAAAATAAAGATTTATTTTCTCCGTGATAATAAAGTCAACATTACCACTCGACGGAGGGGCGATGGCAATATCATATAAAGTGTGTACTAGTGTAATACTGATAGTAGCAATAAATATACCAGACCCTGCGATGTGTGCTGCATTATAAACATGCCTAGGATTAACCACCACACCATTCCAACGAAACTACGCGGTTAGGTTGACCACGTCACATTTTACCTGCGAGTATGCAAACGGCGAAGTAACGAAGAACAATAGCTACCAAGTAAACACAGAACAAAACCATGACTCTTCATGACATTACAAAAACAGACTTGTTACTGAACTACATGGGGTCTTGGTTGTTGGTCTGGGTTTTCCAGCATGAATCGAGTAGACTTGGTTCAGTTATTCTTGCTCTGTTCGCTGGTTACTGATCAACCTTCAACAGTGTCAGTAATTGATTTGAAACACAAAGTCTCCAGTTCTGACCAATCACATGTTAGCAAACATAAAATGTCAACAGTATGAAAAGTCTGAGTTTATTGCAAGTCAATCTTATCGACTCTAATCCTTTGCCTATCAGTACTAGTCCTATAAAGTCATCTGTATCGTTAAGACAACAGGCACAAATCCTTGTCTTAAAAGTCTTCTCAATCACTGCGTACGTTTTTACAGGTTTCTTTTCTCAGACACGAATGCAAACACAGATTGACAGCCCGTCACTGGACTCAATCAACACACCACATAATATCAATAGTTTCAAATGTCCAATAAAATAGCAAGGTTAAGATATTGAAGTATGAGATGTAATGTTTTTCTATCTATGTCTATACATCTATATGAAGGATGGCAGTCACGTGTCATACGCGCGAATCTTTCCACCCATGACACAAAGAACAGACCTGCGTCTCGCGTAAACGTTTCTGTAACCATGGTGATTGTTCTTGACCAATCAAAGAAATGCAACCACCGCAGTCTTGGCAACGGTTATATGAGTAGTCTGCGCAAACGCAGAACGTAACTAGGCAACGCTTCCACGCATGACCGTTGGCACATTCTGCGCTGATCAGACTTGTTAAGAGTACGTCTTTTTGACATAGTCTACATTTCTCACGAGGGGGTAGTCCATTTGAAGACACGTGTTCTGTGTTTTGTGTCAAGTCAATAACAGCGTTTTCAGGTTTCTCAACTCTTTCCTGTTTAAGAGGATCCGTCAAGACCTTCTCGCTTTCTTTTGATCTTTCCTCTCGTATGGACGCTGCTTGTGCTGCGCTTGCGCTGTTTCCTGTAGTGTTGTAGACTTGTACTGCTAGATCAAGCGATTCTTGATCGCTGTATTGCATTACCAACCAGTCACTCATTACCATCAATGATGTCAAGGCTAAAACAAACAAATAAAGAGATGAGTGGATGGATGGCATGTATGGAAAGAGGGAGAGAGGGAGGGAGAGAGGGAGGGAGAGAGGGAGGGAGAGAGGGAGGGAGAGAGGGAGGGAGAGGGAGGGAGAGGGAGGGATGAATGGATGGATGGAAAGAGGGAGAGAGGGAGGGAGAGGGAGGGATGAATGAATGGATGGATGGAAAGAGGAAGAGAGGGAGGGAGGGAGAGAGGAAAGGATGAATGGATGAATGGATGTATGGATGGAAGGATTGATGGATGATTGGATGGATCGATGGATGAATGGAAGTGATATTCAATACCTTTCTCAGTATGCTCAAATTCTTTGTAGTCTTGCAGCCAAGATTTCAATGATAATGTTAAACACCTCTTGACAATTTGCCGTCCTGTCTGTATGCTTTCAAGCTTCCAGTCTTGACCAGTAAATGATTCAGCATCACCATCTTCTGAAGTAAGACTATCAATTTCCGATTTTTTTGATAATTGATCCACTAAGCGACGTCGCAATAATAAAGAGAGAAAAGGAATGCTATCCAGTGATTGATTCAAGAACTCTAACAAAGGTCCATTCTTGGGAGGGTCATTTTGACTGTAGTGCTGACAGATTGCCGTCTGAACGTCCCATAATGAACTAAGAGAGGATTGTGTAATGACATTAGAGAGAAACTCCTCTGAAAATATCGATAAGATACTGACCTGAAAATAGAAAAATATCAGTTTTATGACAGATGAATTTTTTTGGATCATGAAATAATATTTTTTTTAATGTGGAGAACATGTATTCGGTCCTACCTCTACTTGCTTATTTTTGCCTTTATGTACTTGCAAACGCGTTATGTTCGGACTGTGGAGTAGTGCAACATAAAGTCCATTAGGGGACAGAGCAATTCCATAACAGGTGTACGAAGAGCTATATTGTCCATGTGTAATCACATTTGGACCTGAAAACAACATATTTAAAATGGAGTGATTCTTCATTCTTGTGCTTCAGTGTTGATCTGAAAACGTTTGTGCAGTGTTGGTGACATGTCTAAGCATTTTGATAAATGGAACTCCTGAATGAATTGCAGACCTCTTACTTATAGCAGGAGCTAGTGTACATAGCAACTCATGAACTGCAGACCTCTTACTTATAGCAGGAGTGCACATAGCAACTCATTAACTGCAGACCTCTTACTTATAGCAAGAGCTAGTGCACATAGCAACTCAAGAACTGCAGACCTCTTACTTATAGTAGGAGTGCACATAGCAACTCATGAACTGCAGACCTCTTACTTATAGCAGGAGTGCACATAGCAACTCATTAACTGCAGACCTCTTACTTATAGCAGGAGTGTACATAGCAACTCATGAACTGCAGACCTCTTACTTATAGCAGGAGTGCACATAGCAACTCATGAACTGCAGACTTCTTACTTATAGCAGGAGTGTACATAGCAACTCATGAACTGCAGACCTCTTACTTATAGCAGGAGTGCACATAGCAACTCATGAACTGCAGACCTCTTACTTATAGCAGGAGTGTACATAGCAACTCATGAACTGCAGACCTCTTACTTATAGCAGGAGTGCACATAGCAACTCATGAACTGCAGACCTCTTACTTATAGCAGGAGTGCACATAGCAACTCATGAACTGCAGACCTCTTACTTATAGCAGGAGTGCACATAGCAACTCATGAACTGCAGACCTCTTACTTATAGCAGGAGTGCACATAGCAGCTCATGAACTGCAGACCTCTTACTTATAGCAGGAGTGCACATAGCAACTCATGAACTGCAGACCTCTTACTTATAGCAGGAGTGCACATAGCAACTCATTAACTGCAGACCTCTTACTTATAGCAGGAGTGCACATAGCAACTCATAAACTGCAGACCTCTTACTTATAGTAGGAGTGCACATAGCAACTCATGAACTGCAGACCTCTTACTTATAGCAGGAGTGCACATAGCAGCTCATGAACTGCAGACCTCTTACTTATAGCAGGAGTGTACATAGCAACTCATGAGCTGCAGACCTCTTACTTATAGCAGGAGTGTACAACTCAGGGGTGCATAACTCATTCTGGAAGGCTGATCCTTTACCATGCATACTGCTGGAAAATAGCTCTGTCATGGCCAAGGCAAAGTATGATACAATGCTATGATAAACTTGTCCTGCAAAACACTAAAGCTACTCTACATGATCAACTTACTGGCATCAATCATCTGTAGCAAACCATCAGAATCACATGTGAACACTCTTCCATCTTGACAAACATCCAAACCAGTCACAAATGCTGAATGTACCTCATTATGAATGTGGTGTTTTGATTCTTCAAGCTTTTCCCCATCTGATAGTGGAACTGAGAACTGTACAACTGCAGAACCTTTGCTTGCTGACAGAGTTGCAAATGAGCATTGCTCCTGTAAGTATCACATAAGCATAATCTCAGTATTATGGGTCTCAAAGGTATTCAAGGCAAGAAAGGTAACCCAGGCTACAAAAGTATCCATGACAACAAGGGCTGCAAGGGTAGCCATGGATACAATGGTATCCATAGCAACACAAGTAGCCATTGATACAAAGATATCCATAACAATACAGTTAGCCTATATACAGGTAGAGATGAAGACAAAGGTATTTATGACAATAGAGATAAGTGTGGATACAAATGTATCCATGACAACACAGGTAAGCATGGATATAAAGGTATCCATGACAACACAGGTAAGCATGGATATAAAGGTATCCATGACAACACAGGTAAGCATGGGTACAAAGGTATCCATGACAACACAGATAAGCATGGATATAAAGGTATCCATGACAACACAGGTAAGCATGGGTACAAAGGTATCCATGACAACATGGATAAGCATGGATATAAAGGTATCCATGACAACACAGGTAAGCATGGGTACAAAGGTATCTCAGACAACACAGCTTGATCTCACCTTACTAGAGTATGTCCACTGTAAACAGTTCACGGCAAGATCGTCACAATCGGTCCATAACAAATGCTTGGACGGAATGTCTATTTTCAGGTTGGATTCTGAATCTTTTGATACCTTGAGAGCCAAGACTTCTATCTGACCATTAGACCCACCAATAGCTAGTAAACCTGCAACCACACAAACACATAACTGTTTATCATAGAAACACAATAGAGTGATCAAAATAAAATGAACAAAGGAAATAACTTTCAATATCCTCACCTTCCAAGCCATCCCTGCTATACCAAGCTACAGAGCTTGGCAGTGGTATAACAGTCTGAATATTACTGTCAACAAGCTGAACATCAGCCATACCATCTGATGAACAGGGTACATCAACTGTCCAAAAAGTGATTTTGCCACTCTTAGTTACTGCTGTAAGTAATGCATACTTTTGATTTGAATGATCAAGTAGAACAGGGCACCAGTCAAGACATGTTAATGCAACAATGTTGATATAAACCATTTCAAGCTCTGATTTGGCTATTAACTCTCTTACAGGAGTCTTACTCTGTGGATTTCCCTTTCTTTTCTTTAACTTCTTGAATTTTGGATCAGAATCAAATAGTGTTTTACATTTGCTGTGCCATTTTTCAGATATGCAGGATATTTCTTTCCATTCCTTGTTTGTTTTATTGGTCGTGTAAAGGCTAAGCCTGTGGTCTAAGCATAGAGTTGCGATAATACACCTGAAAGATTAAATACATTATTTAACTACATGGACATAATAACTGTATCACCATCACTATAATCATCATCATCATTACCTTACCCCCTAAAATTCAAATTGTCATCATCATCATTATCATCTTTATCAACATTATTACAATTAGATTATCATTGCCCACCACCATTATGCTAATAAGTGTAGGGGTGTAGCCACTATGAGGGAACTGAGGCAGTTGCCTCTGTAAAATGTCACAAATACTCCTCAAAACTCTGAAAATTGCATTTCCGAGGGTCTCAATTTTAAAACGCTTTGGGGATGCACGACCTCTTGCTTTCACCACTTTTTTACCTCAGTAACCATTTAGGTCTGGCCCTGAACAGTGTCATTAAGTATTAGTGTCACAACCACTATCATACTGGTATCAACACCACCACCACCACCATCACCACAACTATAATTATGACCATCTCTACTACTATTTTCATCACCAAAATTGGTCCAATCATTGCAATAACCAAACACCATTATCAATGGACAATCAATGTATCAATGTATGTAGCGTGCAGCATGTACCAGCATACCTTCCGTAGCTGTCACAGCCACTAGGTGACCAAGCAACAGATCTGTACGACGTCAAATTCATTCCTGATGTTCTAGATGGATTAGCAATAGGATCTAGTAGTCGATTAACAGCTAATTTTGTACATGCTGTTCTACTCAAGTCATAATTATCAATATCTCCTGTTTCAAACATGAAACATTCCTGGTGAGCTTGGATGCATGATAAATGATATTTTAAGCTAGACTTCACTACGTCTTCTGAAAATAATAATGTCTGTCAAAAGGTTAAGTTCTGAATGTCACAAAAACGTAATTTAACTTATATCAAATCCAATTATATCAAATTCCAAATCTGGAAACAAAAAGCAAAAAACAAACAAAACAACAACAACAAAAAACAAAACAAAAAGAAGAAAGAAAGAAATACGACCGAGAAAAGAAAATTCCAATGAGAAATTCTTTCAAGTGAATTCAACCCATAGCATGACATTTATCGTAATAAATATATGGCCTATTAGCAGGTCCCTAATGCTTTGTTTTAAACGCCTTTCAAGAACAATAAGAAACTTCCCAATCATTCAGATAAGAGGAGAAGAGATGAATAAAGTCCTTTAGTAGCAGACGCAAAGGATACAATCACATAAACACATTGATCCGTGACAACGGATATTCTGTCATCACAGGACCACGACAAGGCATCAGGGAATGGGGATGTATACGAGAATGATATCTTCTGAACAACCTTTCCTTCAATTTTATCAACTTCGTCCGCCATTTTGAATTTTCTTTTCCCGCGTCGAACGAGAGAGACTGGTGCAGAATGCGCATAACCTCTGTGCGCATCCACAGCGTGGGTTTATCCGCTGTTGACAATAACATGCGGCTCAAACAAAGATTTCTGTTTTTATAATCATATGGATATTATTAATTTTTATCCTGTATGATATGATCAAGATGCCCTTGATTATACAAGGAGTAATTCTAGATGATTATGATCTCTCCGTTACAAAAATTACGGAAAAGTTTCCCGGTTTGAAGGTATGACAGTCTTGCAGGAAAACTTGTCAACGTTTTGGGTTTAATTTTGAAGTTAAACGAAATGTCTATCTTTTCAGGAGGGAGCAAACCAATTTCGGAAGCAGTCAGTGAAAGAGGTGCCAAGCGCAGGATTGTTGTATGTCGTACAGAGAGAATATGCTATCGTGTCCTCATCAGATGGTTAGTTTTCTTCAAAACTAATAAGTTTCCTCACTCCCACTTATTCCCCTCAAATTTTTTGGGGCTCATTTATCTCTTTTTTTGTTCTCATTTCTTAAATTCATTTTTCTATTTCCTTTTACCTTTCTCTTTTTTTCTGATTCCCTACTTTCTTGCTTTCTTTTTTTTCTTTCTTTCATCCATCCATCCATTCTTTCTTTCATCATTCTTTCTTTCATCCATCCCTCCATCTATTCATTCCTTCATCCATCCCTCCATCCATCCATCCATCCATCCATCCCTCCATCCATCCCTCCCTCCATCCCTCCCTCAATCCCTCCATCCATCCATCCCTCCATCTATCCATCCATCCATTTTTCATTTATATTAATTTTCATTAATTCATTTTCAGAAAATGTAACTGTGGTTGGCTCAGAGGATGCCACAACATGCCATATTGTCATCCTTAGAAACAGAGGTTACAATACTTTATCATTAGTTGTCTCATGATTTCAGAATAGTTTTTGTTACTAAGTATCACACAACGTTCCATTACAGGAACAGGTATGACGAGTATTGCACATCTTGATGGAAGTGGAATGAAAGGCGCACTAGTAAACATGATAAAAGCCATAACAGGACCATATGCTGACAACCCTGATGAACAGTATGCTATTTTTCATTACCTTGATTAGTTTTGTCATCTACTTAGCTATCTTACAAATCGATGACAATGATATAACATTCTTATTAACTCTTTGTGTAGAATTGATTTACATATGTTTGGTGGGTTTCGTGATGACAGAGGAACGTCAGAAGAAATATCCAATGAGATTTTAGGTACATGCATCACATATTAAATCAACCATGTTGATGGTGATGAATTAATGTCCACTAGTCCCAGATCAATTGGAAAAAAGTTCAACTTTAATAGTTAACCAATAAAGATATTTATTTAAATATTATTATTAATCTTGAGCTAATTAAATATGAAATATAAAATTTACCTAATTGACTTGTTTTCTATTGCAATGCTAGATTATTGCCAGTAGCCTTCTGAAATAAAACATTTATTTTGCTTTTTCTTCAGACATCATACAGCAGCAGCCAACCAGAATAAACTTGTGTACTGCATGTATTACTGGTGAGGTTTACTTTAAATAATAATTCTCATCTTCCCTTTTATTCAGTTTTCAAACTTATGACTTTACTTTTCATTGCTGTTATAAGTATATATTTTAAAGTTACTAAGATAAGATGTTTGTTTTTCTCTACAGACTTGAATGATATTGAAGTAGAGGGACAGCACAGACCCATTGTCTATGGAGTAGGTACAGTAGTTAGGCACTGTTTTCATTTCCATGTGCTGTTTGAGAGAAAAGTTGCAACAAGTTATTAAATCATTAATCTGCCAATCAAATACATTGTTAGAGCTGAGTGCAGTTCCATTGCATTTACTGATACCTTAATTTACAAATGCTACCATTTAGATTGATTGATGGCCAATGTCAGAAAGAATCAGTAGGTTAACACTCATATAACCAGGGGCATAGTGAGGTCTCGGTCATAAAGGGGGGATGAGATTCAGCAAAAAATAATTGGGGTTGGTCGCCCACTCCCCCCTCACTGTTCCACTCCATATAACCTATAGTGACATATGCTTTGTTTGCATGTCACAATGAAGCCATAAATGTTAAGACAGGAGAGATGTTCCAAGCTACTTTTCCTGATAAAGGACCAGGAGGCAGTTTACGTCATGGAAGAAATTTTACAGGTGGCAAAGAGGTGAGCTATTTCTTTTTTTGTTTTGCTAATGTCATTTCTTTATAAATCATTAAGCAGAAGCCTAACCCAGGCAGTAGTCTGGGTACTGTTTCTGGGTATTTAAAACCACCATTTCCAAGTGGCTGACTAAATTTACCCCATTGACTGATATTTGGATGACCTTCCCACCACCTCATTTATCATCTATGGCCCACCCAGCCCTGGAATGTCTTTAATTTATAATAAAATAATTCGTTATTATGTCACTCCAGGTTGTTCAAATTTATGATTCATCAGTTGGTGAGCTCCAGATTGGACCTTTTGACTATAAGCCATTGCAAAATGCTTCATTCTTCCAAGACGCGCCTGACCACCTTATATTAAAGGTACATATATATTGTTATGTGTCTTGTTATGTTTACCATAAAACAATGTTGGTTTTCAACTAATCCTTGGTGCTATTCCTGAGTTTGAATCTTTATAGTTACATCTGATCTAGAGAAAAAAATGAACAAAATATTTTTCAATTTCTACTCAACCTCAACTGGGACATCTGGAAGTCTTAAAACTTTGTATTTTACATTACATGATAGAATCATTAATTTTCTTTCCTAGGAAAGCAATTCCATTGATTTCCAAGAAAACATTGTTACCTGTGTGTCTATTAATTAACTTCCTTTTTCCCTTACAGCATCTTTCAACTTCACCACACTGTGAGCCAGCTGGCTTCTGTGAAGAAACAAGAGCCACCATGAAGTACATCACTGATAATCCATCACCATTAACAACAGTCTTCCCTGATGGATTGCCTCACAGATATGTGAGAAGTGGGAATAAATGGGAAAGAATAAAAGATAATGAATCATAGTGTCCAAGGCACCAGGTGTATGCCCTAGACTTTTGCAAACTCTGCCGACACCCTCTGCCTACATGTATCTACTTCATTGCTCCTTCACCAAGCTTGATGCAGCCTAGGAATTTAAGAGGAATTAAATTTTGAATTTAAGTTTAATATAGACTCTGACAAATTTGAATAATACTGAAGATACTAAAGAACTGAATGTTGCATGATCAGGAGTTGTACAGGACTGCCACACCCAAAGTCGTTTGTTTCTAGCAGCCTATCTAAATGTAGGAGGTTTTGAAGATATATCTTATTTGTAATAGTTGTATGCCAAAATATTTTTTGTCAAGATAAATGAAAATATGAATAATAATATAAAAACATTTTGTAAAGCATGGGATTTAATTTCACTTTTGCTTCTACCCCTCTGTACTACCACTCTATTCACTGTTACGTGCTGATCGAGACAACAGTTGTAACAGGGAAATAGGGCAATACACTGCCGCCAATCAGAGAATATAAAGGTACCAACCAATTTATTTGATTGACAGAAGTGTATTTCCCAATTTCCCTGTCCTGACTGTTTCCTTGATCAGCTGTAGCAATCATAAGAGTGGTCATTCATTATTCTGTAGATATGTTTAAATATAAAAATCTTTAGGTTGTACATTAATTCTATTCGAACAGACCTCTTTACCTTGGGATTGCATTTCATTTCCTAAGGTATCATTCCTTTGTTTAATAGATACAAATAGAAGACATGAATTATGGAAACAACGCAAACAAAGAATCTTATTCTCAAGAGAATGACACGTGTTGTGAAATGGGAAGCCTTACATATTGCTTGCGGTCACCCTGTGTTGTGTTGTCCGTGAGTACTGGTGTCTAGTACGTGGCTGTATTCGAATGGAGTAACAACAGGACAAGAGAAGAGTAAAGAAGACAAGAACAAGTGCATGAATGGGACGTGGATGTCTACACAATGTAGTGAACATCATGACTCGCCATCCATGCCTTTTCCTTTGCCTTGTTTTGGTTTGTTTTGCTGTGGGCTGTGCTTGGATCTCATGCCGGTAAAAAAACATCAACACTTTATCTTATTTAAGCTTAATTTCCGAAATAAGCTATACAATAGTCGTAAATATTTTAGGATCAATTGAGAAGACAACGGTACAATATAAAATACACCATAATATACGTATTTTTTAAATTTTTGCTGTAAAAAAAATTTGTTAAGCTGATAGACTTTATTTTAACAATTTGAAAGTACTGCCCCTCAGTAATTTCTTTATTTCAAGATTCAAGCAAATAATTTAATATTCAAACGATAAAGCAACTTATATATCTTAGTCGATCTGTTTCTCAGTTATTCTCACACTTAGAATCAACGGTTCTTGTTATTTGCTTGTAGTTATGATACGCCCATCTTGCATTACATTAGAATACAACAAAGAGATCTTAATGTCTGCCAGAAGTAAATGATATATCAATGGTTCTTCGTCTGGATATGATTATTTTCTAGGGGAGAAAATGTATCTGCCTTCCCAAAGCACTGGCCACTTTTCAATTCTAAGGCAAAAGTTCATGAAATCACAAATGGATCTCTGGATACATTGTCTAGTTTTCTGGATCAAAGTCCATTGAAGTTTGTCTTATTTTATGCACCATGGTGTGGACAGTCAAGAAGTATTGTGCCACAGTTTGTAAGAGCTGCAAATATTCTGCATCGAGAGGTGAGTATTCATTTATTCATATTAAAGGAACAGTTGGACATTATTACAGGGGAGTGAAGGGTACGTGACAACCACCCCCCGCAATAAAGAAAGAAAGAAAATATAAAAAAGAACAAAGTCCTCATTTATAATTTAGATAAAGTGTGAACATGTTTTATTCTCATGCAGTAATAATTTAATTGCATGATTTGTTCTAGGTGACATTTATTGCCATTAACTGTTGGACAGGATCATGTAAAGAAAAATACATCCTTGATTCATTCCCAAAGATCCTCGCATACCATACTGACTTTGCTGGCGTTCAATACCCTGAAGATTATGACGTCCATTCTTCGTATATGGTAATTAGTTTATGACAGAGTGACAGGGCCCAGTTGTTCAAAGCCCAATAATTATTAATTATTACACTAATTATTAGTGCTAATCCTGGGTTAACTCTTAATAAGACCTATAGAGTTAATCCTGGATTAGCTCTAATCCAGCTTTGAACAACCCGGCCCAGGTTAATAAGTCAATTATTTAAGGAGGAGTTAGAACATTTGGTAGGATTTAAGAAAAGCCTGAAACATGTTTTGATTTAAATCTTACAGAGTTTACAAACATTATATTTATGTAGGTAAGGTTTATTCAGAATGTTGTCAGGCCTTTTTCATACATCACAAGAGAGACAGACCTACAAGAAATGAAAAACAAAAACCAGGTACGATGCATTGGACACTTGAATTATGTCTTTAGTAACTATTACCACTACTAGAATCTCATTGGTACACTTTCTTTTGTTCAGTTAATTAGCACCAATTGTCTTACTATTCTCATGAGGAAATACAAATTTGAATAAGAAAGAAAATTTGCAAAGCATTTTGGTAGTCGTAGACAAATGAAGCCTTCATGCAAACAGCCTATTGAATGCAGTTACATTTAACATTACTTATTTGACCATCACAGCCTCGGAAATCTGGCTTTTTGGCTTCTGTCAATCAAAAAATTACAAGCTCAGATTGTTTGAAATTTGATTGATGAAAGCCAAGGGCTGCATAATCATGGCATAGAATTATTCTCCCCGACTTATTTCTGTTATACAATGTGCGTTATACATGTATAATAGAATAACTGTTATGAATGTCGCGTTCTGATTGGTTTGGAGCGGGTGCTTTATGAGAGCACATTGCACGTGCACGCACTTTCCATTGCGTCATTCCTATCTATTATTGTAATTTGTATTTCATAAAAGAAATAGAAAACTTGCTTGCTGTGCTGTGTACAGTCATAAAGCACTTGGGGATTGGCAGAACACTCGAGAAGTGTCCAGAAGCACTCCGCTACACGTCGTGCTTCTCCTAACGCTTCTCTCGTGTTCTGCCAACCCCCATGTGCTTTATAACAGCAAACAGCACGCGCGCGCGTTTTCTATTTCTTCATGATCGTTTGTTGACTCAATGATCTCTCTCCATATTAGGAAGTGGTCTTGAGTTACCATGACAACCTTGAAAGCAAAGAGTATCTATGTTTCTTTGGGACAGCATTATCTTTTACTGGACAAGGTATTAATACTACCGTTGATATCAAGGGTGTTTTCAATATATATTGCTTATACTATAGCTTTCCTACCTCCAACTACATGTACTCTCAGTACATAATATAGAGAAGGTCCACAGGCACCCCAGTACATAATGAAGAGAAGGTTCACAGGCACCCCAGTACATAATGGAGAGAAGGTTCACAGGCAACCCCAGAACTGTGTTTATGCCAGCATACATATTATTGCTTACAGCACATGATTCTTTTGCATCATTAAACCCCCTATACCATCAATTACTTCTCCTGAATATAATTTTAATAGACCTCTTTAGCTTGGGCATAATGTTTTCCCATTGATTACTGACCACATTTCTCTTGAGAATATTAAGAATCTTTGTTTGATTGGTATCCATGTTCATGTATGATTCTCAATGCACAACCATTAAATCTAGAGGATGACACAAATGGGTAAATATTTAATCAACACAAATAAAGCCCACAGTATTTTGAACTTAACTTTTACATGTTGTTATTCAAGTTTCCAGACCTTTGTTTGGTTTAATCACTGATGTTAAATTAGCACGAAAAGCAGGGATGACGAGGAATGGAGAGATTTCTTTCTACAGATTGCTTCACCCCACCCTGGTGAGTCAACTGTTACTTTCTTCTTTTTCATCTTCCTTTTTCTTTCCCTCATTCGTTTCTTCTAGTAAATATAAAAATATTTATTTGCTAATTGTTTTTCTTTTAGTTTTACAATCCTACGGTTAACACCACAGTACAAAATATATCAGACTGGATATCAAAGAGCAGGAAAGAGGTAAAGAAAGAAATCATGATAAAAGAAAATAACTTCTGTCATTGATAGAACGAGCCCAATTACAACTCCCTGAGAATCAATTGTGATTGGTGTTTCTATAGCATAAATACAACCTCCAGAATATAATTTAGCTATTTCCAGGCCAAGGAATTGGCCACTGTATTATGTATAATGCATGGAAAGGTTTTGTGTTTGTTGAAGTGAAAAGAAAGAAGCTAGCTTTAATGATAACCCAAAAATTATCCGGGAATGAATATTTGTTGTCTTTCAGTTGATTGTAGAGCTTGTTCCCAGACCTACCAACAGACATGCACTAGAATACCAGCTTAATGACAAACCAGCTGTCATACTCTTCTTGCCCCTCAGAACACAAGCAATATCATCCCCTCTCCTAGCACTGGTAAGTATACTATCTATACTTTACTGTGACGTCACTATTGCAAGGGCTCTAGGTGGATCGCTGAACTTTAATTCTTGTCCCAGTTAATTTTTCTTTCTTTCTAGTTCACACAAGTGGCCACACATTATCACAACTGCTCGTGTGTAAATAAGACAACATCAGAAGCACACAGCATTGAGACCCAGCCGACAGAGGAAGAGGAGCTCCCCTTTACCCCAGTTAATCTTAATGACATCCGCCCGTCACGTACCCTAACGGAACAAGATCATTTCCTATGTGGTTCACTAGTTTTGAAGGATAAAACATACAACAGAAAAAACGTCTGTGATATTTGCTGTAATAAAGGACCTCATTGTCACCATGGGAACGCGTTTGACGTCATACTTAATCGATTACGTAGAAATGGTTTAAGTATGACTGCATCTTGTAGTAGTATACAGACCTTTTATTATCCTGGACTTAAGGCCAGTATCTGTTGTGGACGAGCCTCACAAAGTGCAACAGACCATAGGATGGCAGAACTAAGAAAAATGTTTCCTTTTACAGATGATCCAATGATACAACAAAGTATTGATAATCTGTTTGATAGTTTGTATTATAAACTCTTGAAGGCTATTGAACCTTTGCAAAAAGGACATGTTGATAATGAAAGTGTATATTCTGGGCTACAGGCAACCCATGGTGGTCTGCCTGGTCAATCTAGTGTCACGCCACCACCAGCAGCAGTAAGCACTGGAAGTGTTCAAACTGTCCAAAGAAATACCACAGCAAGAAATCAAACAATCGGGTCACGTGATGGATGCAACAGGACTGGGCATGTCACAGTCTTTAATGGAGCTAGTTGTCATAGCAACCGATCTGTCAATTTCTTCTATATGGATACTGGAAGGTTCTGGAGTGTTGTGCAACGGCTTGGTGTGAAAGGGAGTCTCGATGTCCTTAAAAATAAACTGGCTTTGGCAATTGTGGATGTGAAGGTGAGGTTGGATACGTTGTACTCCTTAGTGGAAGTGGGATGGGAAACTCGCTACTAATAACGACTTTAGCATGTCTTGCAACAAGCTGTGACTTTATTTATTCATTAGACATTTTTCTCATTTTTGTTTTCAAGAATGAAGTTCACCACGTACTGAACGAAGAGCTTCCTATCAATAACAACACAATAGGTTAGTCTATCTATCCGTGTTGTTACCAACTTTTTTATACCTGTTTCCTTATTCAATGCATTGGACTCTTGTATTGTGTCTTTGTTAACACTTTATTGTGTCTTTATTATTGTTCTACTTACAGTTGAGTTTGTGATGCACTTCATGAACACCAGGCTAAAGCAAGCACTGCGGTCAGCGGACAAACCAAGTAACGCATGCCCTGAACCACACGCATGCGTATTAGAAGTGACTTCAGCTACTTTGGACGATAATGTAATGGACGATGAAAAGGTACCGAATCAATGCTTTCTTTTTCTTTTTCTTCTTACGGCTTTTATAAGAATACTAGAAATAACTGCATCTTGCGTCTTTTTTTTTTTTACCAGGATGTTTTACTGATGTACTACGCCTCATGGTGCGGCTTCTGCATTAATCTCGCCCCAGTCCTCTTGACCGTAGCACGATTTTTTAAGAATAATAAACACGTGACCATAGCAAGGTAAGTTTGGTTAAACGCACTGATTTGGTTCAGTATTTTCAGACTGTGCAAATTGTTCAGCTCCGCCATCTTGCTTCCCATAATTCCATGCGGAACAAGTTCGTTACTGATTCATTCTTTGTTATTAGAATCGATGGTGATCAAAATGACTTACCATGGCAACACACGGTGGCTGCTTATCCCACCATTATCTTGTTTCCTGCCAAAAGGTAAACGCACATGAATGTGAAGTTTATTTCATTGGTTAGAACCACGAATTTTTTATTCCTTTTTTTTATTTTTCAGGAAAGATTTTTCGGTTCGGCTTCCTGAAGAATCCGAACGCACGGCGGAAGCATTGATCCAGTTTATTCTAAAGCATGGAACCGAGGCTGCATTGTTTGAAACAACGAGTGGGCGTTGTGATTCTGACGTCATCAAGACAAGATTAGACCACCTAGAGTCCAGTCTCCTTCGAGTGGAACGCGAAAAACAGTTGCTGGAGACCAGGATTGAAGGAATTGCAATGGAGAAATCTTTATTGGGACATAAGAATTTAAAATTACTCAAAGGAATTAAAGTAGCGCAGGAGGCTGCGAAGAGAGAACGAGATTCGCGTATTTCGATGCAAAGTATGTACGAACTGGCCGAAGAAAGTCGCAGTCAGTTGAATGAAAAATATCTGTCTTTGCTGCTCAAAAGTGCAAAGCTGGAACTAGAAGTTACAGACTTGAAGGGAGAACGTCATGTACTCGAGAAAAATGCACAGAAAAATATGGAACAAATACAGCGATTGGTTCTGGAGAAGAAAGAACTGGAGGATATGAATGGATCGGTAGTTAAAAAACTGGAAAAAGCTGAAGAAACAGCAAAGTATTTACGAAACCGCGATAGAGTATTAGCTCGTAAAGTTAGACTTTTACAAAGACTTTTTAAGGACCTTTATTGGAAACACAGACAGAATTCAAATAAGAATGCTAAAACTAGACAATTATCATATGAACTCAAAGAAGAGAAACGTTCGCTGAGTGAGTTGCTTGTAAATTTGGAACAGACAGTTGCAGATTTGAAAGCAGCGTTATCGGCTGCCGAAGTGAAGCTTGAAGAAGAGAAAAGAAAACGAACCTCGGTGATGAAACAGAACAACGAAGCGAACCAACAGCTGAAGGAGATGAAGATGAACTACGAGAAATTAACTGTGATATTGAGTCAAATTAATATTCCAAAGGACCAGCAGGTCAGCTAGTGTGTGTGTGATTACAATGATCATAAAGAAGATCGCAAAGGATCATGTATGTATCACATGTTATGCGCAAAGGATCATGGATGTATCACATGTTATGCGCAAAGGATCATGGATGTGTCACATGTTATGCGTAAAGGATAATGGATGTATCACCTGATATGCGCAAAGAATCATAGATGTATCACGTGCGTGAAGGATCAAGGATATATCACATGTACAGGGTCAAAGTGTCATGTTGTGCACAAAGGCTCAAATTGTTGTGACAAAGGATGATGGATTTATTTTATGAGTGTAAAGGAGATTCAGGACATGTCGTGTGCGTAAAGGATTATGGCGGTAATCACTTATTACGTATCCAAAAATACTTTTATTTTCTTAAAAGGCGCGATAACATGGAGCAATTTTCTCTGCAACTTGTCTGGCAACGGATTTGAAAAAAAAATGTTGCGAGACAAATTGCGGCAGTTGTTTGCGTCTCTGTTGCACTGTGAAAATACTCATGCAACTTATGTCGCAACGTTTTAAGACAAGTTGCAGAGACAATTACTCCGTGTAATCGCACCTTAAAGGACACTACAAATTGTTTTACTACTAGACAGTTGACTGATACTAACATGAACTATTACACTTACGAATCCTCGATAAGTAATAATACTAAATAAAATATTAATAAAATTAGAATTTTATAGTTTTCAAAATAATCATTGGTGGTTATTTTGTAGATGTCTTTTTGAAAGACATCCAGATCATCTTGTACAGCGGCATTCCTGGAAGGCGCATAGGTCATCTTGTACAGCGGCATTATTGGAAGGCGCACTGGTCATCTTGTACAGCGGCATTCTTGGAAGGCGCACAGGTCATCTTGTACAGCGGCATTCTTGGAAGGCGCACTGGTCATATTGTACAGCGGCATTCTTGGAAGGCGCATTGGTCATCTTGTACAGCGGCATTCTTGGAAGGCGCATTGGTCATATTGTACAGCGGCATTCTTGGAAGGCGCATTGGTCATCTTGTACAGCGGCATTCTTGGAAGGCGCATTGGTCATATTGTACAGCGGCATTCTTGGAAGGCGCATTGGTCATCTTGTACAGCGGTTTTAAGGGGAGTTTTAATCAAGATTTGTTTGTTTTGGTCGAATAAGATTCTGCCATTTTTTCTCGGTATTTCTGGAAGATTGCGCGCATTTCTTCTACCATTTCGTTTTCCAGTTCTTTGTATTCAATCACTTCGCTGTCCTTGATATCTTCCATGGCCATTCCATCTTCAAGGTCGTAGGTATCTGTTATAAAAATATCCAGCCACAATATATGCAAAATATGACGTAAACAGTGTGTAGACGCGCGATTTTGCTGGTGCGCTATCAGTGGAAAAAACCCGGAAACATTCACGACGTTTCGTTCTAATCAACAATCACAGCGCGACAAGTTCAAAACCATCTAATCTCCTCACGGTTCTACACGAAAGCTAAAAGGGATTGACATGAAGTATTTGTTTGTAACTTACGCTTTTTTTGCAAACATCTGCTGGGCTTGAAGTAAGCAAACTCGGCCACCAAACCAATGAGGAAGATAACGATAACCAGGGTGACACAAGAATACAGCGACGGATAGAATAAATCACCCGTGGGATCGAAAATGCTCTGAGAGTTGCGTATGGCCACTTTATTATTCTCTATCTGTCAATCAAATAGTCACGTGCTCAGTTAAATTTATTGGCCGATCTATGTAAGTATGGTATATATCCTGTTGCATCTTGGCATAAACCCAATTTATTATGGTATATATCTTGTGTATATCCATCTTTAGATACAGCTTAAAATATAATAATGCATCATGAGATACCTTGAGTGTCCTGTGTAGCTCGTTTTTAATGTAGTTGTAAACTATAAATCGATCTTGATGCAGTAGTTTACGGAAGCACTTGTCTATCGCCGTATGGTTCACCACAACACCGTACTGCATTTTGTTTTGGGTTATTACTTGATCGACCTTAAAAATGTTTTGAGGAAAGAGTTCTTCATAGAAGTTTATGAAGTACTTGTCCAAAAAGGCGCCTGGAAACAACAAATAGATACATTAATACCATAAATATATCATCTATACTTTTCTGGATTATTCTTACCACTTATCTGTTTATCGTCCAAAGCAGTTCTTATCTCCTCAATACTCGAATAAACTGTACACGTAAAGAGAGAAAAAGGTAAATTATCTAGAACCAACGACGGTGTTTACTTTATTCCCTCTCTTCATCAAAGCTAACCTTAATCCCGAGGACGTTTAGCTTTGAAGTCCGCGCACTAACCAACCAAGCTACGCCTGCTCCACTGGGGGGGGGGATCTAATTAGTTCATAAGGGATTCCTGTGGATTTGGCGGGAAAATGGTAAATTGTCGCCCGTCCCCTATAATCGAGACCTCGCTAAGCCCCTGGCTGTTCCTAAAGTAATGTACGCTGTCTTTCAACCCCCATTCCTAGTATTTTTTTTCGTCTACCGTATTTCCTCTAATGAGCCTGTCTTCTAATAAGCACCCACTCCAAAAGCACTGAAAAAGAATAAGCCCCCAGTGGATCGACTTAACAGGAAAAAACTGTACCTGTAGCTTTCAATGTTTTTGTTTATAAACGTAGTTTTGAAGGAAACAAGATAAATTGTCATTTTTACCTGTGATATCAGCCTGTTGTTGCATTGCCATAGACAGTTCGATAGATCGTTGTAGAACACCAATCTATAATCAGTCATGAGTGGTTGTTAGGGAAGATACGCTTTGTATTGGGAAGAAGGCTGGAGCTCTAGAGGGGAGGGTTTTTAGTAAAAAGTTTTGTGGGGAGTCAAACCTAGTTCCTTGTTGACTAAACAAGGAGGTGATGAATTTCGTACCGAGTGGAAGAAAAATTTACTGAGAATCTCTCAGCCCCAATCAAAAAAGTACCATTCCTTAGATGACCTAGACATTTTTAATGATATGCTAATATATTCAGTACTATATGGGTGTTGAGTGTAAACGTGTGGATGAGTTGTGTAGTCTTCAGAAAGACTGTTGGTGATAGTTTTGGATGTTGTAGTCATAAGAGTGTGTCACGATAATGTACTGTTTACTATAACGATCACACTAGACTACCATGCACCATTCAAATCCCTTTCCTGTTGTGCTGTTTGGAATTGGAAAGGATATTTCATTTCATCACCCGTCTTTTAATTATAAGTTCCATTGACGTCACTTATTTGATGGTCGTGCGGTCATGCGTAATTAATGTTCAACTAGTCGACCTGCACAGGCCTTTTCGGAGTTCGATGAACATGATGCATTGTGGTATAGCTTGGGGACAAACACCAATATATATTGGATGATGAATATGTTTGTACCCAAGATAGACCACAATGCACCATGTTCGCAATCTGGGAAAGGGACTTAGGGAGGAGAGTTTCGATGTTGTACCTTGGAACCAGTGACACTCCTCTTGGTATCTAAGCTGATAGTGGTGAGCGAGGTTGTGAGTGTTGCAGTAAAGATTGATACAATACATATACCAAGGAGAATCCACATGACGGCAAACACACGACCCAAGAAGGAACGCGGTGCCCGATCACCGTACCTTTGAAACAACAAGTGAATAAGAAGAAAACTTTAACGCTGTACTTGTGACATTTCGGACGTTAGGGAAACAATACTCGAATGAAATGGACGGTTTGTAATAAAAATATGATGTAGCATTGATTTATTTAGCGCACTTTTTATAAGCATGTATATACTCAAAGGCGCTTAAGATCATGGTTAATGAGAGTATAGACACTGAGGGTGGTCACTGCCAGGGTTTTTTTACGTCCTCAATGATTCTTTTACATCCTAGTATTGGTTAGTAATGATGAAGTGTGGAGGGTAGTCATTTTAAGTGTTAACGTTTGTAGATTTAATTATAAGGCAGTGATCATGACAGGGATAAAAAGGTAGAAAGAAACCGTTGATGGTCTTACCCAACTGTTGTCATGGAGACGAATGCCCACCAGAATCCTTCCCATGCTCCTCCGATGAAAGTGCGTGGAAACTCCTCGGGATTGGCTCTAATCTCCTGGAGGCGCAAAACATAGTATATAATAACATTAGAGAAAACCCGAAAAGGAGGGGGGAAGGAGTAACGTGATAAATAATCTATCGGGGATAACCGTGCACCCCTGGGGGTGGGGTAACACGGGAATAACATTATCTGCTTATTATACCAGTTACATACCGCCAACCATAGAACGATACCAGCCAAGATAGACAACAACAATGTAAGTATAAGAACAGGCCATGCTTCAAATACAGACATCAATAGTTTCTTAGGAAAACTTTCTCGCTTGTCTTTGAGTACCACGAATGAAATACTCGAAGGAGGAATTAAACCAATCATGTTAGCAGGATTTTCCAGAGGATCCTGGGAATCCACGATGACCGGGTAGACAATATGTGCGTTGGATACTTCGAAGAGGAGCCTGCTGGGGTTACTGATGGGTTCGTAATGATGTAAGTGCCAGCAAGAAGGGGTGTGGTTACCACAACATTTACTTAACATCAGGTCAAGCACTTCTAAATCACGTGACAAACATATATATCAAGTTAATACTACATCTAGATCGTCACTAGTTTTTATATTCTATTTTATTTAACTCAGTGAAAAGATTGCTGACTACCTCGTGTTGCAAAGGATTGTGGGGGTTTGTGACCGTATCCGCCCAAATTCAATCCAATGCACTACGAAATTTGTTACCAGTCTTCGTCTCAGCCTTGAAAAGCCAAATAATTAATAATAATCATAATTAATAGACAAGGTTTCATAACGATAGAGCTACAAGCCTTTCTTGTTAAAGAAAACTATAACGAAAACCCTGGAAGATTTATCCAAGATGGCGTATATGACGTCACGTACGTAAATGAAGCTTGTCCTATTTTCTACAGCTACAAAGTTCTCAGTCAAAGAACTCGTTGATTTACTGTAGAATAACAGCAACTGAAAGATCGTGTTTTGGTGGACGGCCAGTCGACAGGTTCATTTATTTTTTATTTTCGCGGGAACACTTTTTGATTGACGTCCACCAAAGTACTTGGGTTTTACGTGGGTTTCAAAAACTTCTTACGAGAAGGTTCTATAAAACACAATGCTACTGCTATAAACTATCTTTTGTGTGTTGCGTTCTACGGGGTAACGAAGACCAGATTTGCCTGACCCTACCGCCATGTAAACAGGGCCTAAGTACTGCTCATTTATCGAGATGTCTATTCAAGTTTTATAGTTGAATATTATTATATGTATTATATGTAATCTGCATTGAAGTCACTAATAAACAAATAAATATTATTCGACTAATAACATCAATAATGCACTTGGTTATAATAACACTGTTTGCTTGTAACTATTAAGCCTGTGTCTTATAAGATTATGTCCCATTCGGCCTGTGTAGACACATACATACAAGCAGTATGATAACTGTCAGATGACTGTCAGATACAATAGGCTAGGCACTGTAGTTTTCTCACGTACGTACCTGGTAAAATGCCTATGGTTTTGTTTTTCTGGCGATAGACGTAGGGTTTTCTTTCAAACCAGGATATCTTTACACAGGCTGGACATTGTACCTGTCCTTGACAACTTGAATCAGAGATATTGACTTCCAAATCATGACAAATTGAAGCATTCGTGAGTCCAAGAGAACAGAACTTCACAGTCATTAAGCTCAACAACACTGTGGCCAGAAATGGACTTCTACGAGCTTTCATGACTTGGCTCTGAACGTTTTCTCGTTTAAAAATGTCGGGTTTTTAAAGATAAGATAAGCTGCTCTTTCATACACTCGGTGTGTGGAGGGCGGAAGAGGAAAGAGAAAGTCAGAAGTAGAGACTGTGACTATAAACTGAAGCACGTTGGATTATTCTAGCTTACTGGGTCAACTGAGGTCATTCTGTTTTTATGCAAATGATGAATGATTTACACGCCATTACGCACGGTGTAACATCAGTTTACATAACATATGTCATGCATCACAGTAAATAGATAGTCATGAAAATTGTGTTTGTATTCACCATCTTCCATACATCGGTTCACTGGTCAAATACAAAGCATTTAGTCGAGGATGCAAGGTTCAAATTTGAATAATCCTTTGAAAGTACCTTGGCGGCTCGCTTGAGCGCTTTGTGTTTGACCAGTGAACCAATGTATGGAAAATAGTGAATCGAGGATACATGCTTATCGAAATAAAACTTGACAAGATTTGAAGAATTAAAAAGAACGAACAACTATTTAATATCTTTTATAAATTATCTTTGTTATCATTACGAATTCTTTGAGTTTTTTTGTTTTGTTTTGTTTGTTTTGTTTTTTGTTTGTTTGTTTTTTTGTTTTTGTTTTTTGTTTTGTTTTGTTTTGTTAATTAACAATAAGTAAATAAAAATAAAAATCTTATTTTATTCCAATTAAATTGCTTCCAAGCCATGATCCATCTCTAAGGACACAGGTAGCCCAGCATTTTACCAGCCACTTCATCAAACAGGTAGATTTTCCTATCAACATCACTATTTACTACCACAGGCATACCACTTCCCTAGAGACGAAGTAAATTATTTTGTATCAATGATTGTAACCAGATATAACAATACCCTTTTCTTACTCGTTATCAAAGTGTTCTTAAAGGTTGCTATAGACCTCTTTACCTTGGGCGTAATGTTCTACCATCTCAGACCACGTGTCATTCTCTTGAGAATAAGATTATTTGTTCGAGTCGTATTTTATACCTTATACACCAAATCCACTTGGGCGTAATGTTTTACCATCTCAGACCACGTGTCATTCTCTTGAGAATAAGATTCTTTGTTCGAGTCGTATCTTATACCTTATACACCAAATCCACTTGGGCGTAATGTTTTACCATCTCAGACCACGTGTCATTCTCTTGAGAATAAGATTCTTTGTTCGAGTCGTATCTTATACCTTATACACTAAATCCACTTGGGCGTAATGTTTTACCATCTCAGACCACGTGTCATTCTCTTGAGAATAAGATTCTTTGTTCGAGTCGTATCTTATACCTTATACACCAAATCCACTTGGGCGTAATGTTTTTCCATCTCAGACCACGTGTCATTTTCTCCAGTAGAATAAGGGTGTAATTTTTTTGAGTTTCCATATTCCTGTGTCTTTTCATGGGCAGCCATTAAACAAAGAAGTAATACTCTAGGGAATGACACGTGGACTACGGGTCTTTTACCTGGTCCTCTATCACGTATGTCTGTGGCTATTTTTATTTATTTATTTATTTATTTATTTATTTATTTATTTATTTATTTATTTATTTATTTATTTATTTATTTATTTATTTATTTATTTATTTATTTATTTATTTATTTATTTATTTATTTATTTATTTATTTATTTATTTATTTATTTATTTATTTATTTATTTATTTATTTATTTATTTATTTATTTATTTATTTATTTATTTATTTATTTATTTATTTATTTATTTATTTATTTATTTATTTATTTATTTATTTATTATTTATTTATTTATTTATTTATTTATTTATTTATTTATTTATTTATTTATTTATTTTGAAAGGGAATTTGAACGAAATGTGAAAAAGTGAACGGCAAAAGTACAGCAAGATGTAACACTTGAAATGATGTCCAACATTCAAGATCTCGGTGTTGTTAACTGATCTAATCGTGTTTAAGACAAAGACACTCAAATGAGTCAAAAGCACATCAAATATTGCCCACCCATGCTAGGCAACGGCCGTGGTATTCAACTTATCGATATAAACAGAATCACACCAATAAATGGTGATTAAGGCTTAAATCAACTAAGCCATAATATAAGAGATCCCTGTCATGAAATTGGATAATTAGAAACGGAAAACAAAACATTAGGTTTAATTAAGAAACAATTATCCTCTTTTTCAATCTTCGTAAGAATAATTATAACTTAAAATTATACGATAAATCTGATGAAAAAAGACAGAAAAATGACGACTAATTGCCCTAAACGTTGTTAACATTTCGTTTCAATCGTCTCTTTCTCAGTTTTCCCCCATAAGTTATTTTAATTGGCAAGGCAATTTAATCTTTCACTTTCTTTGATGACACAACTTGACGGCGGTCGTCTAAGGCAGAAATGTTCGATTCAATTTGTGACAACAGCCAAATATAAGCGCCTGTCATGTCTTTAATCACACTCCTCTCTACTTATCTATATATATCATTAAACGTCTTACTTGACATCTACTCGCAAAACGCGTTTTTTCATTATTGAAACTGTCTATTGTATTATTTGTACGTCCCTGAGACAAAAACAGGAAGATTTAATATAGCGTTGACCGAACGTAATAACGGCTTATTTCGGACAGTTAGTCATCAGTCGCCAACGCTATATAGCAGCCAATATTAAAGTTTATTTGTGAAACACTCTACGTTCGATTTATTCTGACAGCCCTGTATTGATTTACGCTGTAGAAAAAGAATTAACGATGGGAGGAACTGCTCTACTGCAAATATTACTGGAAGAAAATAAAACTAAAAAGAGGAAAGAGTAGCAGGTCGATCCAGGTGAAGGGAGGAACATGGTCGTTTATCAACTATGATCCATACCTTATATGACATCTGATAGAAACCTCTTGCTTTCAATGACTTCGTAACACATTCTAGTATTAGGATTACCGAACATTAGTTGAGTGAAACTGTCTCTTTTATCATTTTCCTGTAAGCAATACAACAGAACTGTCATTACTATATCTGCGTTTCTCGTTAATGGTGAGAAAAACTGCATATGGAAAACCTCCCTGAAATTCGCTAACCTTGAAAGAAAATCCTTAGTAAACTAAATAATATATTAGCTACAAATAAATAGCAAAGAACGATTTGTATTTGTTTAAAAAGATATTTTTGACGAATCAAGGGGGATATTGATTTTATGACTTGTATTTATTGTTGATAATTAAATACGAAGTTAGAAGAAAACTGTGAAGGTGTTAAATATACAACACTAGCGGAAGAACACTAAAGCAAGGAGGCGAACAAAAGCAAATAAATCAAAAATATGACTAAACATTGGAAAAAAATACTTTCGTAAACGAAAACGTGAAAGAACATTTTGATTAATCAAACCACAGTGTACTCAGATGTGCAGTAGAACAGCTTATAGCCGTTGACAAAAACGACATTTAACCACTGGCTATCTTATTCTTGGAGTAAGTATTCAAAGTTTTTTTTCTCTAGAATTATTCATTTTTTCGACAGTGTTGAATACGCACAGTGATTATTTTTCATCAGTAATGGGTGCATACATACATGTTTTAAATGGTAGAATTGATTTGTTGTCGTGCACAGCTTTAAAAATGAATTTCCTTCTTCTTATACTATCAAGTTATTAACCATAGATTTTGTTTAATGTTTTTACTTTTCCTGGTGTTTTTTATCGTCTGTAGTAGCCGGCAGTTGGGACGGTTTTTCTTGTTTTCTTCTTCAGTAAGTTTACTCACTCTTAGAGCAGTAAAAAATGTTTCGTGTTTTACGTTTTTTAAACAATATTCGATATATATATATAAGGTTATATATATAAGGTAGATCTGAAGACACTAAGTATCTACGTTCCCACAATACGATAGTTCTTTCTATTGAGGCTAATATATTTTTGAATAACAATACCATTGAACACACACAAAATATTTTGTGCTGTTTTAATGAATACTGGACCGATGTTAAACGTCTTTGAAATTAGAAAGACAAAACTCATTTCGGTCAAAGATACACAGAATAACAAATAACTGAAATATATTTTTGGTATAGTAGACTTAATACTTTTCACTAGAGATAAATTGTATTTTCTAAAAGCTCGGTTTTGTTTGGATTACCTTTTTAATTTTGATCAAATAACAGCTTTAATACCGACATGGCTATATTTTTGAGATGTGTTTTTCATCTCCTGTCTCTGAGGCTGAATTAAAAGGCCACTGCTATGGTTTACATCAACATATTAAGATCCTATCTCTATACAACAAGCTTATATCACGCATTATTACTGTTTTTCTCAAAGCTAACACTTTCCCAATCCAAGCACCCATCAATCAAGGATATATATCTAACTCACGCTCTAGAATAGAGAAGCAAAGTGATTTACACTGGTAATCTTTCTTAAGAATGGTTTAAGGTCCAAGTACTATCTTTTCTCGCGCTAATGGCGCATTCTTAAGTGTCAATTTTTACTCAGCCTCAAGTCACGTGATAGATAAGGGTCACGTGATTGACGCTTTTTTTTTTAATACCAAATTGAGCATCAAAACAGAAAGAAAACTTGACTTCAGAAAACTCATCAGTTGGCAAAAACTTAACGTTAATATCGCCTCCAGGAAGTAGGCTTGGAAGAGAGTCAGTAATACTCCAACACACTTAAAGGTAAACGGGTGGGATGATAGTATCCTTTTATAACCCTTTACATCGAACAATGTTCAACAGCAAGGCCAAATCTTAAACCTTACAATATGTTTGAATCCTCAGTAACGATATTTACGCATAAATCATCCAACCTAATTCAGTATTGGTGAATATACGGCATCATTTGGTCATAAACTACCGGTCTCTTGTCCGCGGTACAGTAACATTAAGACGTTTTGAGAGTGCCATTCGAATCAAGAGACGACCATTGACTGGGACCTATTCAATTATAATCTCAAATATTCTTCTTTACACGATGATCAGTTTTGTTTTTAACTGGACGTTTTTTCAATTATATTTGACGCGGAGAAAATCCTAATCTAAAAGTTTAGTTTATTATCAAAAGTCGTGTTGACGGTCCGTGATGGTACCTAAGGAGATTAACACACTGTTTCAAACTGTTGAAACAGGCTTTACTTAAAACAAGCTAGCATACTAGTTCATATGCTCCTTCCTCCTTTGAATTAATATTACGATCAAAACAAAACAGTTTATTTCTCCACAGTCGATCTCTCGATTGTGTTTACCTATAGTGATAGCCCGACCATTATTTCAGAATGATAGTTTCAAATCCGGCATTGATATCAGCCGCCACAAACTGTGCTGTCGGTACATTGACACAAGACGCTATTTTAAGAGACCAGTTTTACTTTTCTCTTCATATTTATTTCAGAAAGGGTTTTTATCATGATCTCATATTGTTATTCAGTTTCTCACACTGAAATATTATATTATTAATGATATATTATCATCAATACTGTTTGTATGCGCGACAATCGCTCAGCGCGCGTTCTACAAGCTCCGCGGAGTTACCACATCAAAAGAATATCATCAGGAACGCACGGTTTACGTAGTGTGCCCTTTATCCCATTGTCGTATGAGAAAATAGGCTTATTTATGCTCTCTTGGACAAACACATTAGCTCTAATTCTATATGTTTAAATATACATTTATATTGAACTCTAAGTATCAGTATTATATTTATATCTAATCATACCCGTTTATACGAACGAACAGGTCACGTGATCTTTTCCCGCCATTGTGCCTAAACGACAAACATCAAGATGTCAGTGCGATTCTGCTGACGTTCTGCATGTGATAAAGATAAGAAATGAATACTCAAGTAAAAGATTTACGTATCTCAGACTTTGATAATGTCATCAATTTTGGCGGGAAATGATCATGCGATCCATTTGTACACATCTGCCTATTTGAGGCAACAAGTTGACTTGCATGAGCCGGAAACGTCTTCAAACCAAGTTTTAGTCTCAAGGACTGCTTGAGAAAAGGATGAGATTTGTTGGATTAGCACCTCCCTGGAATTATTTACTAACTGTTGAAAAAAAGGAGGCAGACAGGCAGACAGACAGAAAGAGAGAAAGACAAAGTTCTAGACTGTAAAAGCGGGAGCAACAACCTGGTTACTTCATTTTATATTTTATTTTTCTTGCGGCTTATGAGTAAAAGTATGTTTAACGCAAAGCCACGGGGTGTCTTGAACGACAAATTACCCTGAGTACGCATGGGAGGTACCCCTTAATTGTTTGTATTTCAAAGAGGCTTTTTTTCTTAGCAATTTTCATTATAGCAAGCTTTGACTTGGTCGAGCCATTATAGTTGAGTGCCCTCAAGGAAGTTTTCTAAAACTGATGATAAGATTACTGTATGTTTCGACGTGTTGGCAATGGAGAGTCATAACTGACGTTGGAGTATTTCTCTATGTCGGCGCAGTTATTTATATTGAATTGTTATTGTCCATTAGTGAAAGACAACTTAAACCAGGCTTTCTCAAATTCTTCCAGAAACTAACAACAATGCCAGTACCCTTGCCCTAAAGGGTTTGAACTTTGGTGTCTAAAAAGAAACTACATCTGAATAAACGTTATAAGACAACAAAGAGAATGAGTGGAGTTGTCATCATCGACAATAATTGGTAGGACCTTAATGAGTGAAACACAGCAGAGGTCTACAAGTGTTTTGTTCTTAAGAAGTCTCCCTGGAGTTTCTTTCTTTACTATTGGTCATCTACTGCAAGCATTTGTAAAAGTATTTAGTGAACATCTTTTACTATCGTTGTTGAAAATTGATCACTCTCTTTTTGGTATTGTGAGTGAGTGACGTCAAAGGGCGTCATTAGGGGGTTACTCTAGTTATTAATAGAGTTCAAGCTGAGTAATTGCAAGCAGTTCAAAGCTGTATTCCTGCAGCACGAAACATTCTGTCAAGCCAGGTAAGACATTCTTCTTGATAATTTCAGCATATATAGATGTATTGCTTGCAATACCTTTAGCAGACCAGACTAGACATGACAGAAGACACGTATATTGGCTTATAAGCAATCAATGAACATGATTTGAGTCTCATTAAGCGAACATAACGTCGTCATGATGATAAATGGTTTTTATTTAAAGTAAGTCTTTTAAGTCAATAGAATCCTTTAAAAATGCATGTTCGAGATAATGTAAAAGATACTGAGCGAACAGCCGAGAGAAGGCAATCGTTGTCTGAACCTTCATATCACGTTAGTTTTACGGCGGTATCACTACAGTTTTGTTTACTTTAATCACAAATTACTATCTATTTATCCATCCATGTCTATCTATCTATCGATAACTCACATCGTGGAATATTTGCGGTGGTTTAGTAAACGTTTTAAGCTGGGTCATAAGATGTCAACACTAGCTAAGGGGTTAGGGGTATACGTTATATAAGTACATATATATATCGTTAAGTATAATATAATATACAAGAGACTCATTTACGCCTTGATAACAGAATACTTGTATCTACTGTAGTAGCCAATGAGTGCTACTCATACTAATTGATTTCAATGATCACGAGTTTCAAGTTTCTCTAAACTCTGTTTCTCCAATAAGATTAGAAGATTCTGTATTCATCAACCACGTGACCTTTCGCGGAGGCCTGGGGAAGGGTTTCTAGACCAGGCCACAGGCATGAATTTTTGGGACCCCCCACTACTGACAATCTGTGTGCCGCTATTAAGAAATGTCGTACATGTGAAGAAGTAAATGAATTCTCGTCATATCAAGCAGTGTTTTATTGATGTATTACTTGTAACTTTGATCACCTAAGGCGATTGACATAACAGGCAATATAACAGGTCTAGCTTTTAAAAGAAGGTCGGGTTCAAACTGTTCAAAGGTCCTTCAGGTCGTTCACTACGAAATTAAAATAACTAATGAATCTGTTTTAAATTCGGACGAGCAATTTGCTTGAAAAGGCAAGCATTTCTTCCTGTAGAGCAGCTTCAGCGTAGGTTATATGTTTTGTGAAAGAGCTGCTGTGACTACGCTTTGCTGCCATCCTCTTGTGTATCAAAATAATAAACATCTTTGCCGAATGTTTTCCAAAATAAAGTTCACGCCTGTTGATCTGGCTCTATTATGATCCGGCTCTATTCCTTGATTAATATAAACTGACTACCAATGCAGAGCAAGGATTTTCAGTCTATTATCTTGTTTGATTCTCCTCTTTAACTTGTACTACATGTAGCCTGGAGGAAGTCTTGCACAATTGGATTCATTATATCAGTTATACGATTGAAAATTGATCAAACATGCTAGGTGGTCTTTGGCGTTAGTAGGATATTTAATGAAAAATGACTGGATAACAGACGGTGTATTCATAAACCCGCTCTGTATATCAGACAAACTGCACTCAAATGTGACCAACGCATGGCCACATATCATCAATAATTTACTATTTCACTTTGATACTCTGTGTTTCTCATTTAGAGTTAATCTTTCTTCCAATGCCGGTTAATCTGACACATGGATTGATCGCCCGGTATATACTGACAACGACGCATCTATTACACCTAGACTTTGTATCAGAATAAGCATTCTAGTCAGAAAGAAATGGCTGGTCGACATAGCTAGCTGGCAGCTGCTTGCGATTGAAGAGAGGTGGCTGGGTACTGAGTTATCAGAAGCATCCTCTTGCAACTGTGTGGTCAGATACGATAATTATGATGCGTTGGTGGGATTTGACTGACTAAGTGGTCAGCTATCATTTATGCATGTTAATCGTTATTTTTCACCGCACTGTGCGACTCGATCGAGTAAAATGAATCCGGTGCTCTCGACATTACATTTCATTAGTTTTCGCAGATCAAAACTATTTATGTGAAGGTAGCAATATTCGTTATCAGTTAGGAATATTAAGGTCATTTAAAACCAATATTATTTAAAATGAGGCGTTGTCTTAATACATACTTCCGTTATGAAAAGTCCGTAGCAAAAACTAGATGAATTCCACTGTGTTTTTCTTGTGTGTGCTCAGATGAGCGTATTTGAATGGCATTCTCGTAAAAAGCCAGAGCGTAAACCATAGGTAGGCTTAAGCTTCATCAAGATCAGTCCAGTTCAATTGGATCATCAATAAGAAACGATTTATTTCAATCAAGTCCGCGCCAGAAGCTCGTTGAAACCGCGCACTCTCGCTTATCAATACGACAAGTGGAATGATTTAAATAGCAAATTAAATAACAAGATGGAGAGGAATTATCAAGAAAAGAAAATATAACGAATTTGATAATTGTACTGTCCTTTGTTTTGGCGTGACATTAATATAAAGCAGGACATTAATCTTTTGAATCCTGTTTTTGCCTTCAGTAATAAACATCCTTTTTAATATGACAAAAGCTAGAAGATAATGCTGTGTTTGGGCTTGGAGTTTTCGTGATTGCAAACATCTTAAGATATGATTAATGATAAGTTATTAGCAGAAAGACATTGAAGGTAAGTCAAGTGGTTGAGAAGGCGTTCTTCGTACGCAGTTAATGAAACTCCCTATGGTTTACCACAGCAAACGAAAGTTTGACATAAATCAAATTGAGGTCGTTGTTGATGAACGACTTCACTGCCCTCGTTCAGGGTCGCTTTCAAGACGATTATCTTAAGGAAACAAGATTCAATGTTAACCTATTGAAACTATGACAGCAGATGACTTGTCTGTAGATAGATGAATGTTACAAGCGTTAGCTATAGATGTGAAACGTTTGTTCTGTTAAATTCACCTGTCATTCTCCAGTGTTGCTGGCTGAAATCGCGACGTATGTATTCAGTTTAAGGTAGGTACTTGCATTCATGGCCAATCACATTCACGTTTAGAATCGCGATCTTATTCTTTTTTCCGTGAGATAGTTCTATTCTCAAGTGAATAGAATAGGTCAATATTGGACTTTTGAGTCAAGTTGTGATTATAACGGGATCCATTTTTTTTCTAGTCTCATGCATTTTACCACACTCAACTCTTACCGCTTCCAACCTAGTATTTTAACAAATTCTGGACGGGATTTCATTTCATTTTGCGAATGTGATGTTCTGTTTATTATTCGATACAAGTTTTTGAAGTGGTTTCCTTTTTTAACTTCCTTCCTTCCTATCGAACGGTTGTCGTTATATCATTGTGTGAGAGGCCTTAATTTGTGAATGAATAATCAATTTAAGAATCTTTTCAGCGTCAACTCAAATCTATTCAGTAATTCCCGGACAGAAGCAAACAGATTCGGCAATAATAAATGAAGAAAAGAATGCAATAATAAATGAAGAAAAGAATGCAATAATAAATGAAGGAAAAATCATATCATCATTTATGAATATTAGTTATAAATATAATGTTCAATATTTTATTTCTATTTATTTATTTATCTTCTTTTTTTTTTTTTTTTTAAATTATGTAAAAACATTTACTCATCCATCTAAATAGTTATTAATATTTATTTATTCATTTATCATTAGTTCAAAATATTTATTTATAATTAATTAATTGTTTATCATTACTTATAAATATATTTCTTAGTATTTGTTTCTTGTTCTTATTTATTTCTTCTTCTTCTTATTTATCAGTATCTATATTCTATTTTAAGCGTTTGCCAAGATCCCCCAAGGGCACTAAACGCGTCTTAGCACGACAGACTTTTCACTACCCTAAATATGTTATTCAGAAAATGAGCTTTCATCATGTATTTTAAACATTATTATTATTATTATTATTATTATTATTATTATTATCATTATTATATATTTTTTGATGTTCTATACATATTTTACTCTACTTTACGAATTGTAAACGCATCGAGATTTTGAGATGCGTGTATAAAAATGTATAAAAACGTATATATTATTATTATTATCATGTAAAAGACATTTTCGGCTTGAACGTAATGTTTTCCCATTTCAGAGCACATGTCATTCCCTAGAGTATCATTTCTTTTTTTAATGGTTGTGCATGAGCAGAGACATGAATATGGATACAATCAAACAAAGAATCTTATTCTCAAGGGAATGACACGCGATCTGAAATGGGCAAAACATTGCACTAATTTAATAACACTTGATAAAATCTCATTTTTATCGACTACAGCATCAAAAAACACATTAGATAATGGATGATAAAAGATGGGTGGTACATACATTGGGGTTGAGGGAGGAAAAAGGAGTCAAAACTAGAAGCACACATGATCGTTATCATCACGAGTAGATAGATTGTTATATAATAGATGATAAAAGATGGGTGGTACATACATTGGGGTTGAGGGAGGAAAAACGAGTCAAAACTAGAAGTACACATGATCGTTATCATCACGAGTAGATAGATTGTTATATAATAGATGATAAAAGATAGGTGGTACATACATTGGGGATGAGGAGGAAAAACGAGTCTAAACTAGAGGGACACATGATCGTTATCATCACATGCCATTAGATAGATTGTAATAAATGTCTCCTTATCGATAATGGATCTGTATTGAATTAACCAATTGACGTGTGGTTGCTTAATATTAGTAATAATAGGGTTATTCTGTTGTTGAATCGTTTTGATTCTATTAAGCAACGAGCGAACCATTCGTAAGATAAGAGATTAACCGAACTATTAGCTCTGGACACGTATTGCTAAAATCCTATAGTGATTTGGAAAAAGAAAACGTTTACCTTTGGTCTGGATAGTTATTCAAGGGGTACATACATCTCTTGTGATTTATACTGACAGCTATGTCATGTCCTTTACTCTATTGAGACTGCATTGAGGTATGAACCAAGGAATGAACACTTTATTGGGTTACTAGATTTGCATGAGTAATTATTATCTAGGCCACTAGTACTACACTAAATAGAAGCTACAATATTTACAGTTCCTCATTAGAAATGGAAAATATATATATGTAAGCTCTAAACTTTAAGTAAATTCGAACTTATATAATGGCAAGTATTGAGGAAGTAATCACTATTAAGAAATTTGAAATAAAACTTACTTTGATTTAACTAACTAAGAAAGAAAGAAAGAAAGAAAAGAAAGAAAGAAAGAGCGTGTGGTAATAAAGATTTTTGGGTATTTTCAAGTGGTATGATCTAGTATAAACAGCACTATTCAAGAGCTGGCTGTAGTCGGAACAGCCTGTGATCATTTATTTAAAACTTGTGGGCACATGATAAAGCTGCTTGTAGATATCATAATCTGATGAAGAAATTTGAGTTTAATCAACGACAAACCCTTTTTTATCGTTACAAAATTAACACATTGACAGTTAATGATCGATGTTCATAAAATAATCTGAAACCTAAATATATATATTCACGATAGGAGAGACTACTGTATTGGAACATGCCAGCGTTAGTCATCGTCGGCTGCATGAAACCATTACTGTATCATGGCGGCTTCAATGCCGCAAACCGCGATTTGCTGGTTTAAGTATGCATGTTGCATTGCCTGTTCTTGACCATCGGTTTGTGGAGTTATTTGTAGTAATGTATCAATGGTAAACAAGTTTTCGATGACAAAAAAGACGATGCTTGTTTTACTTTTCTGTTTTATGATACGAATATGAGATTCATTGAGGTCTCTTTTTTTGCACAACGCTCATGATTGTCATCACCTCCATTATCATCATCTGCAAAAACGAACCTAAAAAACATCAAATTTGTCGAACCTTGAAATAATCTGGTAGGGTCGTCGTCTGATCGGTTGAACAGGACTTACTCAAAGATTTCCAACACCACCACCACCACCATCATCACCATAATAATAATATTAATAATGGGGTGCTTCTATAGCGCATTTCACATGGTCTCAATGCGCTTTACATTAATGACCAGTGGAGGACTTTACGGGCTGCATATTAAGGCGCTAGTAGCTGCCGTGCAGCTTACAATCATCAGTGATTTGTTAATACATTAGTGTTATGCCTCCAAATTGGCTGTTGAACCGGGAGACAATCCCCTACTCTTTCACGAATAATTCAACAGGTTCTTTTATGTCCCCCATTTACTGTAGGTTAGGTTAGGAAGGGTTGGGAGACAGGAACGACGGTTTAAAGTCCTTATCCGAGAAGACTTGAAGGTCTAACCATTTGCAGATATTATTACAAAGGCAGCACCTTCTCCTTAGTTATTCAAAGACCCTGAGTGTTGGTCCGGCCGAGGCTTGAACCACGACCTCCCGCACAACAGATCGACGCTCTTACCAACTGAGCTAACCGGGTGGCGGTTATCACCAACACCATCAACACCATCATCATCGCCACCACCACCGTTATCATCATCACCATCATAATCATCATCATCATCATCATTATCACCATTACCATCACCATCATCACCATCACCTTCATCATCATCAACGTTTATCATCATCAACATCATCATCATTATCATCACCACCATCATCAACACCATCACCACCACCATCATCACCACCATCATCAACACCATCACCACCACCTTCATCATCATCAACGTTTATTATCATCAACATCATCATCATTATCATCACCACCATCATCAACACCATCACCATCATCACCACCATCATCAACACTGTTATGTTTAAGGGTTCAACGGTAATCGTGGTGTTATCCAACTTATTTTATTATAACTAAAACGTTTTACATACGTTGCTCCCCGCCATGTGGTCACACACCGCAATCACGTGACCACCACAAGTAGCCCAAACTACATAACAAACACCATCACCACCATCACCACCACCTTCATCATCATCAACGTTTATCATCATCATCAACATCATCATCATTATCATCACCACCATCATCACCACCATCATCACCACCATCATCACCACCATCATCACCACCATCATCACCACCATCATCACCACCATCATCACCACCATCACCATCATCACCATCATCACCACCATCATCACCACCATCACCATCATCATAATCATCAACTTTAATAGCGTATTAACTTTCTCGTTTCACTCTTCTGTAGCCTTTTCCTCTGCGTTATACACGCAACGTCGGTAAGAACATTCTTCACTTAGCTTGTTATTTGTAATATCACGCGTACGACTAGTTAACTCGTGAGATTTTTCGTAATTCCGAGCCCCGATGATGGGCGACATGTTTGAAAGCTCGGTAAAATACACATTGTAAAAAAGGCGTAGCCGATACGATTGTCTTTGTAGAACTATGGTACCTAAGAACTAAGGCCTATTGAATCATCATAATTACTATTAAAAACATAATCCTCATCATCAAGAAGTACGCGTGGTTTGTCTTCATAAATACATAAATATGTTTAAGATTCTCGTTTACGACAAACGTGAAACGTCAGTTGACAATTAAAAAGTTCTTTAAAATTAGTGAAAAGGAATCGCAATGATCTTCAAGTAGTAGATAAACAAAAGAATACTTGTCTTTGTCGAGAAGGTTTACAAAAGGTAAAGTGAAATGTAGGGAAACGATGGAAACGTGGTCAAGTTTGCCGTTTGCGGGAAGGAAAAACGGGAATCTTAATCTGCCTATTATATATTATCGTCACGACACCGGAACAAAGGTCGTAAAGATAGAAAACATTCATAGTGCAAGAATAGAATATATTCAAGATATTGAGTTCTCTCTTCTCGAATAAGTGCGTTTCCTCACATACAGGCTTGATACCGTTTTATCATAATATTAAATATACATTAACAAACACTCCTCTACTTGCTAATAGCAAGAACCGTTAATGATTAGTTGCAGCACACCAATAAAGTCTAATTATCTTCACAAAGAAAGACATTCAAATAATCCATGTAGGATTATCAGCTTTTTTCTCAATCAATTAACGTTTTTGTGAAGCTCGATAAGAAGGTGTCATAGTCTTGTTAACTGAAAATGTCATCAAGACGCATATGTTTAGAAAAAAACAAGCTAACATGAATGAGGACAAATTCAGTCTAATATGCTTCATTGTCAAATTGGTCCTCGAGATGTTTAATGGTTAGAAGTGTTGTTACAAGTGTTAATTCGGCACTATTCTTGGTGAGTTTTGTAAAATAATTTTGTGTATTAGCCGAACAAGAACAATGTTTATATATATAATATCTGTGAGGGCGTGAGAAAGGGTTGAGTGCTGTGAGTTTTACATAAATATACATTCGTACGATTGAGGAAAAAGCAGCAGGTTGTAAGATTTAGCAAGATGACCAATTCCTTTAAGGCTCATTAGAACGACATTCCGTTAAAGCATCCAGAAAGCATTACACCACCTCGTTTTTCTCCCATCATTATTCGCCACTTTCTTTCGCGATACCATCATTTTTTTTCAAATCCTATTAGCATAACATTACGAACACACGGAAAATAGAAGTACAAGCAAATGCATGATTTTAAAGAAACAATGGACATTTTTGAAATTCTTTATAAACAGTACTAAAATATTTTTATGTAATTGAAGTTTTGTTGTCTTCATTTTTTTGGTTTCTATGGAACTCTCTACAATATTATCATTAGATTTCAGTATATTATTTGTCATCCAAAATCTATGACAAATTGAATTCCAAATCTATATTGTATTTATTAAGATATACAATGTTAATTTGGATCTTTAATGTTGTTCCAATATCAGTACTGACAAGATCTAACTGAGATAGTTAGATTTTGTACGTGAAGGTGCGGGCAGTAATAATAATAATAATAATAATAATAATAATAATAATAATAATAATAATAATAATAATAATAATGATAATAAAATAATAATAATAAAAATAATAAAAATAATATTATTGAGACATACTATAATTTTGTATAAAGATCATTGATATAATTTTAGGTCTAGTATTGCGAAATAAAGATTGGTATTATTATTTATTAAAAAAATAATAGGTCTATTGACTCATTATTAACAAATAATGTTATTTATAGATAATAATAATTATTATTTATTAAAAATAATAATAATAGGTTTATTGACACATTATTGCAATATAGACAGTGAATTGCAATATGATACTAATAGATATTAATAGATAGAAAAAGATTCAATTATAAAAATACACAAGTTCATAGATTTATTACAAGGATCGTGTTGAAGGCAAAACTATGGTTTCACGACATACGAACTCGTCTAGGTAAAACATTCAACTATTAAAAACAAACCACTTCATATATATATAAATAGAAAGAGAGATTGTTAAAGTTCAATGGAAGCCGAGAATTAAAGTGATGGATGTGGGTTGGTGTGATGTCGATAAAGTTAGTGATATTATCATCATTTCTTTCTTGATCGACCTCTCACTAATTTATCCACCTGCTCTGTGGTTAAGACAGTAGAAATTGTCCTAGCGGTTAAACATTAAAGACATAGTTGTATTCTAAAAAAAAGCTCTGAATGTTTGTCTTTCTTAGTTAAAAAAGAGAGGGGAAAAACAACGACGAAAAACCGCTGTGCAAAACGCTTGCATGTTCGCCTTAGTTTAACATGTGTTCCACGCATGCGTAGCTATCATTAGTCCTAATACAAGTTCTTGATGTTAGATGTGATGATAAGATTGAATCTACTGATAATATTCTTGTTCTTATCATAAACCCTCAGAATGAATATAGCTTTTATGCTCAAACTAATCCAATTTTTTAAACCTTATCTAGATTTTTTAGAATTTGCTAAGACAATCCTTTTGAGTGTGTGCGTTCCGCTACTCAGGAGTTGGTTAGAGGAAGGAAACAACTGATCTATATAATGTTTAAAATATATTCATCCAATTTAGGGGGGGAAACTTAAATTATTTTTCCATCAAAGGTCTCGCCCACGTCGGTTTCTCGTCTAAATATCCTGATAAGTAATGTTTCTATGTTATTATTTTAAGCTGTCTACTGAAACAAAAACAAAGACTTTCTCGTTGACATTATCGTTGACATCAACAAATGCAAATATTTATGTATTTGAGGACTGAAATGAGTAACTGGAGAGAGTTGGGCGCGAGAAGAAACGGGGGGTCTGGTAAATATCATGGTATGGGGTTCTGAAAAATATAAACACCCATTAAAAACAAAAGTCTATCAAAATAAGTCTTTCCCTGTTTTACTAAATGATATTGTTTAACACTGCTAGGAGTTTCGAAATATCTCCGATAAAGAATCACAAGAAATGATCGTGATTGACTCAAATCATGGACTATAAATGTGACAGAATTGACTGCAGAACTCATTTTTTTCGCTCTTCAAATCTTTCACTTCGTCGTACTTTTACGCATTGTCAATGTTAACAATGAAACAATACTGAGTTTATTACCATATTAGGGAACTGGCTGGCTCCAGCAGGATGGAATACAAATATCATTATTATTAATGAAGTTCAGGAAACAAAATCAAAATAAATAGTTCAAATCTGATCCACTTTTGAGTTCCTTTTTTTCGCTATTGGTTTCGTTTTTTCTTCTTTTTGTTTATGAAGATTTTATCAAGAAACTTAACGAATCTTTATTTTATGTTTATACATATTTATTCAGAGATTAAGTTCGCAATATCCGATTTATCATGACTCCGGCGTCATTCACAAAAAGTTCAACAAATAATAAAAGAATGAAAGCTTAGTTTTTAGTTTACTAAACATCTACGTAGGTCCTAAATATGCCAATTATACACAGTGACGACGGATATATTAGAAGTCAGACTAGATGAATAAAGCAGAGGGAAAAAGGATGAAGTGATTCAAATACTTGGGTTACAGGACAGGAATTCGACGCACGACAACCACGGACTAACATATCATACGACAGGTATT
Organism: Actinia tenebrosa; assembly: GCF_029948245.1. Lineage (NCBI taxonomy): Eukaryota > Metazoa > Cnidaria > Anthozoa > Actiniaria > Actiniidae > Actinia > Actinia tenebrosa. Next base: position 9,030,802 of record NW_028292578.1, read on the forward strand.
TGTTTCCAGTTACATAAGACATTAATTCTTGTTTCAAAAAAAATTATTAGCCAACTATTGTAAAAATAATTCGACTTTTCTTTGACTAGAGAGGCAATCCTGCAGGACGAATTAATCTCGTCGTGAAATCAGTTCGTAAAGTCGATAAGTGTTCTCTGATCAGGTCCGTTCCATGTATTCAGTCGGGTCCTGTTTTATTAAATATTAGACTTTTTTCTTAAATTAACGACTTAAAAAAGGAGCGTTTCATAGAATAATTTTGTGACTTGAACCGTATGCTTGCGAGAAAAATTTGGTCTATGTCTTTATTTCATATCTTTTAATCTTCAAAAAATGAATAACAATTTAGAAAACAACAGCGCGAGGTTGAAAATTTACTAGAATCACCTTTTATGGAGGAGATATGCTTTATCATATACTATTGAATGCTAATCTTTTATCAAGAAATATTTTTTATTTTTCAGCACCTCAAAATTAAAAATTATTTATTTAAGAAGCTTAGATGTAAAATTTAATACAAAAAATATTAAAAAGGGATTTTTGTTCAAATAAATAAATTATTAGCTTAGAAGAGGGCTATAGTCTTAGGTGACTGATATTATGGACAATCAACATAATTTTCACTTTTAAATTATCAAGTTTGCTAGAATGTTGTGTGTGATGTTCGGTGTTCGATGTGTGATGCCTGCCTTAAGTAAACACGTTAGTTGAGGTTTCCAACCTTATTAATCTTAAAATACAAGTGAAATTGTTGACAATGGACGGAAGTACATTAGAAACACAAGAACACCTTCTAACAATTGACATAATTAACAAAAACTAATTGCCATTGAAGGTAAGAGCAATTCCACCTGTTTTGACTCGAATACATTCAGCATGATATTTATTTTCATCGTATAACTTGTCTTCTAGAGGTTTGTGTGTTGATTTTAATTGTAGCTTTCGCCACTTCAAAACTAGAATCGATTAACGATGCTTCACAGAAGTAGAGAATTATTTTCAATCCACTTAGTCTAATGAGGAGAAAAGATTTCTTAGACGATCGGTTCTGTTTCAAGAACGGAAAATGAAAAATTGGAGTTTTGTTCTGTAATGGTTTGAAATTGAATTCCCGTCTGATCCGGCAGGTACTAAATAAAATCGCTAGTTTTTGCTTAAATACACCGGCACGTTAATAACGAAAACGTATAAAGACTTACATGATTTCAGTTGTCGTTTGATTCCAATTGAATTCTTTAATTTACACACCTTAGTGCAGCAATTTTTAGGTTTCCTTAATCAGTTCTTCTGATAATAGACTGAAAATTATCACTCCTTTGGCGAAAGCTTTGTTCTGAAATTCCTCGTTTTTAATCAACAACTTCCCGGGCATTGATTGCAGTTCTTCCGGAAAAAAGACTCACGATAATCACTTAATTCGGCTTTAATAAGACAGAAAAAACTCTATGAAAAAAGCAATATAGTCTATGTATTGAGGTCTGTGCTATGAATGATAAATGTAAATCTAACGTTATAGTTTCTTTATGGACGGACTGAATATTTATTTGAAATGGTGCTTGGTGTGCGGAATCATATTCTTGGACTAAGATAATAATATTTCAACACTAATTTACCTGTAATTTTCTAATGAAAGATATTGATACTTTTTGGTATCATATTTTATCAGTGGTACGTTTAATGCATGCATAGTCGTAGGGATGTGGTGAAGTTTGCTATCGTGGGTAAGTTAGGTTATTTTAGGGTTATTCTACCCTGCAGTTTTATAGTTAGCGTGGGTCGCCGAGTGCGTATCTGATGATAAAACCTCAAGACTGTCGGGCTGTTGGTCGCATCATCAGACATATTTCCAAAACTTTAGTTAGAAACTGTGCCATACATGAATAAAAATCCTCCTTCTATATTATTAAGATTACAGCATTGAAAACGGCTTTAATCATTGAACAACACCTAACTCAGGAATCGTACAAATTCGATTATGTTGGCTAATGAGTTTTGTACACAAGCTTATCAATTTTTCAAAAAGTCTTGCATGTAGAAGAAGATGAGATTAATGAAGATGATTCTGACTTCGTGTAAGCCTGTAATGAATTATGCCAACACCTTACTTAGATTAAGTAACTACTCATGATGGTTGTCAAGGTGTCACATCACGTGACTTAACCTTTCATCCTCCCAGGAGATGTGAGGGTTTTCTCAATGAAAAATTAGTTGAACTTGAAAAATCCAGTTAAAAATTTCATGAGATGGAGTTGAATAATGAAGTAAAGTATAACAAGGCATAGAATAGGGTCATACTAATGATATTGTCCAGCTGTCATGCCATGAGCGGTACATATACTCTATTAAGAAGCACGTATCTGCCGTAGGGGAACAGAAAATCGGAGTACGAAATCCTATGTACTGCGATCCTTCAGTCTCCAATTTTCAAACTCCCACTGTAACAAAAAATGTTATTGATGAAATTAGTTGAGACTATCATCGATGTGGGACTCCATCGCACCCGTAGCGACTCTGCTTAGTGAGCTTGAGTGGAATTTTCTTAGACTAATATTTATTATTTATCTCGCTACTACTGACCATTATCACCTTGGCTTAGGGCAAACTTTGTCAGAAAGATCTTAGTTACTCAGTGGTCCTTCCACCATCTATATTTTAAATCGAAGTGTAATGAGTGAGATGAATATGTTCTAGAACACGTCAACTTATATACATGTTTATAGTATGATGTACCGCCACTATCCTCAGGCCGGGTCCTCTGTCTCATGTGAAGTATCTTAAAGCAATACAAATGTTTAGATTTGAAAAGTGTTACTCTTTTCAATAAATTGCCTACTTATATTAAGCATAGTTATTTTCACTAACTCAGTAATATCAAGCTGCTTGAGGCAAGTTTTGAGTTTCAGTTCACAGTCGCGACAGTACTCGTACTAAAGTGTTCATGCTATAGTCTAAAAAGTACTGTCTTTTATTTAACTGCGAAAATCAATCTTCAGTTTTAAATACATTACTTGACTATTGGTATTTTGATCGTTTGATTTTTACCTAAGGGTTTGTGCCACGCTGATTACCGAGTGTATCCTAGGGCAACTTTTTGCACGGATTTGTGACTGCACAGGAAGAAAAGTAGACTGAATGTGAGTTGGAATCAACGACAAAGATATCAATTAAAAGACTAAAAGAAAGATTCAATATTGGACAAGAATAGCGTTCAATCTAAAAGGAATAATTTTTTTTGTCTTATTTAAACGAGCGGAAACGACAATTGATGACAACCATCGCAACTAAGACAACCACAGAAAGATAAAAACACTATGTCCTGCTTTTTAGTTGAGATTTATTATTGATATCTGTACTAATAGTACAATAATATTATCCTCGTGGCGAGACTAGATGTTGTATTGACCGAGGTCCATGCCACAGTCATTTACCTGCGGCATTACTAAATTAAGGAATGCATGTATGTATATGTATGTATAGGAAGAGAAGTCCCGCTAAGAGCCGAGAAATTACTAATCAAAACACTCCTTGGTGCTAAGAAAAGGTTTATAGAGTAATAACTTCCCTAGTAATGAAACAATAGGCGTGTATATTAATGGTTTGTTAAGCAATTTCTCTCTAGGAACAAGCCGCCTTGTTATATTTAGGAAGTAATGAAGAAGATCACATGAAGTGCAGTAATACTCCCTCCTCCTGTTTTCAAATACTTCAAAGACGTTCCTTCGTCTCAACACGTCTCAACTACCTCACTACTCAAATATTGAAGATAGAACTCGCTAATAACTAACCTTATCCGGTCCGTAAACCAGGTTTTTTATGAAATCGTTTCTGAGAATTATTTGTAACATTTTACACACCATATAATGATCGCGCCTGGACTATGCGTAAGTAAATCAGTTAGTCGGCAATGAGTACTGGAAGACATCAGTGGTAAAAGTGGTATAACAGCAGGTGTTGTAGGAACTAAGGCAATGTTTCATTTGTACTCAGCTCGACTTTATTAAAGTATTATTTTCAGAATGATTTACTAAATGATGTTTACAAAAATCTGGATTTTTATTAATGTTTGTTATTTGAAAAATCTATTGAATAACATCAATGAGTGTTTACAGTTTAGACGGTGCGAAACATCACGTTCTTACAGAATACGGAACTCAACAAAATTCAAATCAAAATTCCAGGTTTTAATATAAGGAATATGTTATTAATAATTGATCTATTTTATTACTGGGAGTATTGCACCTTAGGGATTGTAATAGGTCTTGAAATAAATTAACAGAGTGCGCTGGCTGATAGTCACTGTGGACAGTTGGATTTCTGTTTAATAGACGGACATGCTGGGCACTTAATACTTTTAACCCTGGCTGGTTATAATACTTATAGAGTTGAACAGGTTAAAAGAAGGAACAATGGTGCCGACTTGAATACTATTTAAAACTAGAACGTTGATTTGAAAAATGGGAATTCAATAAGATTACGAAATGACGTGTCATTGGATGGTGGTAGTTTGGCCGGCAGTTAAATGGTTTTATATCGATTATATACATAGTTCTGTTATTGATTGGCTTTCAGACCACTTCTCCTCGCTCCGAGGTAACTACTAAATAGAGAGGTAAAGAACGACAGATCTGGATACAATCCTTTACTGCTATAAGGTAAGTACAATTTTTCATTCCCTTCCAATATACTACTAAATGTAGAATTCAGCTTGAAGACATCCTAGTTAATATACATAGTAAACAAGAGAGAATGACTTTACTCTTCATCGCTGTGCATCGATTCATTTATTCTTTTTTACAATCTCTCGGTAAAGAATTCGGGTCGGCGTGTTTTCTGATCTGTATCTGAAAAATTCCCTTAAGGAAAATAAAAGATACGCAGGCTAAGCGGTAAAATGAAAGGTTAAAAAAGGTTTATTGGTTTGAATGAATACCGTGATAAATTAGCACGACATTATCTTAGTACTTTTGCTCAAGGTTTAGTCTTTTAGTGCCGGGTCAGATAGTTGTGCAAATTATCTACCGACACAACACTAAGTGATATTATTGTGACGAAACCAGTTTTCCTTTGCTTGTTAAGAGTGACCTGCTGCACGACAGTTACATATATTACTCCCCCTAACTCTATTAGTACATTATTCTCCTTCTTCACCCGCTAATAGTACGTTCTTCTCCCTCTTCCCCCGCTATTACTACATTCCGCTCCCCCCTCCCCCCCCCCCCCCCCCCCCCCCCCGGTATTCAGTATGCACATTTAGTATTCCATTGCGGATTTAATTATCTTTTTAATCAGGGGGGACAAGTGGGGTTTATTTAGGGCAACAGGGTTGCGCGCCACTACCACTAGTCCGTTGAAGTACGTACCGCTCTACCTAGCTATAACAAATCGAACATTGAGCTGGTTAAGAAGTGCACCAATATAAGAATGCTAAAATCTTACATTAATCCTATAGAAATAGATATAGATATAGAATTCAAAATACTAGGCCACTCTTATAGTCACAAACATTCGTCCTTCCTTATGCCCACATAACTACATCTCTCGACTGGTTCCCTCTCGACGCAATGATCTAAACGAGGATGCGCCAGCTTATTTCAAGAACTTGGTTTTCCTCCTCAAACGCACAAGAGTCGGCTAATACACAAACAAGTACTTTTTTCATAACAGGTGCTGTAAACTTTGAAACACTTTCATTGTCAGACTATCTACGTCTTGAGGCCACTTAAATCTTTAAAAAAAAAATCATTTTAGATGGCATATTAGTTTGGAACGTCTTATTAACGGGTATTTTTTACATTTTTCATAGTCTATATATATATATATCAGTTTTATTTCCTTTTATAATAATGTCCTTTTATAGTGTTTATATTGTAAAGAGGATCGAAACTTTGTCACAAAAAAGTAAATGAATGCCATACACGCGAAAATAAGCATATTAATGCGAGCTTTATTTGTTCTCAAAAATCATTAAGAATGAATGAAACAGTGAAATTGAGCTAATATGATACAGACCTCCACAGAAATGAATGTAGAAAATATTGATATTACATTACACATGAAAAAAATAACAATTCCTTGTTTTCGCGAGGGTAGCACTTAATAGCCAGTGGCTAACAAACCTGTTGCCCTCGTTCCATGATCGAATGACAGAGCAGAAAAATGACAAGGCTGCTACTTTCGCCTTTTTTCCCTTTATCTCTCATTCATGCTTAAAAAAGGTTTAGTGTTTCATTCGTGTCTCTTGTGCTTTAAACTTTTCACAAAATTCTGCTAACTTCGAGCAATTCTACTTCGAGGTATTAGCGAAAATGTTAGTTTTTTGCTGATCAAAATATCATCTCTCCCAACGTTCAGGGCTATATATCTCAAATAAGCATTAATTAAATTTCTCCAAATTTTGGTATTTTGTTAATCAGGCCAAAAAGAGCCTGTTTATGAAATATAAAGCTTATTAACGCATAAACGGCGAAAGTAGAACCCGTTTTTCTGCCCTGTCTGATCGAATTGGAATTTAGGAGTTGGTTTTTGTGGAACAAAAAAAAACAAAAACGGAGAGCCCAGAGACAAAAAACCTCGAAGCGCATACGACTCCGCGGGACTCGAACCCGGGGTCGCATTGGTGAAAACCGAGCGCAGTTATGACCTTTACGCCACCCGTGCTTCACAAACCAGGAAAAGAAAAATGAGACACGGAAAAATTGGGAGCGATCAACAAGTAAACAATATTTTACAACTACAGCCAAACCACGTGCCATTCCCTTGGGGGGAGGGCAAAGGGGGACTGAAGCCCCCCTTCAGCAAAAAAATCCGCCCTTGTGTATATTAACGACTTTTTTGTGTACTGGTAATATTTGAGTTAATAGCCAGGAGTAATATCTTATCCCTAAGGTTTTTAAAATTGATATATCATGCTAAAATTAATAGATCTATCTAAATTAATTAACATTAATTGAACTATCTAGTGGTTATCATGTGCGCAGATGTATTCCTTCAAGCCTATAATATTACTTTACTTACATCTATAAATAAATAGGTGGTGTTTGACTCGGGAACTCTGAAACTGTAGTTTATATCCATTTTAATTTCAACTTCACAGTTTTCTTATTCGTAAATAATTCAAGACTCGTGCACAGAAAAACATGTTTTAGCGTGCTCTGCTCTAGATCTAGTCTCACTACAGAGTTCTTTCAACTACTTCTACAACCATCGTCGTTTATTTGCAAATTACTTCGGCAAACGAAATCAAGACGAAATAGGAAAAAAACCTGGCCCGCAATTTTTGGAACGTTTAACGTTCCACAAACCTATTCGGAATGAGTTCGTCACCAGTTTGTCTTGAACGTACTCCTGATAGCAGAACTTGGTTTGGTGAATTCGTAGGGGGAAAAAAGAAAGCGATGCTTGCGAGACGGTTTATCCAGTAGTAAAAGTTGTGAGCGAGATCAGTAGTATTCTTTTGTAATGATCATGTTTGAAATTAACCTCAGCGGTGTCTCGGTAATTTTCAGCTTTACACAAATACAGATATTTCAAGCTAGTAGTATTCCCTCACGCTGTCTAATGATTACCAATGTACCGAAAACATGTAAGACCAATATACAAATACAAATATATACTTTACAAAATAACAAAATAAGCCAGCTCAGTTTAGAGATGCATAAATTAAATGAGTATACACCTATTTCAAAAAACAAAAACGTTGTCATCGCCAAAGGCGATCGCAGGTCATTCCTACATGGAAATGGTTCCGTTGAATACAAAGAACGTTCATTGAATCAGTCTCAGCACGAAGGTCCATGTTCTTGACGAGAATAAGAAGCAGAAACACAAGTCATTCTAGCTATTCTTGGATCTTGGAATGACCTATCCCCATTCGCTTTTCGCCTATTTCCTCTCGCCTTCAATGGCGATGACAATCTTTTTTGAAAAGGTATATCTGTATTTTGTTATCACAAAGTTACAGAGATTTCCAGACTAAATTTTGTCATTTTTCACTATTTTGAAATAGAAAGTAATTACCTATCTTGCCTAACGATTTTTAATTATCGCAAAGATGTTACTGCTAATTCAAAATCCTGTTTGGATCGACATTATGTACTTTTGCTACGGTTATCTTAGAATATGAAATTCAATGATAATGATCTGGTTTATGGCAGATTTATCCCGTGACATTCAAGATAAAACTAGTATAATACTTTTGGCACAATGTTAATGGCTTCTCTTATTACTTTGAAAAATTCATCCTGGTGGGGAGTAATTACAACTCGTTTCAGTTTCCTAGGAACCACTTCTTTTCTTATTGAAAATGTGCGCGTAACCCTGATCAGGATGTTAGTAGCGGCGGTGCTATGCACACATACATCAATTTAGGCAGTAATTCTGTATTGGTCGAATAGTAGACTTAACTGGAGGAAAATAAACGAAGTCGGTTATTAATGACTTTACTTCTTGCTGTTACAAAAAAATATTGAGGTTCGTTCAAACAAAATATGAATTTGTTACCTAATTTCACCTGTTAAGAACAAGGCATCAATCAGCGGCACATCCGCCGTAAAAATTGCCTTTTGGTATCAGTCTTAGGTACACATAACGTTTGAAAACCAACTCATTATTGGATGCACTTAGTATAGGTAATAAACATCCTTGAACCCAGACTTGTATTATTTGAATAGAGATCTCAAGAGCAAACAGCGATTCATTCGAATGAAATTCAAGAAGATAACAAAGATAGTAATATCTGTGGCATCGGGACATTCGCTTTTGGGTCGATTAGTAAGTCTTCTTAAGATAAAAGGCGGGGAAAATGGTCAGGAAACATCAACGATCGCCTCCATTGGATAAATGCAATGTTTGATAGTTTCCATCAAGATCAATGTCATTGGTCGCCAGCAGGAATCGACTCAGTAATTAACAATCTTGACCGCATATTTGGTTTATTGGACCAACTTTCAATATGAATGCGTAGCCATAAGCTATTTATTCAAGAGCGACCCTGCTTAAGTCCTGGCAACTTATGGCAAATAGTCCTGATTCCCTACATAAAAAAGGTAAATATTGAGACACTGTAAATTCAAATATAACCAAACGAAATATTCTAAAACAAACATAGAATTATGAGTTTTACGTGAAATGGGCTTGATATCCCGCAAACACATTGGTAAGACTAAATAACGTCTACCAGCAATGATACCATTTCAAAGCTACTTTGAAAGCCTTGAAGTTGCCAGCCATATCCTTAAAGGAACAAAGTCTTAACCTCATCATAAATATATGTAAAGTCTTTCTGGTTTTTTTTTTTTTTTTTTTTTTTTTTTTTTTAACATATCTTGGTTTTCTATCATATTTAAGAAGGGAAGGTTATGCGTACAAGAACAGATGTTGACACCGGATGAGGCGGGAAAAAAAAAAACCAATGAATAAATCAAATATGTCAAATATAGAAAGAACTAATAACCATCAATTCATCCGATGACCTTCTGAAAGTATTATTTCAAAATTTACATTGACTTTTATTTAGTTTTCAATTTAGTTTTTAATAAGAAAAAAAATTGAATTAAAAATAAGGTTTTGATTAACATTTCAAAAAAGCATTATTTTTATACCTGCTCGGAAATTAGAACCGAGTGGACTGAAAGGATGAGGTTTATAATACTGCCAGGTAAAACCATAACAAGTAAAAATATGGGCTTTAATTTGTCTGGTCAGAGAGTTAGAATTATCAAAACTTGGTGTAGCTTTAATGTGAAATGATATACGATTTCAATCATGGGAATCATGTGCGGTTAGTCGAGACAATAGGTCAATATTGGCACGCTTTGCGTCACTTTATATAATCTAATTATAAAGACCCGTAAGCAAATCATATACAGTGTATATATATATATATATATATATATATGAAATATGTACAGCAATATGCAGAGAATTTAATCCATTCTTAAGAAAATTTAAAAAAATAAAAAAAATAACAAAAAAACAATCGAAAGAAAAGAAAAATATCCAACTTCTGAATTTTAGATGACCTGATTTTTTTCCGTGTTCAGATGTCTACAACAGAGCAAATTTTAATAAGATCATGGCCACAGGCTTCTTTTATCCCACAATTAATCAAGCAAAGTAGATTTTTTGCGCCTCCCTGTTGGCTCGATAGGTTGGGCATTGGAGATTGCGGTAATTCGTGGGTTCAAATCTTGGGCGGATCCGGCAAAAGTCTTATAAAATATCCGAGTATCTTTGCTCTAAAATATCTGCAAATGGTCTGACTCTTCGCCGTGTCTCGTACGACCATTCATTCAGACTGAGAAGTGAAACATAGAGAGCCATAAGTTAACCAGTGCTAAGTTGCAGCTTACGTTTCGCCCACTCTAAAAAATAGATTATTGTTATTTGTTAGCAGCCATTGCTTTCGTTCAAATAACGAGGCCCCGATGGAAGTCCTATACAAGAGAAGAAAGCCTTCTTAGTAATGACCACATACAGGACTCATTAACTAAAAACAGAAATTAGAAGACCTCATACAGTGGTCATGAGCTTAAATGTGAGATTGTTTGGTCTTGCATTTAAAACGTAGATCAATAAAACGAGATTTAAGATAATAAACTGGGATATTGGGGTAAGATGCTGGGAATATCATATCAATAAAGGCCGGTATATCATTTACAATGCAGAAAAATCCATCAAATATTCATCATTTTTCTATTAAAAAGATGACATTAGATAGATGCTCATGGGCACTGAAAGCTTTTGGCTTTAAACGCGGTATCCGTTAGTGCATGTAACAATTCTTCTAGTACGGCATGAGTATAATGTTGAAATACTACACAACGCATGTTTTAGTCAAGTGCAGACGAAAGAGTTTGAATAACCGACAATACTAGTTCAACCTGACGATGCGTTTTCTGTTTTTGTTGTTAAAACGGCTTAATAGTTTTACTTCGTTTCGTATTTCTACTCGTATGTTCAATGTACTGTGGCCTTTAGAAATATCTAGATTCATTACAAAACGTCAGTTCGTGTAATATCCTCTATGTCATTAGAGAGCGGGTTCTATAGGTACGTATTGCCTTTCCTGGACGTATATTATGGTGATTTATACTTTCCCTTAGCTCATACATTTATTTGGTGTTTTATTTTGTGTGTGTTTTTAAGACAAAAAGCAAGGAAGTCCTTGCTAATAGCTTTTACTTTTCAAATAGTTTAATTTTTTTTTAAATATTTGCCCAGATACGGAATAGTGATCCCGATAAAAATAAATCATTCTGTAAGTTTATTTAGACTAAAGGTTAACAAACGTCCGTGCCTTGCATCGGGACGCACTAGTTTGGAAAGAGAAGACAGAAGTTTGACTTCATTTTCGTTTTTGGCCGTAGAAGAAAAAATTGAAATTAATCGAAATGGGGGAGCGACAAGCAACCAATCACAAGAAGAATCATCCCATTAGAGATTCTGTTAATTATTAATAAAAACAAGATTAAAATCTTCAGTTCTCTTCCTTTCTCGCATTCACTTTCCCCCTTGCATAAAAGTCGGCAGTCGTGAAGTTCTGATATCAATTTATACAAATAAGTTATTGAAAGTTCGTATATTCTTGTCATGTGTGGAATATGTCTAAGGCAACATTTAGACGAGAAGGAATAATTAAATACATACGAAGTCATTACCAGAACACAAAAACGGCACAAAGTACTCTAGCCTGACTCGTGCTATAGAGGACTTCCACCAACTACATCGAGGTTAGTCCTAATATAAACTGACATTAATACAGGCATTAGGTGAGTAGATAAATTATTATCGAATATTTACTGTACTAATTCGGAGAGTTAAAAACTTTAACACCTTTTAGTTCCGGGAAATAATAATAATAATAATAATAATAATAATAATAATAATAATAATAATAATAATAATAATAATAATGTAAACATGATATATACAGACAAATAAAACTTGCCATAATAATAATGATAATAATAATAATAATAATAATAATATTTTACAACCACCACTTCCCATACGGGGCTCTTCCGTGAGGAATTCAGTGCCTTACTTTTAATGCAAAACATGTTGATTATATATAGAGAGTAGTATCGACTAGCTCTGTTAACCCGCGCTGTTTTGTTAGATATACGCTATTAGTGTTTGTAGTATCGCGGGTTTATGAGGGTTAACGTTATAGCCTTAAGTTTTAAAATGCCCTTTTACCATAATTAGATCTTTATGAATCTTTTAGGCTCAGGTCAAACGTCGAACTTCACTGAACCGACGTTCACTAATGACATTAAAGAAGATCGCCTTTTGTTATCCATTGTTCCAATTAGGTTCTATTCATGTGAAGGTCAACGTTTGACATGAGCCTTAGCAGTCTAACTAATTGCATCAATCTTAATAATTCGTTTTCTCAAGGTTGCGTGCGCATCCAAATTGACGGGCCACAAAACTGAAAAACGCAAATTCAGTAAATTGAAAAGACGGTTTTGTATTTGAAGAGGAGAATAAACGATTTGATGAATTCTTATCGGAATATTTTTTGATAGCAATGCCACATGATAATACTCGTGTTCTGGTACCATGGCCCGTCAAGTTCCTTAAATTTGGATGCGCACGTAACCTTTAAAAAACTGTCTATTAAACCCGCAAATGAATAGACCAGAGCTAGCTGAATCACAGCAAACACGTATCAGCCTACAAGACCGGTGATAATCATTAACCACCAGGTAATCTGACTAGGCGCGCAAACTATGATTTCGTTATTGAAAAAAGAATCAATCCCATCGACCACCGCACGCTAAATTCACTTGAGTTTCGTGGAGGCCATCTTGAAAATAAGATAAATTTATGCAACTTTCTCAGTCGCAAATAGACCTTTTCTTGTTGAAAACTAGACACTCTCAATAACAGATATGAAGCTTTACTAAAGTTTAAAAGCATCCTGCAGATTGCCAAGGACTCAAGAGCAGCAAAAGTTGTGGAGTTTGTAGTTAAAGTTACTCAAGAACTGAAATGGAGAAAGTTTTTCGCCAGCTATACTTCAACAGCGATTAAGGTTCATTTTTTAATAAAATAAATGAACAAAAACCTTTCTGATGAAGGTAAATGTAAAGTGGTCTCATCTGGGCAAAAAATTCAAAGCAGAAACATTTTTTAACCCTTAATTTAATCCCAGTTAAATTACATTTCTTCTTGGATTTTCCTTGTGCGCCAGGTGAGTTTGGAATGAAGAACGTGTAAGGGAATGAAGGACGCATAGGAATAAATGGGAAGACTAATGAATAATCACGGCAATTATGAGTGAATCTTGACAAACCGCCTACATTATGCCATCGTTATTCTAACGCTTATAGAAACTGAAAATGGTATGAAGTGTGAAATACTTAAACTCGATTTCTAATTCAACAGTGTAAAATATTATGTGCACCTTAAAATTAAAGTCTCGCATCGTGCGGTATTCTTGCGGTATATACATATATATCAGTTATTTGTCTCGCATCGTGCGGTATTCTTGCGGTATATACATATATATCAGTTATTTGAAGTGAACGTACGTGACAGAGAACATAGCTCTGAATAAGTACTGCTCCATGATGGAGCCCTTGGGCCATAAAACCCAAGGTTAAGAAGTGACACGAAAACTACATTTATTTTCATAAGCGTGACACCCACGTTCAATTTTCCATTACAAGTGATTTCATTTTTTTAATATTTTCACACCTTATTTGGACAGACTAACAACATACAGCCAGTATAATCTGACATGAAAGCCCCTGGAGCAAGGAATCGATGATTGAGTGTGTTCGAGTAAGACGACAGTAGCGGTAAAGTATGTCGACTTATACTCTAGTACACTTGTCTTGTATATCCTTGAGATCTATAAAAACTTATTTGTCTGTCTCAACAGCGCGGCTGTGATTGGTCAGTTTGGCTCTTTTAAGAATTATTGACTAGAGAGGCTATATAGCAGCACCTCCTACCATCTAAGTGCTTTAAGAACTGTCTGTCTTATTTTCTCTGTATAGTATATACATTTTAGGGGTGTAGATTCTACAATGAGTAAAACGTTCGAGATAACATACTAGAGAAATATGGTTCGATTCTCGGTCGTTATTATTACACATTTTAAAATTGCTTTCCACGTAAGGTACTCTGCTACGAACTGGGGGCATTAGGAGTAATCATTAGATTGGATTAAGATATCTATTGATACGAGTTTAGAATCATAACTGAACTGACTGTGAGAACTAGAACAGCGATGATTGACTTTAGCGCCGTGAGATTTAGAAATTAAATTAAAAATTAAGAACACGATACCTTTAAGGAGGAAAATCTTATGTTTAAAACCAGGTATCAGTATTACAGTGGAGTGCTGTTAAGAATATTCGATTTTCCACATGATTTTTATGATATTTGAGACATTACACTACTCATTCAAATGACTCATTTGAGACTATCCCCCTTTCCTTGGGGGTGGGGGGGGGGGGGTGGGGTAGAGTATGATGCTAGGAACCGAGGGGGTAGGGCTTCAGGGAGAAATGAAGCCAGGAAAAAAACGGCTACCACTAGTCACTGGACAATTTCCAATATTAACATAAATAAATGATAAAAATATAATATAAAGTCTCTAAGATGGGAGTTTTTAGGTTAAAATGTTTTCAAGAATATCCGATCAGCTTGTTATTTATATATATTTTTAGAGTCATCAAAATAAAATGTTGATAATATTAATTATTTTAAATCTATTGGTAATTAAGTTGACCCTAGGGGAAGAGAAAGAAGAAAAAAAACTGTTGTTGATGTTAAATTATCATTCAAAGTGATTTCATTGTTTTATAATACGAAAAAAAGACGTATATTTCCATTTACGTCTAGCTTTTGGCTGTTTTGATTTCATGGTACGTTCGTGGTTGCCATATATCTTCAAGAATGAATTAACTTGGAATTCTGCTCTCAGAAATTAAGCCCTAAGGGTCTTTTCCTGATGGTACAACATTATTTCTGCATCTCTGATCTCTTAATAAATCATAAACATCGACAAACGTCTTCCATTATAACACAGATTACATAGACAGATAAGCCGTTCAGTCACCTTGAATCTTTCATACAAAAAACGATCAAAGTAGGGAAGTAGGATTGATCGATATGGCATATGAGGGAGCCAGTGAGTCTGATGTAGTGGGGAATATAGTTCTTTTTCTATAGACGTAAGAACAATGCGTATAAGTGTTAGATGAAGTCATTCACGTTTAGCTATCGGGAAACTCTAACATCAGTAACATCAATAGTTGGCAGTGATTAACGATCATTTTCAAGTTTATATGGATTTGAAACAATCGTATGACATTAGGTAAAAACGGGTGCGGAATCCCAGCTGAATTGCAAGATATAGGAACACTGATATGTGAAGCTGAAAGTGAAAACACACTGAAAACAATAGAATAGAAGTATATTTGAATCACAATGTTCCTACATCATAAACAAGGCTAGCCAATATCAACACACCAATACAGGTATATACGACGCACCGAAAACAATAGTAGAATAACTATATTTGAATCACAAGTGTTCCTACATAAACAGGGATAGCAAGTATCAACACACCAGGTATTTAACACTTTGAGAATATTCTTAAACTGGTCTGTAGCTCACGTTTATTGGACTGATTTTATAAATGGATTTTTTTCACCACTTTGATAGTTTTCAGTAGGTTACTATCGTAGAAGTTTTCGTGCCTCTATCTATCTCTTAGCTATTTCTACCAGAACCTCCTTGGTATATATCCTACACTATCGTAGAAGTTTTCGTACCTCTATCTATCTCTTAGCTATTTCTACCAGAACCTCCTTGGTATATATCCTACACTATCGTACAAGTTTTCGTACCTCTATCTATCTCTTAGCTATTTCTACCAGAACCTCCTTGGTATATATCCTACACTATCGTAGAATTTTTCGTACTAATTAGAGCTAATTGAACAAACAAAAGGAACTACAATAAGGATTTTGGTACTATATAAAGACGCAAGAAGAAAAAGTAGTCATATAAAGACGTAAGAAGAAAAAAACCTAGGGAATTCTGATTTTAAAACTTGTAGTATTTTGTTGACAAATGATTTTTTCATTTTTGAAACAATTCTTATTTTTCGCACAAGGCAGGCTTAAAGTGAAACGACACTCCTGACAATTTTATCAAAACAGGGATTAAGGAAACAATCACTAAAAAACACTTCAAAACAAACAAAACCAATCCCGCCTAACAAAAGTAAACTAATCTAGCAATAAAACTTAAAATAATATCGAATTTTGACTTGAATTTCGAACATCATCATAATACTTTGTTCTGAGCTATTGCTGTGTGTAGGACATTTGGCTATTGATTTTTGTTTGTGTGCTCAGCAAATGGTCTCGGCCAGGAGAAGAGCTTATCTTCATTAATAATTTAAATGATAAGCGACAAAACTTTTAATGCTCATTGTTTTCGAGATTAATTTCTAATCCGTATAAAAATAGTAATAACTGCTAAGGCTATTGATTAACGTGCCGGCCCTGTTTTTTCTTTCACGAAACAGTTATTTTAATTGCCTTGAGGGCTATAAGATGGCTGGATAATCATGGACGCGAAGAAGGCTATTATGAGATTATGGATAGCATAGATGAATCTGAAATGGGGGGAAAAAACGGGATATTCAGCAAAAGTGTTTGATCGACATCATTATATTTCTAAGCTATCCCAAGCACCTTTGCAAAAGTCTCCCCAGGTTGTCGCTTTTTTAAAATACTTTCTTAATAATAATAATAATGGAACTTATATAGCGCACATATCAAAATTCATGGCGCTTTACAATAAGAAATAGTATGTTACACTACTTTTAAAAATATACATGTTTTACTTGCTAGATCTTGATGCTAGATCTTCTAGTAAATTTTTTCAATGTTTTTACACCAAGTGAGTAATTTAACTGACTTTAGCTCTTCATACTAAACATGAAATGCCTTTATCACTAGAAAGTTTAAAAATATATTACGTTCTGGCGCATGCGCAAGATAGACTTGAGAAATGCTTTTTAGTATTCTGGATCAAACTGAAGATTATATGGAAAATGTTCAAAAAAGGTCTTTTTCTTAGCAAAAGGCTTAAGGCTGTTTATAAACAATAAATAACAAAAACAGTTTAGAGAATAGCACTTTAAAAAATTCGTTTTAGTAATACTGACAGGTATGTATTATTCTACTTGCGGTTTCTAAATATTAATGATATTGTATAGGAGATCTCACCATGTTGGGAAAACACGATTAGAATTACAAGAAAAACCCCACACCTCACATAAACAGCCAGGCTTTTATGAACCAGCCAACAGAAAGACGTTCTCAAGTGGTTTGGTTATCCCCTCAGTTTGTTTTAGTATTTAAATAAAACAATAGAAAGTTTACCAACCAATTAAAACACATTACTCTTAAATACGTATAGTTACGTTTGCATTGGGAAACAAGTTTTTTTACTTGTTAATGAGTTCGACTTTATATGCAAGGTCTTAATGCTCTAGACAACGCTAATTGGCTCGATAGAACCAGTTGTAGTTGTCCTATTGCGAAGGTTGGGCAAACGACATGCCGAAGAGTGTATCCTTTCAGGTTCTTTGATGCACGCCTCCAAGACTTCAATTCTTTATTCATCTATAAGAGGTATTTATAGAAGGCTTTCACAACTGTAAGCAGGCAATTAGGAAACATAGAAATTCCGCCATTGAAGACAAGGGTCCATTTTACCACTAGACGGCGCTCACATCCTCAAGTGACCGCTAAAGACTTTACGCACGAAGTATTCATTTTATTTTTCATGATTTTTCCTGTGCAGATTCATATGATTATCCCAGCTTTCTATCTTCCTCTCTCTTAAACAAAGACAGCTCTAGCTCAGACCGGTTTCAATAACGTTCAGTTTCGAATACAAATCTAATAAATTGCGTGTGGAATGAGATGGCTTAATTTCCTCGCCGGCTCCAGGTATTTTGATGTCGTATAGTCTTATCCTATGAATACGCTACTAGATGTATGTTTATTAGTGGTGCAATATTTACTGTCATGTCTTATTCATGTTTTTTATACTTAAATATAACACTAAAAGGCTAATCCATGGCACGGACGGGAATCAAGCCAAGCTGACAGGTGTACAGTGGTCAGATCTTATCGCCGTCTTGGTAACGATGAAACAGCAGCAGCTCTGGCAAACGAATGATTCGAATCTATCAGTACCTTAATGCCTTTCAAAACGTTAAGTTTTCTGGAGATAAATAGCCAATTAAATCTACTGATAAAAAGATTAGACAAAAAGCGATTCGTTTTTTAGGTCGAGAAAATTGAATAGAGATTGTAAACGATATGCAAGTGTTAAGTTTCATGAAAGACTTTTACTTTCCTTTACCATTTATTTTTTTCAAAGTAACGATTTTAAACTTCAGTGTTTGTCTTTCCCCAGGTACCTCAGGTTTAAACATTTAAACAAGTAATATAAACTTATCGATATTTACGTGATATATAATCAGATATTCAGTAGCAGGTGGAATACTAGTTATATTGTGGTTTTATAATAACATAAATTCTCTCATCACATTGATTCCTAGTAAACTCTACAAGAAAATAATTAACAAGAAACAGTATTTTTGAACCAGCATATTGCTATCAATGCAATGAATACCAAAATACAAGCTTATTTTTCTGCATATGATTAATTGGGGGAATACTAATTGAGTTGGTTTGCGCCTTGCTGTTTTCTTGGGAAAACAACTCAGTTTTTCACAGTAGTTCTATATGCTCTCGGAAAAAAGGCTTTTCTATTAAGGCCCAATCTTCTAGGACATCATCAGTTATAATAAGACTAACAACTGAGCTAATTACAAGCACACCAACACTATATATGTAAGTCGGTTGAGAAGTCTGACTTGCTAGCCGTATGTACTTGACTTCAATACAAAGCGATTTTGTTCTATACAGGGAATCGGTGCAGTTTTGGTTCACCACATATTAGTTACCGATTCAGTAATTATTCAATTTGAATCGTTCTACGTAAGTAGACTCGTCGTTCAGACAGACGAAGAGCCTACAGACTAGTCAGATTGGCCTTTAAATCTTTTTAATGCCAAAACTACAGCACTACAGTACGATGACTGCTATATAGATGGAAATGTTACTGGGTTTGATAAACTAATCTGGAGATGTCAACAGATGGTAGTTTTTCTCTCATAAGTGACAAAGTTGATTTATTATGCCTACGCTTCAAGATTTGATCATCAATTGACGCTGATTTAGATTTTTCTAATCAGCAATTCTAGAAACATTGTGCAGGTAGTCTGTATTTTCTTATTTAGCGATGGTTTTCGATATGCATTTCTCCCATTACCCGATTTATATTTCAGTCGACTATTTAGTTATAATTTATAATTTTAAAATTAGGTTTTTTATTTGTTTTTATTTTTTTTATTTTTTACACTCCACTTCATAATACTTCGAGTATACTGCCTTGTTAATCTTGTAATACCGGATTTCTGTTCTCAATATCAATAATCAATAATCAATATCTATTCATTTCTTGCTCTATTTTTGGCTTGTCATTTATGTATTTATTAGTATATTCGCTTTTTTTTAATCATTTTATTTCTTAACCTAATGTTGTTCTGTTCCTGTTTGATTTCTAGTTTCACTCTGCTGATCCATTTTTATGACTAGTGATTACTACTTCAGCGAATAAGAAGGAAACTTAATCATCGTGTAAAAAAGTTTGTAATAATACTGACGTCTCGAATGTTAGTAGGCCTTCGTCGTCTTTCACTCCGAAAAAAGACGAAACGTCATTTTAGTTTCAGACTTATTTGCACAGTATTTAAAGTTTCTTTTTTTTTTTTTTTTTTTTTTTGACTTCCATTAGTTTATTTTATAGCCTCTTTTTTCCCTTTATTTATTGTTTGGTTCATACTCTTTTTTCATTTCAGAGTTTGTGAATAATCCATGTTATAATGATGCCCTGGTCAACATGTACTCTACCCCTTCTACTATTCACGTGCTGTTTCATCCCTCAACTGGTTTTTTCACTTGACGAGTGTAGAAATAAAACAAATTCAGTGTGTTCCAGTAGCAGTGGTACTTGCCCTGGCTGTCTCAAGATCTTATGGCAAGAGTCATTATCAAGATCACCGTATGTCCAGATAATCAACAACAACACCGAAGGGCTTCTCTTTCGTAAGTTTTCCTGTGGTTTTCCTAATCTAATTGATTCGTTAAGGAAATAGGAAAGACAAAAGATGGGCGGTTTACGGACCTGACTTCGTAGCGAGGATTGAGCCGTACTTTAAAGTACTCGAAAGTTCGACAAAGATACGAGTCATTATGCCTTTTTCGCTAAATTAGATGCTGACTATTGATTTCATCTGCGTCCTATTCTGACTAGTAATTTTTATGGGAGATTCGTATAAACTCTTGATTTCAAAATTTCTGGCGCGAGTAAAAGAAGAAATTTAACTTACGTCGATAACGCAGGAGTTTATAAGTCACCTTGATTTCTTGAGTCACCATGACCTAAGCGTTTCGTGCCGGATAGAATTCTAGGATCGAATTTAGAGGTTAGTTTTAGCTGGGATATATAACTAGAGAATCCAGAGAAAGCATACCGTGGGGGAACCAAGAAGCAGTTCTATCCCATGACGTGTGAAGAGGGCCGAAACCAACGACCAGAGCGGTGAAAGTCGGTACATTAGCAGCGCACGAAACCTTTTCTTTTCTGTTTTTTTTTTTTTTTTTTTTAAACCAATGAATGCTAGCACGTAATTTTCTAAAGAAAAAGCAACAGATTTTGAAAGTCAGGGTCAAACATCCTTCAGTTTTAAAATTTTATATTGAACACGTGATGGTGTTATTTTTAGATCTTCTGATGACTATGCTATCTCAGTGCTGTGGTTTTCAAAATGACGATTGTGGAGAAGTCAAACACATCAAAGAATACCAGTATGACATTGGAGATGTTGGCTTAGAATACGATGTTAAGATGCCAGTACTTGTTAACTTCAAAGAAACTGGCCTTCGTTCACAGAAGAACGTGGTACCCATGCTTCCTCATACGGGTGTGGCGTTCGTCGTTCGGAGAGATCGGATAGAAAAAGACTATTCTATGCAGCTCCTTGGTGCTGTCTTTGGTGCTTGGCCAGTACTCGTTCTCACGCTTTTGCTGTCTGTATTGGCCGGAGTTATTGCCTGGGTCCTGGTAAATACTAGATGATATACTTTGTAAACAACGTATTATCGTTGATTTTCTTAGCATTAATCTTTCCTTTTTTTCAGGATACAAGAAAGAATCCGAACGAATTTCCGCGTTCCTTTACTAAGGGTGCTAGTGAAGGTTTCTGGTGGGCATTTGTTTCTATGACAACTGTCGGGTAAATATCTGTTTGGTGTTTGCGCAAAATATAATAAATTCCGATTGGCTGGCGAATTTCAAAGTAAGCAATACCGTCTGAATGGGAGTAAATTAACACCTTTTTACTTGATAAAAAATAATGATATTCAATCATACATTCAACTATCGTCCAGGTTAGGTGATCTAACGAATCTGTCTTTGGTACGTTAAAAATTACGATTAAGATAGTCTCTTGCGACCTTATGGGTCTAGTGGAAAGTCCGCTGACAAGAAGATTCGACATAATTGATGGTATATTACCGGTTTTCTATGATAACAAAGAACCTTCGATGCAAGATCACTTAGGAGGACAAAGCTTACTGTCTAATTTATACAACATGACTGCTGCGCCACGAACACAAGATCTAAGCTAAGGAATTCTCTGAAATTTTGAGAAAATTTGCTTTTTTTTTGTATAGGTATGGCGATCGGTCACCTAAATCTCTACAAGGTCGAGCCTTTGCAGTGATCTGGATCTTGATCGGAATCTGTATTATATCAATATTCACTGCCACACTGACTACCTCTCTGACTACTGTATCACTTGAAAACAAAATAAGCCTTCCAGGATCCAAGGTACGTGACATGAAGTGGGTGTCTTGCTTCTGTATGAAATTTAGTTGTACTTACCAACATATCTGTTGGCCATGGTCGTGTCTTCCGCTAGTGCCTTCTCTCTCTCTCTTTTCTTTTAAGTGCTCCTCTTGGATATTCGCTTTTAATCCATCACAGTCACCACACCTACTTCCACGGCTTGAAACTGATTTGCTGTGAAAGGGACACAGATATTTAAATAAGTACAAACTTCGTTACACACGGGGGTAGATATTCGTGTTCAAGAGGAGGAGAGGGAGGGGTAGTTTATTTAGGCCAACAGCGAGTAACCCAAGATGCAAAATCAGGGTATATAGTACAGGTGCTATTCTATTATCAACATTTTTATAATCTATCAATGTGCTGGTTATATTAGGTCGCCGCATTGCTGTACTCTATCGAAGCCATTAATGGATTTCAGCAACAAGCTGATGTTCAACGTAAGTAAAAATTAAGATCTTCCATTTATCAACCCACACACACCTCAGAAACACATAAGTACCTACCCACCCATATACCAACCATTCATCTATCTATCCATTCACCCACCTACCCATCCTTCCGCCCACTCAACTACCCAACGAACCATCCAGAACCCATTCATCCACCCACCTACCCCCTCAGACATACATCCACCCATTAATGATTTCGAATTACCCTCTTTAATTTAATTTTCAAAATAACAGGGTGCAGAGACTTTGAAGAACTAATAGAAGCCTTGGAATCTAATACAGTAGATGGTAAGTCTATAAATACTGTTCCTCTGAATGATCTTAGTTGCAATGTCATCACTATCGCGTGGGAGGTCGTGGGTTCAAGCCTCGGCCGGACCAACACTCAGGGAGTTAAAATGTCTGAGTAGAAGGTGCTGCCTTTGCTATTAAAAAAATCTGCAAATGGTTAGACCGGTAACACTGTGACTCGGATAACCACTTAATAAGATGTAGGTCCCGTCTTATTCAGAGACGTTAAAAATAGGGCGACAGGTCATCAGTTTAATTTGGCAACTGTCGCGTGTCACCCTCTTGAAATGAAGATGATGATGATGATTATCAATCTGTTTGATTCGTTAAACCTCTAATTAAGTTTTTTTTTTTCTTTTTTTTTTTTTTTTCTTTTCCATTTTTTTTCTCGTAAAGGTGCTTTGCTGGATAGTTATGTTATATCGAATTACAAGGAGCGTCTGCCAGACTCCAAGTATAAAGTACAAGAAATCATACACCAGGAAAGCATGGAATATGGAGCACATGTCAATGACAGCAACTTAGCAGCCTGTATGAAAAACTTCCGATATGCCCAAGAATCTCTTGTCTATGAAATAGTTGAACTAACGATGAGAAAGCCTATAGCGGTAAGTTATTATAAAGTCAACTCGCTACGCGCGCTCTAATTGGTTCAAATTGATAGTAACCCCTTATGCGCATGCGTATGCGGTTTTCTGAAAAACACGAGTTTTTTAATCAAAAATTAAATGTGCTTCTTCTTAGAGCGTGCTGATTCCTTCTGCATATGCGCAGCCGGCTTTATAAACAATAATGATTAAAACTGCATTGAAAACTTTTCAATATATAGCACGTACCTGATATCTCTTATCCTTCTCGTGCATGATTCTATTCTCCTATCTCTTTAGAGCGGTGTCAGAGAGGGATCTCAGTCGTCTCAGAGCGTGTTTGATCCTGAAAGCGAGTTGTTTGTCCGTACTCTCTACACGTGTTTGGGCGTGGTTGGCTTTGTCCTTATCCTTGGCTTCATATACGAAATAATCAGATACAAAACATCTGGATGTCCTTTTATTTTTCGTCGAGGTTGGTATTAAGTGATAGAAGATAGAAGGAGGGTCTGTAAATAACAAACAATAGATTGTTAATGAGATTATATGACATTGTCATTATTACTACATTGAAATTAAGGAATTTCATTTTAGAGTTCCTATCCAGTCAACCTCAAAAAAGTTAACGAGTTAATGGAATGAAAAGTCAAGTAGAAATTCAGCATTAAGAGGGGGGGGAGGTTAGGAGGAATCAGAATAAAAATATACTGACCATCCTCTCTTAAACACACTTGCACCACTTGTCCAACTCTCTCGGTTGCGTGCAACAAGTTTGGTCTTGTGAATGCTACCTGGGTGGCAAAAGCGCGATTTAGATACCCAACATTAGCGATTTGCTCTTTATATTCCCTTTCTTTCTGTCAATCTAGGTTCAAGGAAAGGAGATCGATTGACATTGAACAACGCAAGACCTCCTTTTATGAACGAAAACACTACATTAGATGAAATGGAGAGAAAACTAACCGAAGAGCTTCATAAGGCTGTTGGAACGTGGAAAGCAAAAATGGAAAAGAGAGACAGTTACCTTCACACAGATGAAGTACTCTCATCTGTTTGATAGAAATGACATGTATTAGGTTTTTGCTTATCCCTTGTGTGCTTGGTGCAACATAGGGAAACTTTAGTCCTTCATAATATGTGACTTTTATAAACTTCTACTGCATGGTCTTCAAAGAGAGAAGATGAATCACTTCATTTTGATAGCCGGTTATAAATAGTCTTCTAATAGGAGCTATTTATGAGGATCCAGACCAGTTCCACTTTAGCTCACGGATTTAAAGGACAAAGGCGTTGTAGAGTTGTACTCTTCCAGACAGTTTTTCCCCTCTCATTCAATTATTGGCGGTGTAAGACTAGTGAGATCACTTACTTTATCGATTTTAGCTCAAGTTCCAAGGACAAAGGCGCAATATTTCGAGTGCATGTCTTTCCACTGTCAATCATAACCAAACCCGTGCGTCGAGTTGGATATTATCAATCGCTGTTAAAATTGCTGAGACAAAGCACTCATATATCTATTTGAATGTTCTGAGCAACGAAAAACGCACGCTAAAGAGAAGGAAAGCGTTTTTGTCAGGAAAAGCGACAAGACACATTTATTATCACCTGCAATTTTAATAAAGGAAAAATTATTTCCTGATGATCGCACACTTTAGCAAAAGATGGTTTTAACTGAACAAGAAGGGATAAGACCGTATCGGCAGCGAAACATCTCCAATACAGTTCTTGAAAACTGGAAACGGTAGCAACAGAAGGTATCAAAATAACAAGAAGAAATAAGACCGTATCGACACAGAAACATCTCCAATACAGTCCTTGAAAACTGTCGCTACATTTCAATGTGGAATGTATGTCAATGATGGCTCGATCATGGAAAAGACGACATCATCGTTGAATATACTACATCGTTGTTATAAATATTATATAAAATAGCACTCGTACAACACTACTGGAAATGCTTGGTATTAATAGCCAAGTAAATGAATTTCGTAACTCCTAGCTATTAACAAGTTTCAGTGAAGGGCAAATACTGCCCGTTATGTGGTATCATCCATGGAATGTACTATTTCTTGGGTGTTATTAACATTGGAGGGTAAACACTGTCCGTCATACTCTATTGTCAGTACACACTTCTAATGAAAACTTTTCGAATAGTAATATTCCAAAGGAGACCGGAAATAGCGTCTATTGATCAGTAGTCACCTATAAAAGGCGAATTAGCACACATCTACTGAATATTTCTTCTCACAAAAGTTGGTGTAAACTTTTTTCGAGCGAGTACTAGTCATTTCGAGTAATTTCAGCACGACACAAACAGCTCTATATACGAGATTAATTCAATGGTTTACATCTTACACATTTATTTCAAAAAAACTATTTTCGTCTCGAATATCTTCCAAAGGTATCGGTGGGTTGTTTCACAGTATTACTAGGTAATGTTTCTTATATCGTAACGTGAGCCGCGTAAACGAGTTACTAGAAATAGTGTTTAATATTCGTTAAATTTCGTCGCAGGTTCTAGCAATCGTTGACGAAGTAGGCCGAGTTTTCCTTTTTGTAACGATTGCGGTCAAAATTTCGAATGTAACACCCTTTTTACTACTTGCATGGCACCAAACTTGCGAGACAGGTTGCAAAGATCTGTCTGATGGGTAGAACTCTTTCATAAGGATATTTGATTTAATGAAAGGCTAACAAGAAAAACCTACAAGTGAGATGTTTTGGTGTTTCAGTATACATAACATACACAAGGAACCCACTTAAAGAAAAAAACTTATTAAAAAAGACACATACATGACTTTTATTTAAGGTCTATGGGATCTCCCCATGTCCCTGTGTTTGCGCTTTTTAGTATAGGCTATTTCCTTGCTGAACGTGGATTCCTCCATTTTGATCTATATTATAATATTGCATTCATCGCTTAAAGTTGCAGTTAAATTGCTAGACCAATTTAAGATCACGGGTCATTACCTTGAGTATTATCTCTTTATTCACTGGTAACTTTGAGAACTGTGATGTCTTAATGTGGATAGAGACACAGCGAACAAAAAATATTGTTCCCAAGAGAATACTATTTGGTCTGAAGTGGTTAAACGTTACACCCAAGACAGATGCTTTATTTTTGTTTATCTTATAATCCTTTTTTTTTATTTACATAGGCGCAGATGACACGAGTGAAAAACGTCTGCGCATGCTCTGAATCCGTATGTAAATTAGTCAAAGTATTTGTAAATTTGACTTTCAAACATGACTGATAAATTTGACTTCTCAAAATGCCAACACTTAGTGTCCATGCTTGAAACTTAAGGCTAATTCTTTTATATTGTGTTTATTAATACAGTATCTTGGTCTGAAAAAAGTATACTCGCGAAATTTTTTGTATACTTTGAGATACTCTTCAAAATTCTTAGAAAACTTGCTGAAATGCACGCATGCGCAAACGTTTTTCTCTAGTGTCGGCGCAGATAGAGTATTTCTATCCAAATGTGATGGGTCAGCCAGCCATGAAAGGCTATCTGCGCTTTGTTGTTTCGTTACGTATGTTCATATCCTTGCGTCGCTAGTGAGAACCACGCTAAAGTAGGAAGGAAAAAAAACACCTTTAGTTATCACTTCTTCAGGAAGGACGCAAGTAAATGCTATCGAATTTTTATTCCAGTTTCATTTAGTAATTAGTCCTTGAGCCCGAATGGGTTGTACGAGTTAATAGGCCATGAGAGCGAGAGGACTAATTTTTTAATCAAATTTAGTCAAATCCAACTAGTCCGGCAAACAAGTTTTGAATCAAAGTTAAAAGTAATGTTTTGGTTTTTCAAAGTTGGCACTTTTCGCTACTATAATTTATAGCCTAGTAGTAGCTTATCCAATCAGAACACAGTATTGATGATAGACCACTAGTTGGATTTGATTATAACACAATAGACATCTAAGGGAAAGAAGAAGAAGAAGAAGAAGTCAACTTAGTCTTTTTGCAATTTAATAACCTCTTTATTTCTCGCATGCAAAGTTGATTGACATTTTAATAAATTATAAATTAACAAATGATTTCTTGTTTTAGATAGATAGGTGCCTTTCTTTTAAGAGGGTAATCCTTTCAGTAATATTATAATACACTGTTATCAATAGGTTTATGGTAGTTATGTTGTAAGTTATACAGGCACGATGCGGCAGGACAAGAGATTTTTTATTCCAAAAGGAGGAAATTACAATGTATTTTACAACATGGCTGCCATGAACCCCTCGAAGTGTAATCACATATTTTTAGCCAATTAAATTCTTGTGTCACGGTACTTAATTACGAAGTAAATAAATAAATGTTTGCCTTTCCGGCCCAGCCTTGTAGAAAAAGAGCGCGAAAAAGCACTGATGAAAAAGGTGGGAAGGGAGTGACAAAGGGATAGAGAGATATAAAAGTTTCCTCTTAAGAAAAATTAAAACTGTCTAGACAGCCAGCAATGGAGCTTTTGTCACTCATTGTAAAATATGCAGTTTTACTAAGCATGGTGATTATGGTGCAGAGGTGATCGCGAGGATAGGTTACGGACCCAATATCTACGTGTAAGAAGGAGTTGGATCTTGTAAGGAACCTCGTGTCCTCTTCTCGCTTCTATGGAAGCCAGTCCCACCAAGCATGGTGATTACATGGTGCAGAGGTGACCACGAGGATAGGTTACGGTCCCAATATCTACGTGTAAGTAGCTCCTGTCCTCTTTGCCCTCTCGTGTGGTTAAGCCCAAGTGATAAAATATATATAATAGAAGAAAACGAGCAGAAAACGTACCTTGGTGTATTGTGTAAGTAGTCATAAGAAATAATATCAGATATCAGACTTGCAGTCTATTGCCTTTTAAGGGAAAAAAACAACAAAAAAAACGTGTTACATTTGGGCCAGTTTCTATATGTTTCACTGCAAATTGACCCAAATGCCTCGACTTGAAATATTTGTTTAAAGACAATAGAGCGTGTGTATATATAGTAATAATGATACGATTATTCAGTTGATGATACCAATGATGTAGGCGGAATTGCATACAGTCAGCTGGTAAGTAATCGAGCAACATACCCAATACTTATACCGAATACCCGATACCCAACGGTTATACTCAATACTTATGTATATATGTCTGTTTTATAACTGGTGGTAAATATTTCAGCACTGCAAGTCTTCTTTCACAGGTTAAAAACTAGCCTTCTTGAGGATGCTTTTTCTCCTTTCTTGTGAATCAGAACGACCATTCTCTTCAGATTTGCAATCCTCTTGGAGTTTATCCCCTCGTTTTTCAACATGTATTTCAGAAAAACTCTGGTCGTCTTCATCGTCACTATCGCCGTCTGACATGGAAGAGGAGTCGTCATTGTCAGGAATGTCAAAGGCAACAGAGGAAAGATATAGTGAATTATGAGAGTTATACTTGCTGGACAAATCCATGACAGAAAGGTTGTCTTTCTTTGACATCTTTAAGAGGTCCTCCTTGTTTATTTTGTCCAACTTTGTTAACAAAACAGGAATAACGTCAAATAAGTCATCATTCTCGAAGTCCCGCGTTTGCATGCCGAGGGCAAATAAGATAATCTTGTCTTTCTTGTCTGTGAACTTGCTCGACTCGAACCATAATGCTGTACGAAGATCCTCATCAGAAAAATTTCTCATGTATTCCATTATCACATCGGTCTTTTCGTCTATTGTTTCGACTTGTATCTCCAGGGATGTCTTGGGCCATGTATAATCAGGCTTG
Source organism: Actinia tenebrosa (assembly GCF_029948245.1). Taxonomy (NCBI): domain Eukaryota; kingdom Metazoa; phylum Cnidaria; class Anthozoa; order Actiniaria; family Actiniidae; genus Actinia; species Actinia tenebrosa. The sequence goes on from NW_028292578.1 coordinate 9,059,890, forward strand.
ATAGCAACGTTACTCAGTCCAATTAAAGAACTCATTTTCCTTACCATGAAATCGACTATTTCATATTCATTGGACTGCGCGGCAGCGTCTGTCCTGACCATGTTGAAACTGTCGCTGAGGATACCAATGAACATGTTAACAAGTATAAACTGTACTATGACCATGAAGAAAAAGAACATGATCGGCCCAATAATACGATGCGCATCATTTAGGTCCTGGAAGTGGAAATCACCCATCATCATGCTGAATAACGAAACCATGGATCGAATCAAGGTACGATATTCTTCAAGAACAGATCCAAATATCAGGTTTGTCATTGAACAGAAAGCAAAAATGACAATGAAGATCATGACAAAGAAGCTTAAGATCATTTTTGATGCATATCGAAGAGTGTCAGAAAGCATCGAGATCTTTCTATTGAAGCGCAGCAGACGAAGGAACTTGAGACTACACAGCATCACAACACAAGCCGTCAAAAAGTTCAAAACTTCGTTTAACAGAACGACGTACTGAAAGCTGACATATTTGTGTCGGTCGTAGTGGAACTGATTAATTGCTTTGTTGATGAACACTAGACGTGCGATGTAGATTCCAACTGAACAGATTGAAAGGGACGTAACGAGCGAGTCAAACACATTCCAGAAACCTTTCCAATACTGTTTTCCTTCCCTCGCTATTTTCTTACAATCCCTGTAAATCCAGTAAAATACCAGGAAAATGAATATAACCTCGAAGCCCATTACAGCCTTAGCGACGCTGCTCAGATAGCGATAGAGCTTGATCGTTTGCACATTGATGGAAGGGATTCCATTGCCACTGGGTAGAAACTCGTAGAGCAAAGTAATGACACAAAGAAGATTAACGTCAACATTGTAGATATTAATTTCTGTGAAAATGGCTCGAGTATATTGATCAATCCAGTTATTTCTGGATAACTCATGGACAGTTTGGAACGCTGTGTCGTTTGTTGGCCCAAGCTCCATTATATAACCACCACCTTGATAAGTTGTCATCTTACCAAAATACGGGAAACTTTTGATCTCCCAAGCACTGGTGTAATCCCAAGGAGTTTTCTTTATTTCCTCTATTATTAGGGATGTATTAGTGAGAGGTCTCCATCCAGGAATAAAATTATTTGTTTCTTCATTTGACCATGAATAGTCTTCTGTACAGTCCTCAAACTTTCCCGTGAATATCAATGGAACTTTGCAAGTATCTATTGAATAACATAAAGATTTTCAATAAGTATCAAACTCCATCGTACATTTTAGCTGCGCATGTATGACAGTGTGTGAGTGAGTACGTACGTAGCCATTCTGAGGTTTGGGATAAAACTTGGCCGAGTTGCGATGCATTGTGGGGCTGTTTTAGGGGGCATATTTCGTCCTCTAAAAGCACCCCAAAATGCACTGCAATGCAAACTCGACCCAGTTTTCCTTCAACCTCGGAATATCTAATTGCCTAATTTCACTAGACTTGAGTTCCTGTCTTGTGCGAAATGATTATCAGCTGAATCCCCAACGATAGAATTCTTTCTGGCGGAAAGCACATGGTAGTCAGTGAGTAAACACCAATTGGAGGGTATTTTGAAATTCAAAGACTTTTATCGGGGGCTCTTTCAAAAGCAGTAATTAAGATTCTCAAATCAAGATTTCCAAATATATGCAATAACTTGATCACGCCATTTGTTCTGCAGGGAGTACGGGAGCTTGCTAACAATAGTCTGCATATTCGGTGAATGGTTAAGAACTGCAAGATGTCGGATATTCTTCATATTCAAATTTTCACAGTCGATCGCAGTTGATCTTAGTTTACATGGGTTATTATTGTAACTTTAAATGAAAATAATAAAATCGGTTCGTATAATCCTCGTAGCGGTTAAACAGAATGCAATGTTTGTCCGAATCTTTAAGCTATTTTTAGAATCAGTGCGCTGCGCTATTGCGCAGACTCACTTAATTTAGTAGAATGAAGTTCACGCATGCGCAAACGCTTTTCACTGCTGTTGTTTAATAATGCTTACGTTTTTTGTTCCTGAGCTGACGTAATCGCCCTACACCAACCATGTTAGAAGTCTTTTTATTATGCATGATATCCATATATGGGTATCCTATGAGGTCATCTACAGGGTACAAGTTTGGTATCAGTTGGGTTATGGTCCAGTCCCAGAAGTTATGATCATTATGTACCTGGAACAAGAGATAAAAGCAATACTGTATTAATGAGCAGTGTCAAATAAAATATGAGCTGCCATCCATGGGACGTTATGTGCGGTCTCGTATAAAACTGTCATCAGCTGAGTGGCAAGTTTTCAAAATGTGCCTTATGACGGTCAGGGTTAACCCTTGACTGAGAATCACTATATGCATTCAGTTGATTGATACCAGTAATGATAAAATAACAAAAGCTGTAGATGGTAACAATGATAGTACAAATCTCACCCCACAGGATAAAGAATAAACATTCTATCGCTTAAAGCCCCGGCGTACCTGTGTGAAAGCTGGAATGCCATCGGTAAGTATGTCAATGGCTCTCTTGCTATAAGAGAAACTCTTGTTGTCATGGCTACCGTGACCCACGAACAGAACGATGATGACCACCAAAAAGTGTAGAACAATTTCACGAATGATGGCTAACATCTGCTTTTCTTTTAATCTAAGAGCTCTTGCTCTTTCTAATTGCTGTTTCTTTAGTGGCTTACTGTACAAAGCCATTTTCTTTGCGTAGTTTTCTTTTGTCAATGATGAGTCTGTTTAGAATTAGAATATAACAAATTAGTACTTCGTATAAAGTGCAATATTGCTTTAAAGTCTGTACGAACTGGGCTAGAGTAAAGTGTCACACCGCTGCCACCATCTTAATGTTTTATTGCATCATCATTGTATCTTACAAAAAGATAAGAAACAACGGAAAACAAGGGCTTATTTAAATGCCCGATAGATGACAACTGTGCAATAATTATGCAGCAAAATGTATACAGTTGCTTCCCCTGCTAGTTATGGTTTTTAAATTATGCAAGGTAGTACCTTTAAAACTTTCTTCTCCTTGCTCGTAGTCGGCGTCCAAGTCTTCTTCTTCCTTATTTGGATCCTTTATTATAAGAGCAAAAAACAGGCCAAGAAGGAAGACTTTGAATGGTTGAATAACGACGACTGACTGGAAAAACGAGATGGCCATAACAGACAGCCATTTCTCTGATTTTTCTTTTCCAAAAGTAAACCCGTACAATAGTGTAAAAAAAGCACAGGTAACACAGCTGATGAAACATAGTATATATGCGATATATATACACCAATACGGAAACAGCAACGTTTTCTTTTTCGTGTTCGAAGAATCCTCTTTAGTGTTATCCTTGTGTTCTTCCATTTCCTCTTTTTCATCTTGTTCTGATTCTAGGCCTTTCTCGACGTTACTGGGCTCTCTCTGAGCGTCTTCTTTGTATTCCTTAGATTTTTGTTTTTTAGGGGCGAGTTTACGGAATATAGTTACCAGTAAGACGTTTACAGGCATCACTACGATACTACTTTGAATTCCTATTATAATCAGGCTCCAGCTTAACTGTATGGGACCTAGTTTGATAGTGGTATCTTGTGCACCTCCACCAATTTCAAAGAACATTGCATTGGATAGCATTGTGCTAAAGAGAAGAGAAAGGCAACAGGATAGACGTTGTACACGTGTAAAGGTGCTTTGAACTGGCCTTGTGTAGACTGACAGCCAGAGATGGCCATCAAATAGGTTTCTTCGTGTTGCGTTGATGAAAAGGATGTTAAATTGTGTTAACTCACTCCGGGTGGCTGTCTGTTGAACAAGTAAACACCCTTTAAATGAACCAACTGTTTTCAGAATTTTCGTGGATATGTGCGTGACATTAGGACTCGACTGTGCGTGACGTAATCCTAAAGCATCCAACATTTGAAAATGATTTATTGTGATAACTCGCTTTAGGTGGCTGTAGTGAAAATTAAGTAAACACGCTTTAAATGAACCAACTGTTTTCAGAATTTTCGTGGATATGTGCGTGATATTAGGATTCGACTGTGCGTGACGTAATCCTAAAGCATCCAACATTTGAAAAAATGCAGATCTTCTAATGTGTTAACTCGCTCTGGGTGGCTTTAGTGAACAGGTTAACAATCTTTACATCAACCAACTGTTTTCAGAGTATTTTTAATATGTGCGTGACATTAGATCTCGACTGTGCTTAGTAATCCTAACATTAAGCAGTTCTTATGAGTGTGGACAAAAAGACATGGAAACGGTACAAGTACAACAAATCTTTGTGGCTAAATTATAGCAGTGAGCAAAGTTTCTGCTCCTCGAAGGCGTCACAACTGCTCATCCAATTGGAATGCTTGGTCACGAAACTGCTCTATCTGGCGTGACTAGGTATTAATGAATTCGTTGTCTGACATTTAAAAGAGCAATAGTACCAGGTTTGTTTTTTTTTTGTTTTTTTTGTTTGTTTTTTTTTGCGCGAAAGTGTGAAATTGACTGCTGAAGGCTTTGTTCAGTTGGTTTTATCATAAAGTAAGCCAGCTGGATGGACTTTTGCACCCTGAAGCTAGTGGTTTGAGGAGTATGGGACAGACAAGTGCAAAGTGACAACAGAGAAAACTTATCTATAATCTACTTTTGCTTACCTTGATTCTTCTTTCAACCATTCCATCGTCTTCATCCACAGCCAACCATCTATTCCCCACAAACCACCATTTCCTCTGTGTCTGACAGTCTCGTACTTGCATGCGGAAAAAGAACCATCCAGGGGATTTGCCAGCATTATTGTGCCAAATATGGATCTCTTTAAGACTGCCTAACGACTGAGGTGAAGTCAACAAAAATTTATCTATCGCTCCCCTTTTGAATCGAGGTACTTCTGGGTCCTTCAGTAACCTTGGCTCGCTGTCTCCAAGAGAGCCAATCAATCGTAAATACACTTCAGCGGTTGTACCAGCGTTTTGATTTAGTCCTGTGTAAACTGTAATTTCGTAGGAAAAAGTATCGCGCTGGTCGTTACCAGGAAGTTTGGTAACCTCTGCCTGGAAAAAAATCTCTTTTTAATATTTTATCCATGTGCTTCTCTAATTCTTGAAACGTTTCAAAATTCAATGCTGACCTTGACCTTTCCCCTCATTATCAAACCCAAGTCACCTTCTCTCTCCCTAATAAATCTGATCATCCTGTCCTTATTGCAAAGGGATTAAAGAATTTATATACGAGGAAATTTCTTACCTTTCGTATATCTTTTAAGTCAGCTCTTCTAGCAAAGATGACAGCAATCAAGTACAGGGCAAAAATAGATATGATGACTGCGAAGACTGTAGGATTGCTAGCAAGGTCTGAGAACCCAGCTAATGCTTTACCAAAGTCTATTGGGTTTGGCGCTACAAACATACCACCACCAAACGATGTCAAGTGATCACAAATACAGTACGTCGCGGCTGGGGATGTGTGCTCATCAACCTGGTATATTAATAAATGGTATTTATAATACACTCAACAAAATTATTTGATTCTGATTGGACAAGAGGAGCACAATTAAATCCCAAATTGTACTCTGTAGAGTCCCAATTAAATTCCTCAATTTTGTGTATTATAAACAAAATATCGCACAATGTTCTCGTACAATTCGGAATTTATAGATAATCATGATGATTTGAAAGTTCTCAAATTGGACCTAAAAGGCTTGTCCCATTTTGAAAACTTTCCAGCAAAACATTACTCGTACCTATAAATTCCGAATTGTACTCGAGATCGTGCGATTTCCTATACAAATTATGCACCTATTTAAAAGATGGTTGTTAGAGCCAACTGAGATATTAGCCGTTCCGAGATTGAGAAAAAAACTGGCTCGAGTTGGCAATACAGTGCATTGTGGGACATATTTCCCAAGATGTATTTGTTCCAAGATGGCGGCTATTTATTCCAAGATGGCGGCTATTTCGTTCCTAAAACAGCCCCACAATGCACCGAAATGTAGACTCAACCTAGTTCTCACCTCAAACTCGGAACGGTTATTATGCCACTTACCTCGCACCCGTCTCCTTTCCACGCATCGTCTTCACCATCCCAGTACCGGCATGAGCCAGAGAAAGTAGATATTGTGTAATTAAGATGTCCTGAACAGTTTTCCCTGACGTAACCATCAAGCATCGGTTTTACACAAATGTAATACACACCTGCGGCGGTACGATTGAGTTCAACGTTCGATATAAAGAACGAATAAGGATCTATCTCAACTAGAATGTCGTTTCTTGGAAGTGTCCAATTATAGTCATAATCCTTTGAACAATCATATTCATTACGCCTTATGGTGAGTGTTAGGGGAACAGAACAGTTGATTGGATGAACCGATCCATGGATAGAAGAATCGTTAGTCGTTACATTCATTCTATGAGTCGAAACATCGTGTCCTTGTGATGAATACACTCGAAGAGTGTCGGCTTTGCTCTCGGAGATGTGGTTTTTGATTACAACTTGTATTTTTTGGGTCAAATTCCCGACTTTTAAAGACTCTCCTGATTGGCTTCCTAAGTCCAAGCTGATGACGTCAGTAGCTACCGCATTTGAAGTCGGAGTCCAAAGGAATGGGTTTGATTTCGAAGAAAACATCTATCAAGAAAATTGAATCATAATTATAATTGACGTTCGCATCACGCTTTGTGTATCGAAAGAAAAAAAGAGAGAAAAATTCGAAAATGAAATAAAAAGTAAGAGTGAGAGATAAACAAAAGGAGGGAAAAATGGAAAATGTGAACAAAATGGTTTGAATGAATAAATGAATGGACGGACGGACGGACGGACGGACCGACGGACGGAGGGAGGGAGGGAGGGATGGATGGATGGATGGATGGATGGATGGATGGGTGGGTGGGTGGGTGGGTGTGTGGGTGGGTGGATGGGTGGGTGGGTGGATGGATGGATGGATGGATGGATGCATTGATGCATGGATGCATGGATGGATGCATGGATGGGTTGATTGATGGAGCCCATTAATTAGTCACATGACATAAAGGAAGTCTTTGGCTTTCACACCTGCTCATTAGTAATGAAATAAGAAACGCATACCTCTACTATCGTTTGAAACTGTGAAGAAAGGTTGAGTTCAGACTGCATATCAGGGAGTTTAAACGAACTGTCTTTTAACCCAAGTGGCGTTGTATTGAGTTCCCCAACCGACTTGATTCCAGTCAGAAGTGCTAAATAAGGTGTGTCGAGCATCTGTAAAGAAATAAATAATTGACAAAGTAAAAACAAGTAATAAACAAACAGACGAAAAATCAAAAGAGCGAACCTACTGACAAATTTCTAATCACACGTGATGTGGAGTCCAGAAATAAATAAAACCTGCGACCCTAAACGTGAAGGAACCACCCTTGATTTAATAATCATTTGGTCAAGGCATATATATCTCGCGTCTCATCTGCTTTTTTGTCTCTTAAGGCGATGGCTATAGTAATGATGATAGTGACAATGGTGGCAGCGGCAGCAGTATCTTTTTCATCATAAACTGATATCCTCGAGGTACGTTAAAAGTACTTGAACTTACGGTATAGTTCTGTCCCACAAGAAGGTTATCGCGTAGAAGATTAAATATCTTATCCATAGAACTTAACAAGGAACTTGTAATTCTCTTTGCCTACGAAAAGAGTATAATGAAAGATATATAACCAACATGAATGGAAGTTCAGGTCATCATCAATCAAAGTTCGTGTTATATCATAGCTCTATTTACCTCGGCCGTGGAAAAACCAGTTGCAGAACTATCAGATGACATACTTTTACTCAAATGCATGGAGCTACTCATCATTATACTACCTATTACCAGAGAAAAAACGAATTAAGCAACAAGTTAGTCATAATAATAAATGGTAAGGAAACATCGATTTGTTCGATGTGATAAACTCGACAAAATACTGCAGACTCCAAACAATATCCACTCGTACTGCACCCTACACCGTCCAATAAGATCTATTCATCCCACACCATTGAAAATACAACCAATCAGAATGCACAGTGGCGGATCCAGGACTTTAAGAGGGGGGGGGGTTCATTTTTGCAAATCTCGGCACAACAATAACGTTCTCTTGCATCATCATTTTTCCCATGAGGCACATCACTGGCCTAGGGGCGCTCTTGATAAGGATAACCTATCCACCAGTCCAGGCCCGATTATTGTGGGCGAAGGTGCTAATTTTCAAAAAGCGGATCTACCATACTTTTTTTTATTTATTTAAAAAATCCAAGGTACCAGCCGGCGGGGGGAAGAGGGGGGTTCATTTACACCCAATGAACCCCCCTAAATCCGCCACAGATGCATAAGAAGTGTTGTATAATAGGCGGTTACAACTGTTTCTTCCCAATAGACATTTCGAAGTATAGTTTTTTCATACTAGCCGTGAATACGAGTGACTCTTGGGAACTTCCATGGTAATGCACTCAAAACCATCTTATAATAGTACATACATATAGTATAGAGATTTCTTACCGATTCCACCTAGGATGTTCATGCTTGCCATTTCTATTAACTCAACGTTTGCGTAGTTTTTTGTTTCGAGCAAAACATTTAGCATCTTATCGAATACAACTGTTGCTTGTCCCTTAAATACAAAAAATAATAATATAACGCTCTTCGAATCAAAATCGTAAACCACACGGCTTTGTCACGGTTACGGTCACGGTCACGGTCACGGTCACGGCACTTAAATAACTTTTTTTACAGTGGGATACAATTTCAATATATGTTTACTGGTTTCCACTTTGGCCCAATGCCACTCACACACACTACTACTGCGTTAGATATTCTATACATACAGCTTTATGTTTCTTTGATTATTTCTTCATTTCAGTTTCATTTCAGTGTCCCCAATTGGTTGTATAAACTAAATACATTGACACTTAAATAAGGTGTTTTATTTTTTTATTAACTCTCAACTCACATGTTGTGCAACAATATTGACTTTTTTCCAATAAAAGCGCGACATGAGTAACGGAGTGCATTTGAAAAACGACTCAAATTGAGCTATGTTTTTAATGCATATTTGCAACTGCAAACTAGGTTCTACAGTCACGCGATATTTGATCATAGTATGGAACAACTACATTTTGTTTGTCTGGAAGATGAAGGCACGGAACAATCACGGAGCTGGTTGACGATATCTGCAGGATTATTCACTGCAAACAAGATTACTGAATATCCAGTCGAATCGTTCGGTTTAACCATTTGCAGATGTATTTTAGAGCAAAGGCGGCACCTTCTACTCAGATATTTTAAGACTCTGAGTGCGCGCGCACAACAGACCGATACCCAGCCAACTGAGCTAACCGAAAGGGACACAAAAAATAGACGTTTTCACAGTCCTAGTAAGGGATTGATTGTGCTCTCTTTATAAAGTAAATTGAATCATTATAAAGTAAATTAAACTCACCAGGGTATTATGAGACAACAAGTCAGGTTTGGCAGTTAGCTCCACCAAACTTTCGGCGATTGCCAGGACATCTTCTGGAAGCTGAGAAGGAATCTGTGCCGCGATGTCAATGAAGTATTCTAATCTCTGAAGAAACCAAACAACAAATAATACTATCAATACGTTTTGTCATTTCGGACATTAAAATAAATAAAATGAATCCAAACAAATGGGAATTTACAGTGGTTAAATAGAGTGGCTCTTCTTCCATAAATATCAGTCTCGGTAAGGGGCTCTTCCGTGAGTTTCTTTCACACGCACTTCCGTTACATCCACTATTTAGAACAGTTTTAGTATGACTGTGAAAATCTCACGGCACCAACACGGTCGTGACATAGCAAGGAATACGCCAGCCCAGTAAACTGTCACAGAAAATTACTCTTCATCCAATCAAATGCCCGAAAAAAGGTATTAACAATGAGTGGACATGGATACGCCAATGTCACGGAACTGCCAGACCAATTAGATTGGGTGAAAAAAAAATCAGCTCTCAATCAAGTTCTAGAAAACATCACTGTCGCAGCAAGGCACGCAAACGGCACCGTCTTTTTCAGTCATACAACAACTGCTCTATAACACACTAACCTCTGCTATGTTTTTAAGGCGGTCAGTATCATTTCCTGCTTCTGTTGCCGAATGAATTAAGACTGAAGCAACAGAGCTTAGTAGCTGTGAAGCTGTCTGTGTATTTCCACCTAAGATTTCATTTAGTAGGGGTCCGTTTGGTTTTAGTACTTTGTTTATGCTTTCCATTGGGTCCTCAAATGTGTGAATCTAAATACAAGAAAATAAATTTTAATGATACGACTATTTGAAGAAAAGGTTGATGAAGGCTTTGTCGACTGTTACTCTAATTGCCACGTGGGAATGGCCATGTGATCTGAAATGGGTAAAAATTAAGCCAAACCACGTGGGAATGGTCATGTGATCTGAAATGGGTAAAAATTAAACCAAACCACGTGGGAATGGTCATGTGATCTGAAATGGGTAAAAATTAAGCCAAGCCACGTGGGAATGATCATGTGATCTGAAATGGGTAAAAATTAAGCCAAACCACGTGGGAATGGTCATGTGATCTGAAATAGAGCAACAATTGTGTGGGGGGAAGAGACACTTACGAGTGACGTAGTACGATACTAGGGAAGGGTAAGAGTAAGCTTCCCATAATTAACATGGTTACCTCAACGCTGACCGTCGTCACATTATAATTTCCATATCTGTCTATGATGTACACTTTCAAATTCAGACTGCTTGTGTTATGACTATGGTGATAAGGAAGATAAATCGGCTGGTTTAATTCACGACCCGAAAACATAAATCTTTCGATCTCGAAATCGATTGTTACTCGGTAAGTGATGGGCAGATCTTCGTCTATCCATCCCGCACAGTTGAGTCGGAAAGGGGTCTTGACTGCATAACCAATGCTTGGATTTATGGCGCATTCTCCTCCACGTGGGAAGTCGTTGGTTTTGAAAAGCGTCTCCATAAATCCTTTATTCTCTTTGTCCCCTGAAGGAAAATAACAGATTTCAGAAGAAATCATACTTTTTGTCGGGTCTAAACTTCGTTTCTAATGTACATTATCAATGTCACTATCACTGTCAATGTCACTAATGGTTGGATAATAATTTTTATCAGGCGGAAGGATTTCTGATTACATCGCATCAACGTAGCCACTACTGATTATGGTCACTGTGCTCGAGCTTGTCTTACACCCCGAGCCAAGAAGATGAGTCCTCTCTTATACGTCAATCGACAGGGCAGAAAAACTTAACTGAGTTTAATACTCCAAATTTTTAAGTGTTTCACTTGTGTCACTGCTGCTCGAAACTTGTGACGAAATTTTGTCGAATTAGAGTAAAGGCTATATATCAGTATTCACGAAAATATCAGTTTTTCTGCTGATCAAAGTAACACCTCTCCCAAAGTACACGGCTTTATATGTCAATTACGCATTCAATAATTTTTGGTCTTATTTGAAATTTTGCTATTTGGCTTCAAAAGAACGTGTTTACAAAATATTGAGCTTAAATATGTAAAGCTGTCCTTATGGCGAAAGGCCAAAAACCGTTTTTCTGCCCTGTCACGTCAATCACAATAGCCCACTTCAATGCGAGACTTGGTGCATAAAGCTCAGTGATTTGTGACAGGAGAAAAGAATATATTTAACTTTGCACGTAGCCTCGTACTGAAACCTTTGTGTGTGACAAGCGAAGCATATCTCGGAAGTGGACTATTCAGTTTTTTTTGTCCAGATATTTTTACCACGAAAAAAGATAAAAAATAAAAACGAAAAAAATCTTGCAAATTAAGGTATAGTTGAGAATCAATGTCTCACCTTTCTTCCAAGCAAATAAGATGAGCTTGTAATATTTTCCTCCTTCAAGTATTCCACTTGCCAAGACCAAATTTCTTGAGAGATGGCTGGATAAAGTCTTGCCATTAAGATCAATCATATTTCCCTCACTCCACAGTTGCCATTCAAAGTTTAGTTCAGTGTAGTCCATGTTTAGTGACAAACCCTCGTAAGATACGATCTCTACTGGATTAACCTTGTCGCAGTTGAGCTTACATCTACGATATATGATATTTAAGTTATGAATAAAGGAAACGTCCTAACCGCGCACAATATTGGAATGGGTCGGGGGAGGAGGGTATTGGGTATTTGTGCTTTCTTGTTTGTGGGATTTGAGGATGGAGGGGGTTAGGCTTCACGAATTTGCAACGTCCCCTGTGATTGGTTAGGTTTAGGGGCGGGGTTGGGGAAAGGTCATTGTTTTCTATTGTTCTACACATGTGTGCCCTCAAATAAGATCACATCTTGCAAATTCGTGAAGGACGACCCGATGGAGGTAACGGGTCCAGAGCCAACCCCCGCCCCTCCCTCCCGCAGAGCCTGTAATGAGAAGATATAATCATGAATACGTATACTTACACCATAAGTAACTTGGGAAGAGGGAATACTGGATAGAACTCTATCTGCTGTTGTTTTTTAGCAATTCTTTGTGCTTTGGTAGCAATCACTTCTAAATGACAAGTTTGTCTGGTAGTTATCAGACTTGAGTTGTACTCAAAAGACGACAACGAGAAGGGTAATAAACCAGTACCGTACCCAAAACAACCATCCACTTGTACCACGCTTTGCAGGTTTGTCAGATTTGTTATACCTATGAATGGAAGGCTTTCATTATCTTTCTTTACGAACCACACCCATGTGACATTTGTTATGTTACCAGGAGGAGCATCAAAATCAACAAAGTCAGCACCGATAGTCTTTAGTCCATTTTTATCCTCACTTCGACGTTCACCTCCAGGAATAAAGACTTTAGCTGGGCTAGGTGATATAGTAATGAAGCCATCTGCTCTTCCTAATACACCTCTTACGATTGAATGAACCATTCGTAGAACAAATTCAATGCGAATTATCCCTATTGGAAGAGTTCGTTTTGGAATAATCAACTTGGATGTGTTTAGCTTCCACAAAGGGTGCTCAAGAAGTGTATCTGGTACTCCAGATCCATGGTGTAAGTACACGTTCCAGTTGAAGATCGTTTCTCTGGAGGCTATACAATCGATAACGTTATTTGTTGTAATGATCAGGTCATGTTCCCGAGTTTCGTTTCTCACGTGACTCATATTTACATGTGTTCCTACGCTTAATATTTTTACTGTAGGCTTCCTGCATGGCTTATGCAGTGATACGACGTTGGTTCTTATATACTCATAACGTGAAACAGCATTAGTTGCATTGCAATCAACTCTCAATTCTGTCTCCTTGGCAAACAAATGAGTCACTGTGATATTACCTATTATAGGTTCGATGACCTTAAATGGGAATCCCGGAAAGTCATTCTTTCTTGCACTGGCACCAACTACTTGAAACTCTCCGTCTCCAAAGTCTATGAGAACAGCTGTTAGATAATCTGCGTTTTCGATATGTAAGGTAATGTTAGCAGGCTCGTAGGTCAGGAATGGGGAGTCTTCATAGATGGTGCATTTGATGCTTGGTCTGCACTCGTACACTAGATGTGAAGACAAAGATGATATCTGATTGAATGCCTTGACCGTGAAGTTGTACAAACCTTCCTGAGCACAGGTATGAGTTTGGGTGCGAACACTACTGTTCATTAATTGGATTTGGTTATCACCAAAGTTCCACTCTACATTAGGGCGAGTACCATCCATATGTGCAATCTTGAATATCATCGGACACTCGACAGGAAACATGTTGTTTAGCGGACCTCCACCGGGTTTTCCATACATTTGATCGCACGGTGAGCGTTCTATCTCTAAGATAATAACTTCAATTGGTTCCTCTATTTTCACGAACGTCGAAGACCATTTGCTTGTTAGTTTGTTGTACACTGATGCGTTTACTAGGTAGTCACCTTCAGCGCTGTATCTGAAATGTTATGATACAATTTCAATAAACACTTTTATTGATGTTCCGCACTTGTCCAACCTAAGACACTCTGCGAGCCATCAAGACACAATAGACCTCTTACCCATGGGGCGGCCATCTTGAATTCTATTGTGGATGCCGAGGGAGCAACTATTGGAACATTTGTAGACTACACAGCTATTAGGGTGTCTTTTTATATAACTTAACGTTTTTCAATGAAGAACATATTTAAAAGGCAATTGAATTTGTTAGTAGCACCACTTCCAATTATTTGAAAACGTAACATCTTGACTCCACGCTTTGTAGAAGTTTTGTGTCGGTCCCATTATTCAAGATGGCCGCCGTATCAGTAAAAAAGTGCATCCAATTTTTAACATTACATTGCAAAAAATAACCTTATCTTAAATACTAATGTATCCTTCAAATAGGGTCTATACAGAACATTTCTGTAGCTGTTTGCGCTATGTGGCATCCATCACTTTTCTTCAATCAGAACATCTTTGAGCACACTACGCGCGCGCGTGTCTAATAAAAAGAGGCGTTTGCTTCGCAAGATACTTTATCCAGGGTTCGTGCCGAGGTAACGACTTAAAATTCAAGGACTATTCAAGGAGTGTACAAGGACCCAAAAGTGAATTTTCAAGGAGTATGTTCAGCTAACTATGCGAAGGTTTTATGCGGTGGTTGCACATGGCCGACTTTCAGATTTTCTGATCTTTCTAGCAAAAATCCAAGGAGTTTTCATAAAACATCATAAAATTCCCAGGATTTTGACCCGTTTTATTCGATATTTTAATCCATTCGATTTTGACCCGTTTTATCCGATATGTTGATCTATTCGATTTTGACCCGTTTTAATCGATATTTTAATCCATTCGATTTTGACCCGTTTTATTCGATATGTTGATCCATTCGATTTTGACCCATTTTATTCGATAACTGGATCTATTCGATTTTGACCCGTTTTATTCGATATATTCAACCATTCGACTTTTAACCCGTTTTATTCGATAACTGGATCTATTCGATTTTGACCCGTTTTATTCGATATGTTGATCTATTAGATTTAGACCCGTTTTATCCGATATGTTGATCTATTAGATTTTGACCCGTTTTATTCGATATATTCAACCATTCGACTTTTAACCCGTTTTATTCGATAACTGGATCTATTCGATTTTGACCCGTTTTATCCGATATGTTGATCTATTAGATTTTGACCCGTTTTATCCGATATGTTGATCTATTAGATTTTGACCCGTTTTATTCGATATTTTCATCCATTCGATTTTGACCCGTTTTATTCGATATGTTGATCTATTAGATTTAGACCCGTTTTATCCGATATGTTGATCTATTAGATTTTGACCCGTTTTATTCGATATGTTGATCTATTAGATTTTGACCCGTTTTATCCAATATGTTGATCTATTCGATTTTGACCCGTTTTATACGATATGTTGATCTATTAGATTTTGACCCGTTTTATCCGATATGTTGATCTATTCGATTTTGACCCGTTTTATTCGATATTTTCATCCATTCGATTTTGACCCGTTTTATTCGATATTTTCATCCATTCGATTTTGACCCGTTTTATTCGATATGTTGATCTATTCGATTTTGAGCCGTTTTACTCGATATTTTAATCTATTCGATTTTGACCCGTTTTATTCGATATGTTGATCTATTCGATTTTGACCCGTTTTATTCGATATTTTATTCCATTCGATTTTGACCCGTTTTATTCGATATGTTGATCTATTAGATTTAGACCCGTTTTATTCGATATATTCAACCATTCGACTTTTAACCCGTTTTATACGATAACTGGATCCATTCGATTTTGACCCGTTTTATTCGATAACTGGATCCATTCGATTTTGACCCGTTTTATTCGATATATTCAACCATTCGATTTTGACCCGTTTTATTCGATATATTCAACCATTCGATTTTGACCCGTTTTATTCGATAACTGGATCCATTCGATTTTGGCCCGTTTTATTCAATAACTGGATCCATTCGATTTTGACCCGTTTTATTCGATATATTCAACCATTCGATTTTGACCCGTTTTATTCGATATATTGATCCATTCGATTTTGACCCGTTTTATTCGATAACTGGATCCATTCGATTTTGGCCCGTTTTATTCGATAACTGGATCCATTCGATTTTGACCCGTTTTATTCGATATATTCAACCATTCGATTTTGACCCGTTTTATTCGATAACTGGATCTATTCGATTTTGACCCGTTTTATTCGATAACTGGATCTATTCGATTTTGACCCGTTTTATTCGATAACTGGATCTATTCGATTTTGACCCGTTTTATTCGATATATTCAACCATTCGACTTTTAACCCGTTTTATTCGATAACTGGATCTATTCGATTTTGACCCGTTTTATTCGATATGTTGATCTATTAGATTTTGACCCGTTTTATCCGATATGTTGATCCATTCGATTTTGACCCGTTTTATCCCGGCGATATGTTGATCTATTCGATTTTGACCCGTTTTATTCGATATGTTGATCCATTCGATTTTGACCCGTTTTATTCGATATTTTCATCCATTCGATTTTGACCCGTTTTATTCGATATGTTGATCTATTCGATTTTGACCCGTTTTATTCGATATTTTCATCCATTCCATTTTGACCCGTTTTATTCGATATGTTGATCTATTCGATTTTGACCCGCTTTATTCGATATGTTGATCTATTCGATTTTGACCAGTTTTATTCGATATGTTGATCTATTTGATTTTGACCCGTTTTATCCGATATGTTGATCCATTCGATTTTGACCCGTTTTATCCCGGCGATATGTTGATCTATTCGATTTTGACCCGTTTTATTCGATATGTTGATCCATTCGATTTTGACCCGTTTTATTCGATATTTTCATCCATTCGATTTTGACCCGTTTTATTCGATATGTTGATCTATTCGATTTTGACCCGTTTTATTCGATATTTTCATCCATTCCATTTTGACCCGTTTTATTCGATTTGTTGATCTATTCGATTTTGACCCGTTTTATTCGATATTTTCATCAATTCGATTTTGACCCATTTTATTCGATATTTTCATCCATTCGATTTTGACCCGTTTTATTCGATATGTTGATCTATTCGATTTTGACCCGCTTTATTCGATATGTTGATCTATTCGATTTTGACCAGTTTTATTCGATATGTTGATCTATTTGATTTTGACCCGTTTTATCCCATATTTTCATCCATTCGATTTTGACCCGTTTTATTCGATATTTTATTCCATTCGATTTTGACCCATTTTATTCGATATTTAAATCCATTCGATTTTGATCCGTGGTATTCAATAATTTCATCCATTCGATTTTGACCCGTTTTATTCGATATGTTGAGCTATTCGATTTTGACCCGTTTTATTCGATATGTTGATCTATTCGATTTTGACCCGTGTTATTCGATATGTTGATCTATTCGATTTTGACCCGTTTTATTCGATATGTTGATCTATTCGATTTTGACCCGTTTTATTCGATATTTTCATCCATTCGATTTTGACCCGTTTTATTCGATATTTTAATCTATTCGATTTTGAGCCGTTTTATTCGATATTTTCATCCATTCGATTTTGACCCATTTTATTCGATATTTCGATGCATTCGATTTTCAGGGTTCGTGCCGAGGTAACGACTTAAAATTCAATGACTATTCAAGGAGTGTACAAGGATCCAAAAATGAATTTTCAAGGAGTATGTTCAGCTAACTATGCGAAGGTTTCACACGGTGGTTGCACATACCGACTTTCAGATTTTCCAATCTTTCTGCCTAGATCTATTTCAGAACCATGCAAGTAATGATCAAAGCAAAAATCCAAGGATTTTTCAACGAGTTTCGCTAACATCATTAAATTCATGAGATTTTCAAGTTCCCTTGAAAACGTGAATTAAACTCAAGGAGTTTTCAAGGAGTTTAGGGAGTAGCACGAACCCTGTTTATCAGTTTAAATAAAGTAGAAGTAGAAGTACTTACTTGTGCGAGAAATTCAAAGGAAGAAAACAGTCTTCAAAGACCATCTTAACACTGTCTCCAAAGTCGACATGACATGCTGCACTGGAAGGAACGGGAGCAATGTGACTGAGAGTAAAGTTGATAGTTCCTGTGAGGATTGACTGGGGCGAATTAGAAGTTAGGACTGTTTGTCGGACTGGGTATATGCAAGAAAAGTTTGACTCCCGGTACTCAAAGCTGAACATGTTGCTGCAGTTAGCGAGAACTTTGAAAACCCCCGATGTAGCGCATGTCACAGACTTTGTCATAACGAATCCAGCTTTGCACTTTTGTTGCATCGCTTGATAACCTTGTAGCTCCAAGAAACAGGAGACATCAGAACCATTTTGAAATGCAACAGACACGTCTACAGTTTGATCTACTAAATATGCGTGTCGGAGCAACAATAAAGTACCGCTGACAATTTGGTAAGCAGTAAAGTAAGCTGTCCTACAAAGTCCTAAGGTAACATGGTTATAAACACAGGCTGTTAATGTATTTTTGCCAGTGGGGTAACTTCCTGCAAGTATTAAGACACCTGCTTGACTGCAATTGCTATTAACACATGTGATCTCTGCTGGTTTGTCGTTTAATATCCCCTTGTAGGTTAAGTTTGAACCTCCTTGAGCAGTAAGTGGCAAACTGATGTTGTGCGCCACATTGATAGAGGAAGATATATTTGACATATCCAGTCCTTGAATCGGAATCTCCACATAGATTGTGCACTTTACTGTTGTATTGCTTAGCCCATTAATAGCGAAGGCGGTCACATCATAGGCGTCAGGATTGGGAAAGGAATGATTAATCTCGTTCTCAACAGGAAAGTTTATCATTGATATGTTGGAAACAAAATGCTCTTCACCTCCGTCGCTAAACTTCGTTGAAATATTGGCAAAATCTCCACCGTATAATATTGTTTTAACGGGAACGAGCGGTTGGTAGACAAAACCTTCCCTACATCTATGAATGTCAAGAATCACAGGCATTATTGTCTCGTATTGGCATTGCATCCAGTACCAACTGACCTTGTTGTAGATCTGTATATCAACATTAAACACATCCTTCTTTGGGTATTGGTGCTCGATCGGTTGGACGTTTGAAAACATCTGAGTAAAACCGTCACCAAAAGATACCGTCATTGTTAAATCTGTGCCAAATGCCTCGATATTGAACAAAGAGGTCCCGTTGACAAGCCCACGTCTGGGAATACTAATATTTACGCTGTGTAATTTTTCTTGTACGATTATAGGTTTGCTGAAGACTGTCAAGGTCCTGCCAGAGCTCTGGAGAGCGAAGTTCATCGAAAAACTACTATCTCTATTGTACAAATGTTTTATTTCATGAGATATTCCAGAAGAATAAATAGCCCTGAATGCAAAAATGTCTCTTGTAGCAACAGGTTCAACGCGGGACTCGAAGGTATTACCTACCTCTATGTTGTTATCAGTTGAGAAAGTCAGAGCAGTTATGGCACTACTATTTTTATTCAACTTCGCCAGTTGTCCTCCAGAGGAACCATAAGGCTGTAAAACGATGATATCTCCTTTGATAACGTTTACACTTACGTCTATTGACTTGAATGTGGGTATTGATACGTATTGGAACGACTGGTAATCGTAGATTATGTGCTGATATGTGTAACCTGTCAAGTTCTGCGTCACTTGTGATGATTGACAGCCTATTCCTGATGTGCAACAAGACTGATTGTCCAAATCAAACATCTCTGCATCACTACATCGAGTTCTTCTCGGGACTTGATTCGATTGATCGATTATGGAACTTTGAAGGGCAGGCTTTCTAAGTATCTAAAATAGAAGACAAAGGTTTGAGAGATCGTAATCGTAGACAAGTACAATCGTAGACAACCTTAAGCGATTTTCTAGTTAATTAACTCAATTGTAATAATAACAATAATAAAGGCTTTATTGAAATGATAAGGTATATATCATAAGTTCACAAAAATTGTGGAAACTAAAAGAATAAAATTGAAAATAAAAAGATTCGAAAATTCCAAAAAGCTACAGCGAATGTTTTCAATGACTTTCAATAAAATTTCGTCATAAAGAAAAAGTAAGAAAATCTTTATAGATCTGCTTTTCGTTTAGGACCCGGAAGTCGTTTTGCCATACGAAGTTTTTAAAACTGCTAGTGAGGTGTTAAAGTACGTTAAAATCTTCTAAGTCATTTGAAGGAGAAAAAAACAAACATATATAGTGATATTATTTAAAATGTTACGTATACCATCACACGAAACGATCCAAGTCTAGCAAAGGTCATTTCGATATTAAAGAGCGTCCCGTTCTCTTTAACTGGATATCCAACGAATGCTATTATCCCATCTCCTGTAGTTTCAGTGGCTCCGTTTGGATCTTCTCCAAGCTCATAATAGATAGAGTCTGAAACCATACCACACAAACATTAATTCAATCGATACTTTGAAACAACCTCAGGGCTGATGTAAGTCAGGTTACGACTAACTCACAGATGGAATCCTCTGTTCACATGTGTTGCCCCAAAGATGAAAGTCTATCGCACTAACGGGGCTATATCATCCTTATTATTTTCAAAATGAAAAACCTACTAGGGGCGTAACGAGAGACCCGGAGCTGAAGACGCGAAAGCGTCTTAGACTAATCCAGAACATTCTATTAACTTTATGTTCCTTACCAGGAAGTTTGTTCTGTTCGATGGTACCATCTCCATAGTCAACGGTTACAGAGATATTACTTCCGCGGCTTAGTGTCATGTGACAGGAAACGTTGTCGTTCAGGGCGGCATAGGATGGACACACAGTGTCATGAGAAGTGGGCGGGTCAACTACAGAAATTTGACCTGTTGTGGTAATGTTCCCAAGTTCGTCAAATATGTTGAAAAAAACATTAAAGGTTCCCAAATAATGGTACCTGTTGGAATCAAGAAATCGTGTCTAAGGCACTGGCTAAACGAGGGAACATGTTTCCAGAAACATGTTTACCGCGCGCATGTTTCCCCGATGTTTCCCAGTTAAGCCACATGCGAAACATTGCTGTGTGCAACAAATTTTGCTTCCAAGACGCAAAAATGTTCTGTCGTGTGTCAGAAACATTTCACATGGAAACAATGTTTCCCGACGTTTCCTCGTTTAGCCACGAAAGGCAACATTCTAAATGTTTGTTACTTAGCAACGCTCGCTCTATCTTGAAGGTGCGCATGCCCTAACCGATTTTGAGTAAACATGTTCCCCGATGTTTCCTGACAGTTTTGCCACCTTTGGAAACATTTAATGAAACATAGTTCTGGAAACATGTTTCCTCGTTTAGCCAGGGCGTAAGCCTATGAAGTAAAGTTCAGGATTGTCGTAACATTCATGGTGGTAGTAAAATGGTTGATGATATTTTTAGTGATGATGATAATGACGGTGGTGTTGATGATGATGGTGCTGTCGGTTGTGATGACAATAGTAATGATGATGATGATGATTTCGGTGGAGAAGTTGGTAGTAGGAGTTGGTTGTGATGATGGTCGTCATTGTTGTTGTTGATGATGATGATGATAGTGATAGTGATAGTGATGTTCCGATGATGATGAAGATAAACACAGTGGTGGTAAAATGGTTGATGATATTTTTAGTGATGATGATAATGACGGTGGTGTTGATGATGATGATGATGATGCATGATGATGATATAATAAATTCACAGATATAAAGCATGACCTTTGAGATGGAATGGTAATTTCAGCAAGAAAATATAAAAGCAAAAAACTTCCGTTTATTCTCATCATAGTTAATAGAGGTTGTTAACTATGGTCTCAGATCGTCTAATTCAACAACTTTATTTTTTGAAAGTAGGTATAAAAGCTTTATTTATTTATTTATTTATTTATAATTATTTATTTATTTATTAATAATTATTATTAAGTAGGTAAATTTGATAATATTTTTTGTAAACCACGTAGATGATGGTGGCAATTTCATTAGTAATTTGGAAAATTAATGATACCAATTTTTGTTTATTCAGTCGTCTTCAGTAGTTCAAATTCCACAGTTCAAACATTGACAACTGGTCTATTTTCTCAAACGACAAAAGAATAATCTTTACTAACCCATGCTGAATAGTAGTAGTAGTGGTGGTGGTGGTGCAGGTCTTCCCAACAGTTCCGTCACCAAGGTCATAGAAAACTGTCAATTTTCTATGTTTATAAGCATCGCTAACGCCAAAGGTAAAAGCCCTATGCAGATAAACTTGCTTAGGAAACCACACAGCGGCGGCGGTTACCGGGTAAAGTCGGTCAAACGGGAAACCAGTTGGCACATTGTCGATCGGTTTTGGAGAATAACAATTATAATATTCTTTGTTATTACCAAAGTTTGTACGATTGGTACACACGCAATGTACACGATTCAATACTACTGCTCGCTTGAATGACAGTATACTGCAATGAGCCAAACAGTAGTCCTTGTTTACTATTTGGCTGATGGGCAGACCGGAATGGAAATCTCCTTCGTATAGTTGAGACCATCTGAAGCAGCCTTAAGAACATCAATTGGATGGTTGAAATTAATTTTTTTCAGCTTATGGAACATAGCAATGATAACAAAGTGGAGTTGGTGCCATGAATATAATCACAATCCGGATATTTTTTCAATACTATACAACATAATTTAAAAAAAAAACATCTTTCAAGGGTTTATATGATATATAAAAAAGTGTGATATGGGCAGGCCAATGGTGCTTAACATTAACCCCCAAAAACCGGAAATTCCGTGTTCAAATCAAATGTTATGTGTCATTTCAATCGGAAATTCCGGAAAGCTCGGTCTTCCTATTGAGATACTGTAATCACTTTTCTTTCAATGGCCGACTAACTTACCATATTGATCATGAAATGGTACAACATTCTCTGCAACGAAACAAAGCACTCGGTATTCTGATTCTTGTTTATAGTTGAAGAATACCAATATTTATTATGTTAATATTACTTTCCAATTTGGCCTTCTTCCAACTTACACCACAAAGGGCGGATCCAGGGGGGGAAAAGGGGGGCTGAAGCCCCCCTTCAGCAGAAAAAAACGATGCTTTTTTATATTGTTTTCCGTTGTGTTGACGGAAGAAACTCAATTAGCCCCCCCCTAAACTCAATTAGCTCCCCCCCCCCCAAAAAATTTTGGCTGGATCCGCCCTTGACCACACCACTATATTTTGTATTACATGCTTCATGTTTAGTTTCTTGAGAAGAGAAGAAAAAACGGAGAAAAATTCTCTCTAGGTAGAAAGAACGACTTCCATTATCTCTTCTCTTATTAATATTTTTCTTTTCTCTTCCCCTGGCCTGCTAACTTTCTTTTCACTTCACTTCACTTTACTCCATTTCCTTCTCTTCTTTTCACTTCACTTTCCTTTCGTTTCCTTTTGATGGGTGGATGGATGGGTTGATTAGGAAATGTTCCTGGTTTTCAAGTTTTTCTTGATAGAGAAGGGTAACTTCGTTTTAAAATGTAGTCTTTAAATTGTCCTCTAATTGTCTTCTACACACTGATTTTACCTTTATATAATTTTATGTCGATGCTTGCATTCAGATTCAAATCATTTTGACCATTGTAGAACTTGAACATTAAAAGCTTTCCGTATAGTTTTCTTCCATTGCTCAAACAGAAATATCCATCGTTCGCGGATGAGTCAATCATAAACAGCTGAAATAAAAGACATTAAGCCAGTGGATCAGTAACAAATATACACCTTTTGCTGTTCATTAACCGCAAAGGAATATTCATTGCAGCGAAGAAGCATTGTCATTAGAGCGAACAGGCATACAATAAGGCGAACGGACTCTCAAGAGTGCGATGGAACTTTCATTAAGAAATTTAGCATTGAATTTGACAATCGTTAATATGTTTTCGTGGATTCATTAACGTTTTCGAACTTTCATTAGCGTTTTGGTGCAGACAATAAACCACAATACACATTCAATACAGTGTTTTGGACATTTATTTACGCAATACAATATAAGTATATTGTGCTTTTACGATTGTAGATTTTCAAAGACAAGAAAGTGAACTTATCCTTGAATGTCTTCTCTATTTAAACATCTTGGACGATATTTTTGCATGTGGTTGTACCATTGTATGCATTTCTGTGGATCTTCATAGGCCCTCACAAGACGCTATCTGACTTTATTTGGAATTTGGTTTCTTTGTTGAGCCAATGCAATATCCAAAAAAGAGGGATTAAAAAACTCAGAACTGATTTGATATTTACATCTAACGGCGCTTTGCTTGTACGAAGTCATATTCACGGCTTGTAAAAAAATGGAAAGACAGTTAAAATCCTACAATTCCTAGTGGAAAATATACTTATATTGTATTGCGTAAATAAATGTCCAAAACACTGTATTGAATGTGTGTTGTGGTTTATTGTCTGCACCAAAACGTTAATGAAAGTTTGAAAACGTTAATGAACCCACGCAGACATATTAACGATTGTCAAATTCAATGCTAAATTTTTTAATGAAAGTTCCATCGCACTCTTGAGAGTCCGTTCGCCTTATTGTATGCCTGTTCGCTCTAATGACAATGCTTCTTCGCTTCAATGAATATTCCTTTGCGGTTAATGAACAGCAAAAGGTGTAGTACAGTACCAAGGAAATAAAGGAAGATAATGAAATAAGCAAAAGGAAGTGTTCCTACGAAAATGTTCCTGCGTAAAATGATTTTATAAATCTCATTGAGGTTTTGTAATCGCAATGAAGTAAGCTTGCTACTTGCTACTCTCTCTCTCTCTCTCTCTCTCTCTCTCTCTCTCTCTCTCTCTCTCTCTCTCTCTCCGTCTCCTCTCTCTCTCTCTCTCTCTCTCTCTCCTCTCTCTCCTCTCGTCTCGTCTCTCTCTCTCTCTCTCTCTCTCTCTCTCTCTCTCTCTCTCTCTCTCTCTCTCGTCGAAGTGTGTCAATATATTGAAGATGAACTACCAAGTGCCAAGATAGCAATCTCCGAAATAATTCTTCGAAAGGACTCTGCTGAAATAGTAATGATGAAAAGGTAAATTATACACCGTGAAAAGATGAAAAAACTTACTGACGTTTCGGACGCTAGTCCTTCGTCGGAGTAAAAGAGAAAGAAGTGGTAGAAAGGAGTGTATATATGATAGAATAAGACAAAAGAAACCAATGAGAGCAAGGTAGGCAAGGAAACAAAAACAAACAATCAAAAGACAAAAGAAAAGGTTAGTTGAAAATAAAGCGTTCATTAATCCCGTTGGGACTAAGAGTGCCCAATAGGTGAATAAGCCGCATTTCTTTGGTCTTGCGACAATCATTGTTGCCGTTAAGCAAAGAAAGACCGAAAACAATGAAGTCAGAAAAAGAATGAGAGTGTGGACCGCGTGGCACTAATGAAATAGTAGAAGATAATATAGGTAAGTTGTAGTGCTTGGGAACGAGGTTATTCCGGGCGAAAGCCCTTGGAATTAAATTCGGGAAAAATTAATTTCCTTACATCTATTTCACCCCGGCCTGCTCTCAGTCTGACCTCTAGCTCAGCTGGTAGAGCATCGGTAGTACAATTCCGAAGGTCGTGGGTTCGAATTCCAGCGAGGCCGGAAATTAATTTTTCCGAATTTAATTCCAAGGGCTTTCGCCCGGAATAACCTCGTTCCCAAGCACTACAACTTACCTATATTATCTTCAGAAAGAGAATGGTTAGCTAGATTAAAATGGCGGGAAACTGGTTTGGTGGGATCGTTATTGCGAATATCATAAAGATGATTGCAAATGCGATCACCAAGACGGCGGCCAGTCTCGCCCACATACAAAAGATTACAGCGGGTACATTTAATACAATATACAACATTAGAAGTGGTACAAACAAAATGGTCAGTGATTTTAACAGTTGATTTAGGACCGACAACAGAAGTGTGAGAGGCTATGTGAGGACAAGTATAACAACGTTTACGAGAACAGCGAAAAGTACCAGGTTCTTTGTTAGAGGGAAGAACTCCCTTGACCAAGAAAGAACGAAGATTACGATCACGTTTATAGGAAAAGAGAGGGCGGTTGTTGAAAATAGCAGAAGTGCGAGTATCAGAGTCAAGCAGAGAAAAGTTGCGGTTAACAATGGGTTTAATGGAAATGTTAATAGGATGATACGTAAGAGTGAAAGGAATGCGATCATTAGAGGGACGAGTGTGGGGAGTGAGAGCGGTGGTACGATCAATAATAGAAACTTTACGAATGGCGCGATCAATAACATAAGCAGGATAATTACGCTTAAGGAAGAAGGAACGCATCTCAGAACATTTAACAGAAAAATCAAGATCATCACTACACAAACGACGAAGACGAAGAAATTGCGAGAACGGAATAGCTTTAAGAGTGTGCTTAGGATGAGAAGACGAGTAGAGTAAATAAGAATGAGAGTCAGTATGTTTGTAATGGACACTAGTGCTAAGACGGTCGTCATTAACACTAAGCAAGATGTCAAGGAAAGTGACTGATGTTTCACTAACCTCCCACGTAAAGTCTAAGGCAGGGTGAAAAGAGTTAACAAAAGAGATGAAAGAATCTAAGTCATTACGCGAACAAGAAGTAGCACTAATACAATCATCAATATACCGTAAAACGGTACTTACCTATATTATCTTCTACTATTTCATTAGTGCCACGCGGTCCACACTCTCATTCTCTTTCTGACTTCATTGTTTTCGGTCTTTCTTTGCTTAACGGCAACAATGATTGTCGCAAGACCAAAGAAATGCGTAGAAGATTATGGAATGCCGTTACTGCCAAAAGCCTTTCAGTTTTCACCACCTTGTTCAAATGGTCATACTAGATATTGAATTATGCACACCATAGATTGAGTTTCTTAATTGTACTTTCAAGTTCCATACCAAGTATGTCGAGAAATATTTTTAGTTTTAGTTTCTTGACAAAAAGTTGACGAGAACTCGACGATATTTCTCTGTTTCTCGACGAGATTTCCTCTGTTTCTCGACGAGATTTCTCTGTTTCTCGACGAGTTTTCTCTATCCACAGGGAACCCAAAATACTTTTTACGGGTTTCCTGTAGTCTAGCATCCATAGTTCTTTGCAAGCTGATGTGCGCCATTTTGAAACGTGGTACGTTCTAGAATTGGCATACACGAGGCATACGGAGTTTAGACATGAATCCAACGATTCGAAAAATATTAGAAAATATAAATACCCTGAGTAAAGAGCTTGAGAAAGCGGATGAAAAGAGCAATGAGACAAATGTATCTGATGCCACAGTACATAAAGAGATTTTGAGGTCGTTCAGAGGCCAAAATTCTCAGCCTACTGCATCGACAAGCAACGCTAATACTGTCTCTGGCGGCGGTACAAGCAGTTCTACTGTTCCTAAATTCCAGCTTGCCTATAATTTTATGAAAGGCCGAAAACGAAAGCAAGTAAAAACCAGCACAAAAAAAGCAAGTGGCACTTATGTAAAGGACGTTATTTTGCTTGCTGGTCCGAATGAAGACAAAGTTCCCCGCCAAGGCGTTCGAATTTTTCTATCTGAAAACAATCATATTGTGTCTGGGGCGACTTTCAGCAAGGACTTAGACTACTTGCCACTTTGCGATTACCTGAAGAGCCTTTTTCCATCAAAACTTGGTGAATTTGATGATATTGAGATATTAATGCCAGTCCATTCAAAGCTGCTGCCTCCCAATCTAGCACCTGGGCAACAGTTGTCTGCATTCTTGCTGCAGAAAATATTTAAAGATAGGCCAATTTATATAAGACCCAGTAAGACCTTCCTAGATATACCAGGCCTCCAGTTATCCAAGAAGAGAAAAACTGAAACTGAGGTAAATATAGATTTAGGCAGAATAATTAGTCATACCAGGCCAAGAGTACCCCCAAGAAGGCATTATTTATTCGAAAAATATATGATTATTTGAGCCATTATTTACTTCAAGAATGCATTCTGTTTGATACTATATAAACGAATATTCAAAACATTCGATTACTGATTGATTGGATTAAACAATCAAAGGATATTCTATATGCAAAAAGCAGTTGCTTTTGGTGACAGGCTTCCTGTGTATGTGTCTATGTATGGATATCATTTGTAACAATGTATTATTGGGGTAAAAATCGGGGTATACATGACCTGCTTTGACTGTAATATTGAAATGTTACTTTATTTATATTCCTTTTATTTAGAATTTCAATTTTGTGTCTACAGGTATATGAGCTAACAGATGATGATGGTGAGGATGAAGATGATGACTTAATTTTTAAAACTTCAGTTTTTGAAAAGCAAGAAAATGAGATTAAAGGTATTTTGGTTAATAAAAGCAATGGAAGCATTGAAACTTAAAGCATTTTTCATGTTTTTTATATTTTCTTACTGTAATGTGCCAGGCACAATGTGCAATAAAAATGATGACAATTATTGAACTGAATGGAGTGCAACATTGACCTTAATGAATTATGACCACCACTTCATTATCATACCTTTCCTAAATTCATATTCAT
This sequence comes from Actinia tenebrosa, assembly GCF_029948245.1. Lineage (NCBI taxonomy): Eukaryota > Metazoa > Cnidaria > Anthozoa > Actiniaria > Actiniidae > Actinia > Actinia tenebrosa. The sequence goes on from NW_028292578.1 coordinate 9,088,282, forward strand.
ATTTTAAGTATGTACCTGTCCACCTCGTGCCGACCTCGTGCCCAGGTGGCACATAGGGCTTAATTAAGTATGTTAGTGGTTATTTTTGAAATTGGGTTTTATTTCTAAAACTCGTTGGTGGCCATATTTCGTTAAGATTTATGGTCTGAAATCATAATTATATATGATTACAAAATTGCATGACACAATATGATTTTATTGTTAAACACATGCCTGTATACAGCCTTATTCTGTAGTAAAAATGCATGGCCTTCTGATTTAATGTGATTCAGAATATTGACTGGATAATATTTGTTTGTATCAACAGAGTTATCAACAGTGGACCCAGAAAAATGTGATGAACCTTCTGGAAGTAAGGTTACAGCAGAAAAGGCTGATTCAAATGAATCCTCAGTGGTGCATGAAGTGACCTCCTTACCTACCACCAGCAATTCTGCATTGTCTGCTACTAAACCAGGGACACCAGTGCCAAACACATCGTCAGTAGTGGAAGCAGCAATCCCAACCCAATCACCTACAACTGTAGATTCTGAGTTCCAATCAGTTATTACATTATGTATACAGTATATTTACGAGAAAGGCATCACTGATCCTGTGGAAGTACTAAGATGTGCTCAATCCTCCTTCAATGTTGGAAGGGATCTTGACATCCAAAGAGCTTCTGAAAGTTTGGAAGGAGAAACCAATTTTATTAACATTGACAGGTATGATTTTTCATTCAGGGGCTCAGATATCCAAAGGTCAAGGCTTGTGTCTTACAATTTTATTTGTTTTCAGGTACAATGTTCTTGATAATGCTCTAGAAGAAGTCCAAGAACTTGAGAATCCTAGGCTGACACTTGAGGTATCCTTCTATGGTGAAAGTGCACAAGATTCAGGTGGCCCGAGACGGGAATTTTTTAGGCTATGTTTGCAGGAAATCAAGACCAAGTATTTTGATAATGGCTTAAAGGAGCACTTGTCAAAAGACTATGAAAATGTAGGATTACTAATGGCACTTAGTGTTCTACAAAATGGGTCGATTCCAAGATTCCTTTCAGAAGAGCTCCTGCAGGAACTATTCAATGCAAGTAAACCATCCAAATGCATTGAAAACCTTCGGAAAGGGTTTGCAAGGGTGGGTCTTTATCAGATTGGCAGTGTTATACCAATATTTCTCCAACTCTTTCGTCCATCTCCAGCAGCTGTGCTTACTAGAAAAAAGTTACTACACGTGTTAAGTCCAAAGTTTTCAGAGGAAGGTTCTAATGCCAGAAAAGATGAAAGCAGTGTTTATGCTGCATTTAATAAATATTGCCGTGAAGCAGCAAGTGGTCGAAGGGGAAATGTAACTCTCAATCATGTGCTTTAGTTCGTTACAGGAGCAGACGAAGAGCCACTATTAGGGTTTGGTGCATCACCAGCCATTGAGTTTCCTGAGGCAAGTGGAGACAAAGCCTGGAACTTTGTTCCATTTGCAAATACATGTGCAAACACTTTGCACCTACGAAGGCCAACTTTAGAGTACCACCTTCCAAGTGAAGAAGTTCTGTTTGAAATGTTTGACTATGCATTTGTCAATGCGTATTTTGGAAAAGTGTAAATGCATGAATGGCATATCATTCTAGAATGCCTGAGTTGCAAGGATGAATGACTTTTTCCTAAAAAAATAGTTTTTTTGTTCCTTTGTTTCTAGGAACTATAAATATATTAGGACTATATTTTGACTTGCTTCACTTCATTGATGAATGCAATGTCTGTGTTAAAAGAAAAGAAAGAAGAAAAAAAGAAAAGAGTTATATTTTCATTCAGATGTATCATATTGTTTGTTACTGTTTTAAAGAGCAGCCTACGAACCGTTTTAAATTGTTGCAATGTAAACCATTATTGATGCATTGAAAGTTTGTGTACATTTAGATCAGAACATTTTAATATATGTATCTTTTTTACTTCATGAACATAATTCTACTACGGAATATGTATGCGAGTGATTGCAATAAACCTGTGAAACTAATAGTCCATATCCAGTGCTTGAAATCCCCACCTCGAAGTAAAACAAAATACAAACCAACAAACACTATAAACTTGCTATAGAGACTATTGGACTAACATCAAGTTCACAGGATGTATATTGCAAACACTCTGCAAAGTTGTTGGTACATGTAAAAATATTGGTTAAGATTACTCTTAAGTTCCAACCAAACACTTGATACGGTTGTGATTACTTAATAAAGTTATTCTTGTAATTTGTCAAGAATTATAGACCTTACATTGCAAAAATGATTAATGCCAGAATCACCGTCATCAGCTAATGGATCAATGCTTGAGTGAAGTACCTCTAAATCACCATTAGTAAGTTGGCATGAATTTTCTGGCACAACAATGTGATTATCTGAGTCATCTTGTGATAACATTTCATAGTCAACACCATAGTGATAGATGTCTTGGGGATGTTGTAAACTGGAGAGGCTGCAAGACAGCATACCAGCATTCCAAAGAGCAATTGGAGAGCTATGTCCAGCTGTTCTGATGCCATGCAGGGGTGGATCCAGGGTTTGGACATGAGTAGTTTACTCTGAATTTATACCCAACCCACCATACCCCTATTAGTTATAAACTGCCTAAAAGGATACATCTACCATAGCATGCTGTCTGCAGTCAAGATCCTTGTACAGATTTATCTCAGTTGAAGAATCTAGCACATCAAAGGACATCATGTGAAAAAAATGACATCAAAAGTATTAGTATGTAAAAGTACAATGCAAAATATATGCTATTAAAGGAAAAGTGGCATGGCAGCAAATTGAATATTTTATGAAAGATAGAGAACATACAGTCACAATATCAGTGTACTAGAATTTACATGTACTAGCAAATTATACAAAATGAATACATTACCTTATTTAGATTGAGGTGTTCCACTATAGATGAATTCATTGCTGAGTTCAGTTGAGAATATGTAAAGACCATTCAAGCTTAATCAAAACCCAGTGAACAATATTATAGATTTCAGAAAAGAATAAGTTTTTAAAAATTCCACCTTGTTCCTGTACTGTTCCCCATCAGTTGAAGGATTAAAAATCAGATAATTATTAATCCAGATGGAACATAACTCACAAGTACTCTAAGAACACTGGAGTGGTGGTCCAAAAACTATTATATAAAATATTACTGTAAGATATTCTCCATTCTCATTCGTCTAGGATTTAAAGTAGCAAATAAATCTATTATTTCCTCAAGATCTAAGTCCATGTCTCTGTGGGAATGCATCAGTGCCAGTCCATTCATTCTGTCTTGAGCCATAGTATTTCTTAAGTAGTTCTTAAGATTACGGAGGGTTGAAATGGACCTTTCACAAGAAGCAGATGACATAGGGATAGTTATAAGGATTTGAAGTATGGTATGTATATTAGCATAAGCAACATTGTCAATGTGCTCAAGTGTCCCTTCTAAACTATCAGGGATTTCCTCTCCTAGATCATCTTTCCTCATCCACATTCTCTCCCACAGAATAAGTTCTGCTTGTAAACCTGCATAATTAGGTATATCCTGCCTATAATGTTCACAAAAGGCTAATACATTATCCTTCCAAACAATACCAGTGGCCAGCATAATTGATGGAATAACTGAAAGTGCTCTGTAGCAAACAAACACATCATCTTGAAATCTGTTGTTCAGTTGTTGGACTATATGGTCTAGAAAAACTACAGTTAAATTTGTCCTATGATATTCTTCAGGGTTTCGGGCTGCAGCATTGGCTCTGTGAACTTGTCTCTGAGCTACTCTAGGCATGGTTGGTTGAACTGAAACTTGACCTGCTAAAGTGACAGCTTCCTGGTAGAGTGCATTGTGCCTGGCATCAATGTCAGTTCTCATCTCTGTTAAGACTGACTTTAAAAGTGCAAGTTCATCCTTTGCCTTGAGAAGATCCATTGCTTTCTTTTGTAATTTGACAGTGAGAGGTCGGGTCAAATCTAACATGTGTCTAACAATAACAATAGCAACAATAAATGAAAAAGTTATTGCATTCAGTAAGGTCTGTGCATCATTTCTACTAGGTCGATTCCAGTCCCCAGTTCCAAGATCATTGTTGTTCATTGATATGTCTTCAAGCGTAGCAACAACAGGACGAAGAAGTTCTACAACTCTGTCCATTCCTTCTATTCTTTCGATCCATCTTGTTCGGCATACATTTATCAGAACAGTATGGTTAGCTTGAGGCATTATCTCTTTAACCTTCATGACCAAATACTGCTGTCTCTTTGGTGAATTGTTAAAAAAATCAGAAATTCTTTTAACAGTATCCATCATGTTTCTAACAAGTGGTTGTTGGCATGTGTCAGCAACACACAAATTCAGCCTGTGGTTCATATAGTGAACATAAATTGCTTTGTCAAATTCATTTCTTATAAGTGTTGAAACTCCATTCAAGCAACCTGCCATATTGCCTGCCCCATCATAACACTGGCCTCTGCAGTCGTCCATAGAAAGTCCTAATTCTGCTACTGCTGTAAGTATTTTATCTTTGATAGCAGCTCCAGTTGTTCCCTCATCACAAAGAGAAAACCCAATAAATTCTTCTCTAATTATATTTCTTGAATCAAGAAATCTTATCACTAAAGAAAGATTTTCTTTGTTAGAAATGTCTGCAGCTTCATCTGCAGACAGAGAAAAACTTACTGTCTCTGATTTCCTTTGACAAACTAGTTAAAATGTAAGGACCTACTGTTTCTATCATCTGATTCTGGATGGTTTTAGAAATGTAAGTTGCATTTCTGGGTGCAGTTTCCAGGTGATTCTGCAGTATTTGATCACCACTCTGCACTCGAAATTCTAGCAGAGCCTGAAAGTTTCCTGATAGACTAGCATTTGTTGGGTCATCATCGCGTTGACCCCGGAGAGCTATGTTGTTTCGCCCACAGAAAATTATCGTTTCAAACAAAGACTTAAGGACCGTCCTATTTCTATCGATTTGCTGTTGAATATTCAACTTCTGATCTACTGGGACCGCTTGCTGCCTCATTGTTTTCAAAAAGTTATCCATGGCAATTACAGCAAAATTGTGCATCTCACATTTACCGCTGGCGTGTTTTGTAAGTCTCGAAGCCGCTGAAGTCCAACATGTGAGTGGGGACTTCAACAACTTGTCTAATTCATGAGCATTTCTACCAGATTCTACTCCAAACAAAACGCAGGGAAAACAAAATGCTCCATCGAGATATTTAGAGTATGCAAGCCAGGGATATCTTCTAAGCCATTCAAAGACAAACTTACGAGGCTTTCTATTTTCTATTGACAGTGGGAAATCAAAAATCTCACCTGGTTTCCACACATTCTCAATGAACCCCAGCTTATCTTGTGGTGATGAAGAGCCAATTTCTTTAAAATTCAAGCCAATGTCGAAAGGAGAACAGTCCTCCCTCCTGCAAATCGGGTCGCCACGCATTGTAGAATATTCCTTCGTTCAAACTACAGCAAATCTATGACTCTAATCATAAGAACGAAAGAGACCCAACGGGGGTAGGTCTAGCTTTTTATAGTTTTGCTGGTAGTTTATGAGGTAGTTTGCAAAGTAGATAGCCAATCAGAAAAGGGTTTGAGTGGTTTCCAAAACAATCAATGTGTTTCCAGCCAATCAGAGAATTCTTTGAGTAGTTTACGATCATCACACCGGCCTAGCTCTACAACTACGCACGCTCACCCCCTGAGGTCCTATTTGACAAAGGCTGTTTTCCGATCGTTTTCCGATAGCATTCCGATGCGTACCGACGGAGATATCCGAAACCCGAAAATTTTTGCGGGAATCGGTAATAAATCGGCAGAAATGACGAGATTACTCATTTTTGTTTGACTTTTCCTTAATAATTAACTGAAAAACAACCAAGTGAGTTGTTTCTAGAAGTTTCTAGAATAATGTAATACACATATTTTGACATTATTTAGAAAGAAATGATGTCTAGCTTTGAAAAAAATTGAGTAGTTTACGGAAATCACGTAAACTACCCTGGATCCACCCTTGCCATGATAGTTCCATTGTGAAGTAAATTCTTCCAAAGATCTCGATATACGGGGAATGAACATAAAGTGAAGAGCTGCCAAGTCAATTTCATTAGTTGAGTCCAATATATTGTAATGTTCCATGTGCTTGAATATAGCAGAGTAGTTGTAGTTTACAACCCGATTGACTTCCCTCCACAATCGTTCAATGCGTGTGTTATGAACACTTCTCCCTGTAATGAAACTTCCTCTATTTGCACCTCGATGCAGAATCATGAACCTTGCTACATCATAATTTTCTACACCCAAATTGCCTCTAACTTTGCTGGGAATCCCAAAGATATCAGTTCCAGATTGGAAAAATTGAAGAACTGTATTTGCCAAATTATTAGTGGCACATTTCAAGTAGATGATTGTTCGACTATAGCCGTCAATACATCCATGAATTACTATTCGCCATCCTATGAGTTTATGGTTGGAGTCCATATGCCACAAACAATTTGGTGCTGGGACATTGTAGACTCTCCTTTGTATTGCTTGACTTTTCCTCGCTGCCCTTCCAATAGGATCTATGATTTGCAGTCTCTCCCTTACCCTCCAACGCTGAACAAGTATTCCTTTGCTTCTCAAACTTCCACGAATGTAGCTTTCTCCAGCACGTGGAGTTATGGATAATATCTCCCTTAGTACTTTATCCAATTCTGTGTTTGAAATGTCGGAAAATGTCCCATGAATACCATAGTCTCGAACACGCCTGTATAATGTCCTTTCACTAACGTTTAGGCACTCTGCAACCTTAGCCCATTTCATACCAGTCTCGCGAAGAATCAGTAATTGTTCTTTGGTAATTGAAAACTTTGGACGCCCAAGTGTTTTCTCCTTGAGAGGATAGTATCCCGATTGATCAATTTCAACTTCCTGCTCTGATATTGTCTGTAAAATGACTTCCCATTTCCCATAAGAAAGAGTAAAAAGCTCTTCTAATAGTTGGAGCATAAGCTTATTTTCTGGTTCATTGGACGGTTCATTGTCGTTGCTCTTTCCACCTTCTAACTGACAAATCATTCCAAATAATACACTTATATAGTCTTGTAGTTTCCTTTCAAGATATCCAAGAAGAAGGTGATCGGTTAAAGACGTCACTTGATTCAAGAGCTTATCAAAATTACGGAAAAAAGTTTCAAGTTCTTCCTCACGAGAGCCAGCCGCCATGTTTAATAGCTTGCAAAGAACTATGGATGCTAGACTACAGGAAACCCGTAAAAAGTATTTTGGGTTCCCTGTGGATAGAGAAAACTCGTCGAGAAACAGAGAAATCTCGTCGAGAAACAGAGGAAATCTCGTCGAGAAACAGAGAAATATCGTCGAGTTCTCGTCAACTTTTTGTCAAGAAACTAAAACTAAAAATATTTCTCGACATACTTGGTATGGAACTTGAAAGTACAATTAAGAAACTCAATCTATGGTGTGCATAATTCAATATCTAGTATGACCATTTGAACAAGGTGGTGAAAACTGAAAGGCTTTTGGCAGTAACGGCATTCCATAGAAGATAATATAGGTAAGTTGTAGTGCTTGGGAACCGCGGTCCACATACTCTCAAAGAAATGCGGCTTATTCACCTATTGGGCACTCTTAGTCCCAACGGGATTAATGAACGCTTTATTTTCAACTAACCTTTTCTTTTGTCTTTTGATTGTTTGTTTTTGTTTCCTTGCCTACCTTGCTCTCATTGGTTTCTTTTGTCTTATTCTATCATATATACACTCCTTTCTACCACTTCTTTCTCTTTTACTCCGACGAAGGACTAGCGTCCGAAACGTCAGTAAGTTTTTTCATCTTTTCACGGTGTATAATTTACCTTTTCATCATTACTGTTTCATTAGAAACACCGACGCAGCTCACACTAGTTTTTAGCTAGTTATATCTGCTGAAATAGATAAGCTTAGAATTGAGGTGAACAAGAAAGTAAGAGCGTACTGTAAGTCTTGAAATTGGAAAGTTATTTCTCATTCGTTTGCTGCTGAGGATTTAAATCCAAAAGGCATTCATCTCAACAAGAAAGGTATTTCTGTTTTTGCTGGAATTTTTAATAAGTATTTAAGGTCGTCACATTGAACACCATGTAGGAAAATGAATCATGACTATTCTGTTTTTTTAAGTGTAAATTCTATCCCTAATTTAAGAGGATTTAAGATGGCTTCATTGAATATTGCTAGTCTTCCTTCTCATATCGATGAATTGCGATCTTGGTTTGAGAGTCAAAGCCTTGATTTACTTGCTCTAAATGAAACAAGACTGGATGGCTCAATCCCAGATTCAGTCGTAAATATTGATGGTCATGAATTAATTCGACTCGACAGGAATCGAAGAGGAGGAGGAATATGTTTCTACCTTAGGTCATCTATTAATTATAAATTTCGAAATGATCTTCTTACTGAGGGTTATGAATGTCTTTGTTTAGAAATAATTTATCCACATGCAAAGCCTTTTACTGTTATATCCTGTTACAGACCTCCAAATGCTTTAGCCAGTTTTTTCGAGTATTTTGAGTCTTTAATTATGAAATTGGATGGCGAAGATAAAGAAGTGATAATTCTTGGGGATCTTAACTGTAACATGTTAAACAACAGTAGGGTCGACTCAAATACTGGAAAGCTGAAACTTCTCATGGAATTATTTCAGCTTTTTCAAGTAGTTAATCAGCCTACGAGGGTTACTGAATCTTCTGAAACTTTGATAGATGTTATCATCACTAACAAACCAGATAGATTGGTAGCATCTGGGGTTTATGAATTAGGAATTAGCGATCATAGTCTTGTTTATGCTATTCGAAAAGTATCAGCATCACTAAAACATCAACCTAAAATCACTACGTCTAGACAATTTAAAAATGTTGATCCCTACAAATTTATTGAAGATTTAAGAGCCTTAGAATGGGATACCTCTAGTTCAGACTTGGGCGTTGAGGACTTGTGGGATAATTGGAGTTTAAACTTTCTGTCTGTAGCCGATGCTAATGCCCCTTTACGTTCTAGAAGGGTCAGAAGAAAACCATCCCCATGGTTAACTTCATCAATAAGGCAAATGATCGTCGATAGAGATGCACTTAAGGCTCGTGCTGTTAAAACTATGAATATTGAAATATGGAATCAGTACAAAAGAGCTTGTAATCTTGTTAACAAAACTATCAAAAAAGCAAAAGCTGAATATTACAAAAATACGATCATTTCAAATGAAGGTAACATGAAAGAAAAGAGATATGTAAATCAAATTTCAAAGCGGAAAACTAAAGATGGTCACATCAATCAAATTAAAGTAGACTATAATAACGCGATTACTAATCCTCAAGCCATATCCAATGCTTTAAATAGTTATTTTACTCAAATAGGAAAAAAACTGGCATCAAGCTTACCTATAAGCCAAATCAATTTTAATCATTATTTGAATAAAAGTCTTACTAGCAGTTTTGAATTCAAAGAAATTTCGAATAGTGAAGTATTTGAATTGTTATCTCAAATTTGTCCTGATAAGGCAACTGGTTTAGATAACATTTCAGGCAGACTACTGAAAGAGGCTGCCTCGGTTATCTCTCCTGCTTTATGTCACATTTTTAATAGATCCTTAATCACTGGTATTTTTCCTTCTAAATGGAAAGTAGCCAAAGTTTTTCCTTTGCATAAAAGTGGTGATAAAGATGTACTTGGTAATTACAGACCAATTTCGATTTTGCCTGTTGTTACAAAAATATTTGAAAAGCTAGTGTATAGACAGCTTTATTCCTACCTTTACGAAAGTAATCTCTTAGTCAATAATCAGTCTGGTTTTCGTGCCCTCCACTCAACCGTTACTGCTTTAGTTGATGCTTCAAATGATTGGCTTATGAATATTGACAATGGTCTCATAAATGGTGTCGTGCTCACTGGATTTAGCGAAGGCGTTTGATACGGTTGATCATTCGATCTTGTTAAGCAAGCTTGGTTATTATGGATTAAGTGGGAATGTACTCAATTGGTTTCGATCATATTTAAGTAATCGTTCACAGAAATGTTTTGTGAATAGCGCTTTGTCTGAATCTATGGAAATATCTTGCTGAGTTCCCCAGGGATCAACTTTAGGTCCCTTATTGTTTATTGTGTATATTAATAATCTGCCGCATTCCCTTGAAATTGCTAAGCCCAGAACATACGCTGATGACACCTCAATAACAGTAGTTGCTAATAACGTAAAAGATATTGAGTCAAGCATTAACGCTGAACTTGTGGGTGTTGGAAATTGGCTAATTGCTAATAAACTCGGTTTGAACGTTCAAACCCAAAATTGGCTTCTCTTCCAACATTTCCCGTTATCAAAATAGGGAATACTCCTGTAAAGAGAGTAAAAGTATCTAAATTGCTTGGCGTTTTCATTGATCAAACGCTTTCATGGTCTGACCAAGTTGATCATATTGCTAAAAAGGTGTCAATGGGCATTAGTGCTTTAAAGCAAGTCCGTTCATTTGTTACATTTGATACCTTGATTATTATTTATAATGCCCTTATTTTACCATATTTCGACTACTGTGATGTAGTGTGGGGCAATTTTAATAAGGGCTCAGCTGAAAGACTGCAAAAGCTGCAAAATCGTGCAGCGAGAATTATTACTGGATCAGACTATGATGTTAGGTCAGTGGATATTCTTAATAAATTAAAATGGGAAAACCTAGAAGAAAGACGGTTTAAGCACAAAGCTTGTTTGATGTATAACATTCTAAATAATGGAGCTCCGTCGTATTTAAGTGCTGATTATAATGTATTGGGAGATTCTGTCAGTTATAATTTGAGAGGAGGTAATTTCATATTAACTCTTCCTAAACCGAAGACAGATTCCCTTAAAAGAAGCTTTAGATACGAAGGTGCTAAGATTTGGAACAGCTTGCCGTTATCTGCTAAATCTGCAAAGTCTTTCAAAGAATTTAAAGGAAAATTGTAATTACTTTTCATATTATACTTTTCTGATTTATAAATTCGTAGAGTAATTTAATGTTGTAATATATTTCTAATTTATATATATATATATATATATATATATATATCACGGCTTCCATGGAAAGCAATTTCATTTATAAGTTGATGGAATTACCGTGGCTAAATAAAGGTGATTCATTCATTCATTCTCTCTCTCTCTCTCTCTCTCTCTCTCTCTCTCTCTCTCTCTCTCTCTCTCTCTCTCTCTCTCTCTCTCTCTCTTTGAAGTTGTTTAATGGTTTTACAAATGAAACAGCTTTTTCCGAAAGAAGTGTGACGTGCTGTCAGCAACCGAGCTCCGTTCGCTAATGTACAGCACAGGTAGAACTTAGCTTACCTTTCCTTTATCTAACATGGGTTCCCAGTTGATGCCATCAGGACTGATACTGATCGTGTAGTTAAGAAAAGTAGTACCAGCAACTTGCGATACTTGCATAGCAAGTTTAGCTATTACCACCATGTCCTTTAGATCCACTATGATTGAATTGCTTTGAAATTCAGCCGTGTACAAGGGAGGGCTACTGGATGAAGCGGTGGAGGAGATCATGCAAGGTACTGTGGATCAAAACAAATGGATAAAGCATCACATGAATATTGACTTACTGCACGCTAAAACCCGACAAAATTGAATCCTTTCACTGCCACTAGCAGATTTCATTTCCTTTCTCCGGTTACAAAACCGCATCTGTATAGTTTTACTAATCGAGTGTCATTGCACTTCACTGGTTAAAAGATATACAAAAGCGGTACATTTTTATTAAAAAAAAAAAAAAAAAAAAAAAAAAACCCACACATTTAAAAGGTGTAGACTTTTGAATAAATTGGATGTGAGAAAAACGAGTGTTCGGAAGTTCTGAAAGAAAAATACACCTAAAATGTTCCAAAGTACCCCCCCCCCCCCTCTCCTCCCAAATAGCGGTACATAACAAAAAAAAAAGTAAAATGTAACAAAGATTAGGTGTTAAATAAGGTCTAGCATACCAGCACATTGGGCAACCCAGTGTACGCTCCAAGAGCGTCTTGTTTATATAAAAACATGAAAATAATATAAGGACATTTAGGAATAATGACTGACGTCTTACCATCTTGACAAGTTTTGAGGTCCATACGTACACGTCCCCAGGTTTTCCAATCAATCCTCGTTAAATATCTTGACCACGAGCATGGCACATTCAAGGTTCTACAGGGTAAATATGGCATCTTACTGGGTGACACATCTGACGACAGCGCAATACAATGGTACTCTGTGCTGTTTCCGTTCCTGCATGATTGGTATACAGAATAATCTAGAATACGAATAAATATTATAAAGTCCTGGTCAGCGGTCGAGTTCATTTCGGGGTGGATGGTACACTACTCAATTCAAATTAGACTCTTTTCCCTACAGACTCATTCGAATGGAAGTAATGAATAAAGCACTAAAAAAAGTTCAAGTAGAGGGCAACGCTGCAACGAAAATTTTTTCTATTCTTTAAAAATCATAAAGTACAGGGAGGAAACTTGTATTTTCCAATGTCGGTTTTCTTACACTTTGCCAAGCCGGTAGATAGGGGGGTAGCGCACTTTTTTAGCACAAATTTGAACCAAACACTTACAGTATAATCATCTTGCATGCTGGCTTCATTATGATATTGTAATTTAGTATAATTTTAATAATATAGAGTAGCTGTAATTGTTCGAGTGACAAGGGGAAAAAAAGACAAATTTCCTCAGGCCGAGAAACAAAAGTCATCAAAAGAAATTACTGGGTTGCCTGTGGGAGGCCAGCCTAAAATACGGTTATGTATTTTGAAGAATAATTTAAACCCTAAATAAGTCGATACCTCTAGAATATAGATTGGAGTTCAGATGACGAACACCGTCAGACCCCTCCTGCGACAAGCGTGTGTATGCTTCCTAGGATATTTTCTTTGATAGTGAAATCCATTATTTTGTTCTCAGGCAAAGTAGAAATCCAAAATCCCATTATTTTCTCCGCTCGATCCTCATTACAAGGTTTGTACTAAGTCTAAATATAGAACAACAACTACGGAGCGTACGCTCCAAGACACAAGTCCAAGTCTTTGAAATCTTCTCTCAATAAACATTTCACAATATCAAAGACTACTTTTACTCAGCTTAAGTTTTACGCAATATTTTTGTTGATTTATTTGATGCTGGACTTAATGTTAAGTTATTTCAATATTCTGACATATCGGAATCTAAAGCTGTTATAACCGCGGTATATTTTACAAAAGTAACGACTGAAGTTACCAAACTGACATTGTGATGGTTTTGCTTCTCAAGGTAAAGACTCGAACGTGATGCAATAGTTTTGAAAAGTTGAATAAAAGGGATAAAAAGAAAGGAAAATAAGATAGTAGAAATGTCTCTCGATGCGCACTAATATAAGATTTGAAGCTTTCAGTCGACATCGAAATTTTTTTTAAATAAAAATTCTTCTATTTAGCTATGTAATGTAATTTACGAAGTTAGACTTTTTTAATTACAAAACACCTGCGACAGTCAATTTTCCCAAATGTTTTTTATAAATCGACAAAGCCAAGCAGAATTTTAATCCTATCCTATCCTTTCTATTTTTCTGTCTTCTAGATATCTAAAATCTGTCTTAATATTGATTTTGATGCAACCCTTAAAGTTAGCACGTACCCAGTCGTGTCAAAAATTTTGCAAGTTTTCTGTATTAGCAACCAGGAGCGGAGCAAGTTATAACGAAATTTATATCCATTCAATGTAAAATAAAATATCAAAATAAGAAAATACGCGATGTTACCTGATAGATATCCTTGAATAAAGAATAGGGCGAGCTGTAAAAATTAACAAAAAAGATAAAGGTAAGATTTGTGAACATATAATGTTCGAGAAAAAATTGCGATACAAATTTCAGGCTGTAGAAAGAATGCAGGGCGGTAATATGGATATACCTGTAAAAACGGCCAGAAAAATCTTAAACTGATAGCCATAGTACTGTCAAAGATCAGATCCAAAGGTAAGACATATCGTAAAGAAGACTGAGAATTCCGAATTTCTAATTATTGTTTAAGTCTGGTGTTTTTCTAACTAGATTTGATCTACTAACGAATTAACGAAACACTATGGCCTTTTATGCTGCATGCAGTGCTTTTGTTAACATGACAAAAACAGTAATATACTGAGTTTATACCACACACTACGATGTTATTTGAACATAACTTCCCGGCTAATTCTATTATTTAATTTTTATCTTATTTAGTTATCTATTATTTATTATTTTGCAAAATTTGCCAAGGATTTGGCATCGTTGTACTCAGTTATTGGTAATACACTGCCGGTAATACACTGAGTAATAAATTACAAAAACTCTAAAACCGCGCAGCCAGAGTCATCGCCAAGTCAAGTTTTGATGCAAGCGCAAGAGCTCTCTGTTTACATTACTTGACGGGGATGATTTAGGTACACGGAGAAAAAAACAGTTAGCAATATCCATGTTTAAATCATTACATGGTATCTTTCCATCTTATCTTCAAAATATGTTTGTTTTCTGCGACCCAGTATATGACCTTAGAAAAATGGAAAACAAGCTGTCTCTACCGAAACCGCGTACAAACTACTTGAAACGTAGTTTCAGTTACTGTGGAGCAGCTTTATGGAATAGCCTTCCGTCTGATGTAAGAAGTGCTGATTCCCTTCCTTTGTTTAGGCGTAAACTTAATGAATATGTCTGATTATAGCAGGCTCACACGGCAATCATGAAAAACATTTTTTTATTCATTGTAATGTATATTTGTACTGATGATTTTGCTGTGTTAAAATAAACTTTGTATGTATGTAATTTTGGATGTAGTCGGAGCAAGGCTTAAAAATAGGGTCCCTAAATACGTAATACCACGCCAGTTTTGCCTTGTTTATATCACAAGGGAGTGACATCAGCTGGATACCACTTTAAAGTGCTCAAAACAAGGAATACTTAATAGAGCTGTTTCTAAAAGTATGAGATATTCAGTTTGAGCAAATAGTTTTGAAGTTTGAAGAAATTTGGAGGTTTGTAGAGAAGCCGACACTTTTTCTTATTTCCTCCTAGACTTTTTAAAATTAATCACGTGATCCCTAAAAATGTTGAAAAACCGCAACTTCAATTAACTTGTCATCTGAATAAATCTATTTTCCATATCACGAAAACAGTATCATCACAATTTTTTTTTTTTTTTGTGGATCACGACACATGACTTTAGGAAGTAAAATTATTATTGATGTAAATTTTTATTCAAAAGTATTCAAATAATTACATGTAAGATAACCTAATCAATGCGCAGGACTTGATCGTTTCAGCAATGGCGGGTAAACTAGCTGCCTTGCCTTCAGTACAAAACTCGTGCATTACAGTGTAATAATGATTTTTCTTTTTTACAATGAGGAAGTAGAAACATGATATAGAGTAGACTAGTGACCTGAACGATTGTGGTATGTGATTTTTATAAAGGTCAAAGATACGGGAACAGTTAATATGTCACTAAACAATTTCCCATTGTCTCGAAAGAGGACAAGAAGTAACGAGCTATTTCTGGATTTGGTATCTCAAAACTGCAACATGGACGACGATCATATTCAGTGGGCTGAGAAAGACAGTGTATCAGAAGCTGGGATTCCTAATGAAAGCTATGGTATTGTATAATATACTTATATTACAGCTTTATCTTTAAATGGTCGTGATGTTCCACAAAGTGAAATTGATTTCCTAAAGTAAACACCGTCTTGAGATCAAAGCAAGATCTCAAACCCCATCAAAGTTTAGTCGAATCTATACAATATTCTAGTTTAATTTTTGTACTATTGTTTGAATGTGTTTATAACAGTGTCTCTTCATGAATCATTGATTATGAAGCCCTTGGTTATACAGCTATGATGCATTGAATGTTATTAGTTATTATGCAAATAGTTCAACTCAATGACGTCAAAGAACATCGACCGACCCGTATCCTTCCTTGTGGTGTTCAAATACGAAGCGATAATTCTATAGCCTTTGCGTGTCGATGAAATTCTCATGGTGAAACACCTATAATCCCTATCGAACAAAAACCTATTCTAAAACGTGTTGAAGTCGCTTGGGATTTCTTTTATGGTTTAATCTATCGTCACGCAACGATAATAAACGGTACTCATATACTGATCAAGTAAGTTTTTAGCAATCATGTAAAGAATAATATGATATAGCTGATAAAATCATACTCGATCATAAAACCAGGCAACTAAATAGATTTCCTACTGTAGCGTCTCAGAACTATTATACCTTTACATCGTCAGTGAATTTGTATTAAAGTGCTGACTGATATAACTGAGACACACCGCCAAGGTTAAGCTGTTGTCAGATGTTGGTATTTGTTTAGTATTTTGGTGTTTCTATGTATCTGTGATCGTTTAGCTCGCCGATCAGAGAAGGAGTCTCTGCTCGCCGATAGAAAACTCTTACTTCATTAGTGCATGTTTGTTCTCACCGTCAACTGAAATTCTTTTGAATCATTTCTTTTGTTGTTGGGAAATAAGGTTGTAGTTAGGGTATTACAGTTTGTGAGCAGCGACGTATTATTCTACCGATGCAGCAAATCATTCGTAATACAGAAATTCATTTGTTTAGAATAAACAGACCTCTTGGACCTCTTGTCTTAGATATGAAAGATTACAATTAATCATGATTACCACCCATTTCCAAAGATATCACCAATACGTTGTATTGTATCTGCCAACTATTATAAAATAATAAACTAAAATAAAATAAAATAATATTCGCAAAATATTTATTGGCCCTTTTTAAGAATGTACATACCTAATGTACATGTATGGGTCCACTGTAATTGACCATGCGGTTGTGGGTGCCAGCCTACAGTACCTGTACTATCGTAGGTGAAGTTCAATAATGTAGTTTTGGTTCTCTTGTGGTCAGATCCTGACGAGGAAATCCTTCCTCAACTTCCACCTAAAGAGGCAGCACTTAAAGAGACAGCACCTAAAGAGGCAGCGCCTGAAGAGGCAGCAGATTCCATGTCTTCCTCCAGCAGTCAGAACAGCAGATATCACAATTCTGCAGAAAGACAAAAAGAAAGTGATGATGAGATGAGTTATCACAGTGGATATAGTGAACAAAATGAAATAGAAGCATCTCTTCCCAGCCATGCATTCAAGGCAGTTCGTGGACTACCGTCAAATAATGCACTAAAACAAAACATGAGAAGAACATTAAGGGAAAGAAAGCCAAAGCTTCGTGGTAATCTTGAGGTTGATGGTAGAGGTTTTAGTGTTGACAATGATGAAACAGTTGCTAATGAAGATCAAGTTTTCCATGCAGCAGACCTTTCATCACCTGAGTTTGCCGCATTCATGGGAAGAAATGCGACAGTGAAAGAGGTGCCCACATCAATAAGGCGCAAGCGCAGCATAAGGTATTTGTATATGCAATAACATGTTGTTTTGGTATAAGAGGAATAAATACTACAAATGATATTTAAAACTTGTTGGTAATAACTTTTTATAAGGTGCATATAGATGAGCAAAATTATGTGTACATCACTTTAAGAATATCCTAGGATTGCCTATATAGAAGTTGCTTTAATGTGTTTTTTTTTTTCATTTACAGGGAAAATTTGAACAATGAAGTACGTAAAAATGATAAGACAAAACACATCAGTGCCTGGAAACATTTTCAATTAAATTTTGCCATGGTAAGGAAATTCAAAATTTTAACTTAATGATACAAATAATAAATACTATATTTAAAAATAGATTTAAAAGTTTAGTTTTTCTTTACCGGTAAAACCATCCACTAGCATTTACTCTTGTAATATTTACTTTCCTTAAATCAGGGAAAAACTGTGCCCTCGGCATTGAAAACAGACTCGGCCTACATGTACATGTAGCTATAGATCCTTTGCTATACAGTACATCAGAATGTAGCTCAATTTGGAGGACATGATAGGTTTCCAATTCTTAAGAGATTGAAATTATTTTTTTTTTGAGCTGCTTTGACATCACACGTGAGGGGTAGCCTATTGGCGTTGTTCTGTATATTTATAAAGACCTCAGACACAGTTTTTTCCTATCCAGACCATCTGGCCAGTAAATAACCTCTATCTATTGTTATTGCGTGTGATACAGGGCTGGCAGCAATTTAAAGCTGAATGTAAAGAGCTTCTCTATGTCATGGACATTTGGGGAGGCCATTTAAAAACCATTCAAGGTATAATATGCGAAAGGCTTTTTAGAGATGCTTTTTTGTTAAAATGTGTGGTTCCAGAAATTATCCATACCCTCTTCCCACAGAGGAATTTTTTAAAGACCCCCCCCCCCCCTCCACATACCCCTAGTCACTAGTCTCCTATGAGCTGAGTGAGCATTGAAGGATGACACTAATAGCGCCTGCACAAGGCTCCAAATAGGAATTTTTATTAGCCTGCCATAGTAAAGGAGCATGGTAAAAGGAGGTCATTCCAGTAAATTTTGCATGCCATTTTATTGTTCATTTGTCAGCACATCGTTATTTTTGCATGGCAAACCTGAAATTTGGCCTGTTATTTGAACATTGGCAGGCCGTACCCCAGTTTTCTTCCATACAAACTCTGTAATTTTGTTCTTTATCTGAGCAATACAATAAAATTTTAAAAAGAATTAATAGCAATTTATTTATTTAATTAACAGGAATGTTTGGTTCAGGGGTATTATCTTACTTTGTGCTTCTGAGATGGCTTTTCCTCATCAACTTGGTTGTATTTTCTCTAACTATTTTCTTCCTGGTTATTCCACAAATGGTATACCAACCAAGTTTTGAAAACAACAGTGCAAGTTTTAGGGGCTGGGAGCTACTTACAGGAGATGTGAGTTGCCTTGTCAAATCTGCATGATAGCATTACATTCTAGGGATATATTTAGAATTTTCTTGATCACTAGGGGGTTTGACTAGCAAACCAAACCAAAAAAGGGACTGTAGATTAGCGAACAAAAAAAACAGCCTCTAGCTTCTAATTGGGGGGTTTGTACTCTCCCTTTAGGGGATTTAGATAAAATCAAGATGATCTAAAAAAAATATTCATAGTTGTTATTAGATCTTCCCCTGCATTCAAATTGAGTTTGTTTATTGTTTTTATTGTTACTGCAAAGGTTTATCTCCAGGTACTTGGGTTAATCTCCCATTGTATTCATGATAATAATGATGATATAAGACATAGTAATAATGATGACACTTGTCTTAAAAAGTCTACTTTCTCTATTAATTATTTTTCCTTTTGTGTTTATCTTTGTAGGGTTATTTTACCAAGACAGAGCTTTACTATGGCTCATATACAAACAAATCTATCCCAATGAGTTCTAACAGTGAGTTAGTGTACAAGATGCCACTGGCCTACTTATGCGTAGGTGGAGGCTATCTGCTTTTGTGCCTTGCAATTCTGGTCTACAGGTATGTAGAACACAATAATCTATGAGAAATTTTTAATACTTCAAACTTTTGATAGGAACATGAATTATACAGTAAGAAAACAGGTCTTGTCAAATGTTGTTGGAAATTCCATAGTTTTATTTTATTTGTTTTAATTTTGAGCAACAGAGTAAAATTATAGATACATGCAAATACCTTGCATACTGCATAAAAGATTATGTGAGCTTGATAAACCATCTAAATAAAAAAGTCTGATTAATAATATGATTAATAGAATGCAGAGAATGATGTGAATGACAAAAGAATTTCGAATTTTGACATACGGTACAAAATTTAATGAGAATGATTTTAAATGAGGATTTTTTTCAATTTTAATGGTGATTTATGCATGCAAATTAAACACTGTTTTTTTTCCCCCCAGCATGGCTGAGTCATACAGAGAGAACTACATCTACGCAGGTGATGAGTTTAGTTTTTATATAGCCAAGTTATTCTGTGCATGGGATTATGGAATCACTGACCAAGAATCAGCAGCACTGAAGCAAAAAAGCATCTACAATGACTTTAAGGTACTGTATGCTAATTTTCAGAGACCATTACAGGTGTATGAGTGGCAATATTTTATAAAATATATAATTGCAGAATAAGTAATGCTTGTTTCAATGTATATTGATTCTTGATTTTCTCTCTCTAATAGGAAGTTATAGCAGATCAGTTTTTCCACAAGGAACAGTCAGCTAAGGAGCTATGCTTTTTGATATCAATTCGTTTAATTACCAACCTTTTGGTAGTGGCATTAATCGGCGGAGGATCATTTCTGATTTACTTTTGTTCAACGAATTCTTTCACGGTAGTGAATTATTTTTAAGAATTTATGAGAAGATTACATTGATAGTTGCTGTCCTCTCAAGCCATTGATCAGTTTCTAGCTTGGTCTTCCTCAAATGAGATGACTTGCAATCCTCTAAATGCAAATCTTTGCCTTTAAAGAAAAAATAACCTCTATTACCCAGACCACATCTTCCCAACATCACAGAATATTATCAGCTGAAAGTAGACTGCTCTTTGTATTTTTTTTTTTTTTTTTTTTTTTTTTTGGAATCAGGTTGATGCTGGGGAGTTTGATAAACTGTTATTTCCAATCATTGTCTCTGCACTCAATCTGGTACTTCCAGTAACATTCAGGATCATTGCCAGCTTGGAACAATATCAACACCCAAGAACTACAATCAACATCAATCTTGCAAGGTACTTTAATCCTTTCAGTTTGTTACTATCTTATGTTTTACTTTAATTGGACAGTTTCAACTAAATATTGATGAAAAAACGTGATCTGAACTTTGTTATGCTATAACATAGGTGCAACAAAAAACATGCTCTATATGGCTCTATTAGAGAACAAAGCACAGTGCTGACACCAGCCATACATGCATGCCAGCAACACACAAGTGTAGATGTATAAATAATTACTTAATATATAAATATTTTTTTGATCATTATATTTAAACAGGAAGCCCATGTCTCCAAGGAGTTTTTCAATGGGTCCCTATGTTTTACAAAAAAAAATATTAAAAAATATATAGCTGAAAATAGCCTTGACCTTTTGAATGCATTCTTATGAAAAGCTAGTACTTGAATATTGAATATTGTTAGCTAAGTGTTGTAACCTTTCTATATTTATTTGTACCTCGTAGGACAGTATTGCTTAAATTGACATCACTTGGTGTCGTCCTCATAGCCTTGTTTTCTGATGTAACAATTTGCCGCAAGGGACAGGATTTGGGTGATAAAAAATGTCTGCCGGTAAGAGTCCTCATACAAATTGTTTTCAGTGGATAAAATAAATTGTTGCAACTCAAAATTACTTCATTTTAATTATTTATAACTTTTTGTGTCTTCAAAGTGTCCAAGTTTAATGGAATCCCTTAAAATCTTATCAGTTATTCATGATTTATAATATTATTCTTTTTATCTAATGTCATCAGCTTATATAATAATTATAAAAATAATCATATAATTTCTATTTGTTTTTTAGGAAATAAAAGAGTGCTGGGAGACACATATAGGAATTTCATTTTATCGGCTGATTGTTGTTGACTTTGTGTTTCTGTTGTTATCAACATTTTTTGGAGAATTTGTGAGAAGGTTAGTTCCTACCTGAAAACATTACTGTATGTGGGAGTCTTGTAGTTTGAGTCACTTGTATACAGATTTATGAGGTAATCATGTATTTTATGACCAGCAGACACATGTTGGTAGACTATCGGCCGTGTGTTGATCGAGCGTTGGCCAACTATCTGCCGTGTGTTGACAGTGTATTGGCCGACCATCGGCTGTGTGTTGAGCAAGGTTTGGCCAACGCATGGTCAACAGTTTCGGTACTTTTTCGGGTTTTGTTGTGGGTTGATGTACGGCCAATGCACGACCACATGATTTATGGTGATGGTCAGTTGGGAGAAAAAATATTGTTTATTGGTTGTAGTCACGAAGCACTGTAAAACTTCACTGTAAGCAGTTGTATCATGATTTTCCAACTGCACAGTAATTCTGAGCTAATGGTTTATATTGTCCATTCTCTCAATCCAGATTAAACTTATAGTGGAATTGCAATTCTTATCCATTACTGAACTCTAACCTCAGAATGAGGCTATTACCCATGAAAAAAATAATTTTGTATCTACGTCTTACCATTTTAGTTTGATGACTAAACACATTGGATGGTGTGGTCAAAATGTTGGTTATCCAGGCTTTGACATTTCTCGTAATGTGCTTGATCTTGTGTATTGTCAGAGCTTGGCATGGTGAGTGCATGACTAGAAAATAAAAGTTAAAGTTATTATATCATTGTAAATATACAAAAAAAAAAAGATTACTGAGACCCTAAGATCCTTTAAATATATGAAATTGCCTTGTAATCGTTGTGCATAACGAAACGTTTTATAACGTTTTTGATAACTACTGTATGACACCTATGTACAACATACTCAATTTAAGATACTGCGTAATTGATTATGACAAATTCTTAATTCCACTAGGAAAACTGCTGGAATGGTGATTGGGTTGTTATTGTCCGAGTTGGTACTATGAATAATGCCACCATATGCATACATCAGCAATCATTAAGCCTGGTTCTCACTAGCGACAAACCAATGCAAGCAAAGCACAAATGCAATAAAAACAAAATCTTCTATTCTCTTGCCCTTGTGCTTATGTCGCTTCTTTCATAGTGAGGACGCGTTGGCTTTGCTCAGCTTGTGTCGCTACTGAGAACAAGGCTTAAGGATTTTTTGAGTGAAAATTTGAATATCAAATTTGCTTATTGTGATATTTTTATTTTTTTCTAGGATTGGTACATTTTTCAGTCCACTTATCTCTGCTGTCAATGTCTTCAAGTTGCTATTTTTGTTTTACATAAAAAGGGTAAGTACTGACTAGTCTGCATGCCTATTTTTTAATCATTTATATACCCCTTGCACTATGTTCCGAGAGGAATTGTTCTGGAGAAAACAATGGATGTCTTTTTGTATAAGAAAAGACAACCTATTTTTTTGTCCTCCTCTAGGAAATCAATGCAAGTGGTCTATTACTTATGATTTATTCTTGTTTAATGTCAGATAAGTGTGGTTAACAATTGTAAGGTATCTGGGCGACCATTCCGTGCAGCGAAGATGAACCTGCTGTTCTTGGTTCTGCTTGGTGTTGCATTTTTGGTATCAATTATTACTGTTGGATACACAGTTATGTCAGAAAGTGAAAACATGTAAGTATCCAGCATTCTTACCACACTTGTTGGGTGGCAGGGGCGGCTTAATGGTTCACCGCTTGCCTCTCACCAATGTGATCCAGGTTCGAGCCCCCGCTTAGACTGGATCATTTGTGAGTTGAGTTTGTTTGATAAGTTGTTCTCTCCCTTCCCTCTGTAAAAATCAACATGTGAGTTGAGTGTTGTATGTTGTAAGTATAGAATGTAGTGGTAGTGCATGTGGATGGAATCTCACAGAAGAGCCCTGTACGGGAGTGGTGGTTGTAAAATAGATATTTATAACTCTATTAGCTTTCATGATAAGTCTTTCCAATCAGGAGATCTAGGCGACAACTTTGCTAAGCTACCCCACGCATGTGCAACAAATATAACGTCCTACATCTGCAGAGCCCATTTCCTCCCCCCCCTCCCCCCTCCCAATCAATTACTACTGTAAACTGTGCTAGCAGGTGATTGTCGCCCATGTACAGTTGTTGCAGGGGGAGAGCAGATAATATTTCGCCCTCTGAGAAAGAACACATAAGCTTACAGGAAACAAATAACGAAAAGTTTTCGTTGTTTTCAGGTTAAAACCTTCCAAAAATTGCGGGCCTTTCAGGTAAATAGCAATATTATCATTTACCATAAAAGTTTAGAAAGAAATCAACTTTACACGACTTGAAACCAGACAATAAGCCTACTTTGGCGAAGTTCCTTTTTGTTCTTCTAACGTAATATTATTATAAGGAAAAGAGATCTACCAAACGTATTCAAACTAAACTCAATATTTTAGTGCTGTTTGTGTTGTTGTTGTTGGAAAATTCAAATATATGCGGACATTACTGTATAAAGTCTTACCTTACTTTGAGTCTCTTTGAAAGCACAAAAAGAAAATATATTAGGAACCGCTTTTTCTTCGAATATGGTAAAAAAATTTATAGAATTTTGAGCTGTCCTCTCTGCTGTCTTCACATGAAGCACACACAGGAACTGCACACCTTCGCGCATGTACGATGCCACGCGCGCGCTTCATCATGTGACTTTTCCCGCGCATTTCCCCCGCCTTCGCCATGTGCTAACACAACTCTATCTTCGGTTAACGACCTTTGAGAATTTTTGTTGCATTTTTTTAGTATTTCGTTTTTAAAATCTTCTACGCCTTTTATAAATAATTTTATTTTTCTCCACACAGAGAATTGGAAAGCATGTATTCTGTTATCACCGCGGAGCTAAGGGACTTTCCATCAGAATTAAAAATAGCAATTGAATACTTGTCCTCGGCAAGCTTTCTTGCCATGCTGTTTTGTATTCTTGGGTAAGGATTTTCAAGATGGATCTTTATGAAAGTCGTTATCAGATTGATTTTGACGCATTTTCCATATCCCATTTGAATAGGATCGTTGTATATTATTACAAAATGCTGAAAGACTCAAACGAAAAGAAGATCAAACTTTTGAAAGAACAAATAGCTCTTGTAAGTAGTTATTAGTCTGTAAATGTCTTTTTCTGTTTTTCAAATCCAGCTATACAGTCAGAGTATTAATATTAGTGCGGCAATTTCGCATGACTATGCCGGGATCTATGCCACTATGAGACACGCAAAATGTCACAAATGTTTCTCAAAACTCTGAAAATCGCATTTTCACTGGTCTCAATTTCGACATTTTCCTGGGGTGCATGCTTCCAAACCCCTCCTCGTTGAGTCCTGCCTTCGTCGCTCTTGCCTCGGAAAACAATCCGGCTTGGCTACGGCCCTGCATGCTTGTATTGTCGGGTAACTCCGAAGTCTTATCTTGATTTTCCTTGACAACCTGAGAAACAGCCAGTGACCCATAAATACAGTTTACACCTATTTCAAAAAACGTTGTCGGTCGGAGATCTGAAATCCGTGACCGACTGAGTAACACGCTGCAAAATGTACTGAATATACTTTACCGCAGCCGGAACAACGCGGTAGTTTCGGCTTTTAAATTTGAATATAAGCATCAGTGACCATGATAGCCCATCTCAGATCTCTGTCCGTTAACGTTTTTTGACCGTGGTACGCTAGACACGTGGTACGTGTTCACAAAAACCCCGATACTGGAAATGGTTAAGTAACAAGTCTGTTCTTTGGTTACGTAGGCTGGTCAAGACAAGCTTTACCTTATGAGAAAAATAACGACAGGTGTTGCGATGGCTGATGTGAATGTTCAACCCAGTCAGCAGTACTGAAAACAAACAAGTCAAGGCATATTGTTTTGATTCATTCTTTCCTTCAATGAACCTACAGCAACCTAAACGTTTCCAACGTTTCCTATTTTTATAGTTTGTTTTGGTTACTTAGTGCACAAACATTATAATTGAAATCTTAACAAAAGAAACTTTTGGATGTTCCATTTCCATCAAAATACTCAAAACATGGAAAATGAATTTCCAAGATTTTTTTTTTGTTACAGGTAGTGCTTGAAGTAATGTTCCCATTCAATAATCAATATTTATATCACCAATAGCAACACCATAGCAAATAGTGCTCTATAGTGGTAATATTTAATCATTAGCAATATAATATTTACACCTCACGATTGAAAAAATGAAGAGAGGGACTCAGAACATGAGATACCTGTAAGAGCAAGTAGAACAGATATTGCACTTCAAGAGGCCCAAATCGCTGTTAAATGTGCTGGATACACAAGTTTTTAGGAATATTTTCCCTGGAAATTTTGCTATTCTAAAAGAATATATGAAATGAGAGGAATAAAATGAAACGAACTGGAAATTTAAGAAAAATTTGGGAAATTGAAATTTTAGGGTCAAAGCTCAGGGCCGTAACCAGAACTTTTACAGGGAGGGTGCACATAGAATAAAATCGGACCATTGATCGTTTTTTTTATTACCAACTCAGTGACGTAATTAGGGATCTTACAGGAAGGTGCACAGGCAATAATTTGCAGAACCAAAAAGAAAAAAAAGGTAACCAAAAGAAAGCAGAACTGAAAAAAAACCTAACCAGAAGAAAGCAGAACCAAAAAAAGAAAGGAGATGGATGAGCGGACCTTAAGCTTTTATGGGGGTTGCATGTGCACCCTGTGCTCCCCCCTGGTTACGGCCCTGAAGCTAATTCATTTTTGCCTTGCTTGTATCATTGGTATCTGGTAGAATCCAGGCCAGGGAAGGGTAATGATAGAATTCAACAAAGAAGGTTAGAATGGAGGAACTTCTAAAACTCCTCAATCCCATTTTTTAGTAAGACATCATTTGTTAGATATTGTGCAACTTAATATGTATTATAATTCTAAGCACATTAGCAACAATGGTTTAACTATTTTAATACTATAATATTTTTTGATAAATACATTGTAAAATATATTCAATTTTAAAGTCTTTGTTGTTATCAGTTTTAAATTCATTATTTTCCCTACCAGATAAAATACAAGTAAAGGTAACATAACCCTGTTTTTGCCATAGAAATAGTTTACATGCAATATTTTAGAATTCACCCTTCCATATCACGTAAAGTCATGACATCTCTGGATAATTCATCCCATTAAACCCCATGAAAGAAAAACAAAAAGCAAAATAGATTTCTTAAAATTTTCCAACCTTACTTGCCAAGTTACAAATACATTATATATTCTAGTTAATAAATGTATCTTCTACATGCGTAGAGCAACCTCAAAGCCCATTACATAAGCAAGCTGACTTCTTGCAATAACAGAAAGGCTTGGAGGGCATTTACCATCTGGTAACTTTTGCATGGCTTCCTCAAGATCAGTCTTCAAAGGTCCTTTTAATTGCCATTTGAGACATATTAAATAAGGGAGCAAGTTTTGGCTTATGAGTAGTTGGCAGTTTTCTTTCAAATATAACATGTGTTTGATACAAAATACTCCCATTTTCTGTGTTTCTGTAGTCCCGGGCCATCTACCATATTTATATCTTGTCTCATCTTTAACATTTTGAGTCTCTTGTGCATCACATTTTACACCTCCAGCAAAAGCAACGCTCACAAATGGAACTAGAGTGACCCAAACATAGTTGTGTTTTTCCTCCCAGCTAGAAACATCTTTAGGGCTGTGCTCATTCATGAATGAAGAGAGCAATCCATCTATTTGTTCAGTAACTTCAGGCTCCAATTTCACCAGGGGACAAACAAGAATCCTTGCCAGAAAGAGACAGCAGTAATACCTGAGGAAAAGAATAGCAAACATTGCAACAAATTAGTTTTGTTATAATAATGAAAGAATGAATTTATTTTATTTTACTAGTTAAAGAAAATGTCAAAAAATTTTCATCTTACCTCAAAGCCATATTATGATCTTGGTTCAAAAGCTTTGTCGTTAGTTCAATCATTTTAATGTGAACTCCATTATCTACAAATGCCACTGGGGATTTGATATTACATGCACAGCAGAACAGAGTGTTGGCAGAAATCTGGCTTGAATACAGAGGATAATAACTTGTCTCTCGCTTCAAGCGGCATTCTACCATGTACATAAGCTTGTTTACTATTGCTCTGTTGTTGGCAAGAGTCTGTTGTGTGTCTTGAAATTCAGCATACCTAACAATTCAAAGCAACAACGAAACATGTTTAGAACATTACGATGGATAAAGCATAATGCAAATTGCATTCAATTATCAAAAATAAAAACTAATAACACTATTCACCACTGCAAGCACAGCAGTGGCACAGCTCAACAGGGTCAAACTGAAAGCAATGAGAAGGCAATATTATTATTGCAGCCACTATACTGAGTCAATCCCTGAAGCACAGCTCAGGGGAGTCAGGATGGCGTGGTGGTAAAACACTCACCTCTCACCTCTGAGGTCCGGAGTTCGTATCTCAGTCACCCCACGTGAGCTGAGTTGGTTGGTTCTCTTTCTGACTCCAAATGTTTTTCCGGTCCACCGGTTTTTCCTCCCTCATCTCAAATCAACCCTAACTAATTCAAACTGGTTAGAGCTGTGCTCCGGGGTCATACATGGACTGTATAGTGGCTGCCAGAGGCGCCTTCTCATGCTTTCAGTTCTACCCTGTTGAGCTGTGCCACTGCTGTACTTGCGGTGGTGATAAGCGATGACAAGTTTTTTTCGAACCAGTTTGAATATTTAGTAAGGGGTCAGTTGGAGAGGAGGGAAGAAAAAACAGAGAGCTGAAATAATCCCGGAGTCAGAAAAAGAACCAACCAATAATTCAACCATGGAAGTCAGTCATTCAAATATGATTAAAAAAAAGCCATCTACTATTGCAGTATTAACTCCAAGCTCTAGGTCATAAAAGGGGTATCCAATGGTTTGTTTTTCTCAAGTGGAAGGTGTATTTTGTATAGATTATTTAATAAGTACATTAATTGTCACTCTTTATTGTTTTGAATTGTCCCAGAAGCTAAAGCAATGACTCGTTAATAATGAGTTACATAACTGTTGTAAAACATTCTCTAGTTAAAGGAAAAGACAAACTTACTGAACAAGGCTACCAACAGCTGTTTCATTGATACTCAGAATCGCCCAGAAAGTATCATTATTTTCATCACAATCATTAGGGTTAAGGAGCAGTGCATCACACACTAGTTGTAAACCACCATGTTGTAAAACTATTTGTCTAGTTTCGCTTGTCTCAGAGAAGTTCCACAGTAAACTCAAACAGTGCATCTGCAAAACCATCTGTTCATTGTTGTAATATTCAACTTGAATCTCCAGGTCTGAAATATCACTTTTGCCGTCATCACTTAAGTAAATAAGAAAAGTTAGGAATCTAGAAAAAAATATCAAGGGCGGATCCAGCCAGAATTTTAGGGGGGGGGCTAATTGAGTTTAGGGGGGGCTAATTGAGTTTCTTCCATCAACACAATGGAAAACAATATAAAAAAGCATCGTTTTTTTCTACTGAAGGGGGGGGGCTTCAGCCCCCCTTTGCCGCCCCCTGGATCCGCCCTTGAATATTTATTATCAACAACAATCATCATCAGTATCATTATGGGGATTGTCATCATTATCGCTATCACCATTAATATCATCAATCATAATCAACAACATCGATCTATCACAACTTTCATCATCATCAATCCTCAACATCATTTTCACCATCATACAATTGTGGATTGTCATCATCATCACTCATCAGCAGCAGCAGTAACTATCATCAAATCATTAGTATTTATTTATTTACTTATTTTTATTTAAACATATAAATTCTTCAAGTTTGCTCCAAGAGCTCTCATTCGAGCTCATCTAGGGAGTTCACTTAATAAAAGATTTACACATTTGGATGTGGAGTACAAACACACACACAAGGAAAGAAGAAAAACTAACCAAAAAAAAAAGAAAAGAAAAGAAAAAGTATTTATGATCAATAGTATGTACTATGGCTGTACATCTTGCATATATTACCTGTCCACCAGTCTGTATCGTAGCATAGAGAATTTAAACACCTCCATGAAGTCATCAAAAGACCCTTCTTGAACGAAGTAGTGTCTCTGAGCAACAGTTATAGCAGTCTTCCATGGTATAAAATATTCAAACGCTAAATTTTCCATCGACATGACTACAAGGTCATAGTTTGGAAAGCCTGAAAAATCTGTAGACCTCGAGATTTCGAAGAGATTTGGGTCTCTGTGAATAACTTGTCTTGAAAATTCCTTTAGATTAGCAATGAGTGGTTTCATACCATCAATATCTGCAGTAGCAGAATATTCAACTTTGATTGAGTCGCCATCTCGAAGGTACAAGCAACTTAGGCTCAACGTATCATCACTCAAAGCATTCCCACGGTAAAATAATTTCTGGTCACAGACAGGCACACTTAAAGTATCTTGAATAACATACTTGATATCATTAATCGATTTATTTTGCCAGGATTTGAAGACAAGTTTCGTAGTATCATATTTACCAGAATCAAGGCAAATGGATTCAAGTTTGACCCACAATGAAGACATCTTACGAAGATTAGGACATCTACGTCACATAAAAACTATAGAGTCTCTCTCTTTCGTCCATTATGAAGCTTATTTCATGGTATTGAGCCGATATTTATCTTCTCATCGCAAAAACATCGTGTTGTTGTGAATTTTTTGCTTGTCCCACAATGCATTTAGTTACTGAGAGAGCGCAAGGTATCATGGGTACTTGTAGACCTTTGCGCAAAACTTTGATCAGTTTACATGCACTTCTCGGCGATTTCTCCAACTAAAACGAATTCTAATCGATTCAAAGTGTCCTACTTTGTAGAGAAACCTTGCTCAGTTCCCAAATTGTATTGTTTCTATCGTTTTTAAAGGCCCAACTTCTATAAAGGGTGACGGCAGCCATGTAAGATGGCAGGAACAATACAATCGTTTTACGTAAGAAAAAAATTAGTTCCCGAGAGCAAAGGGATCTTATTATCCTACTATCTACAAATAACCCTAGCTGTATTATGGGCGTGGGCACGTTCTAACATGGATAATAGTATTCGATAATAGTATTGTCATTTGAAGTGCGAGTGGTACAAAGTTCAATATTGCACGAGGTTTTTAAGTGATTCAAATTATCATTTATTTCACAATCTTTAACTGAGATGTAGTATAATATTTCATGTTTTCAGTGTTAATGACTGGCCAGGGTAAATGTGTTTTTACAGCTTGTTCAAGTATTCCTCCGCAGTCTGATAGATACTAGTGGGTGGTGTTGGATACTCGCATTCCTTGCTTTGAAGGGTTGCAAGTGGTTTATTGTAGAACCGTGTGAAGCCATTGTTTTTCAGGAACGTCTTAACTTCTTCATCGTATTCTTTAGTAAACGCTTCTGGATCTCTTGCCAGCACGAACATGGATAACTGTAAACTATCAGTGACGATTGAATACTGATACTGCTTGTCAGATCCGAAAGTCTGTGGGCCAAGCTTAACAATCCAATCTGAAATAGAGGTTGGTATATACTCTTACCAAAAGACATTTTTATGTAGCTTGTGCAAGAGAAGTTGCGAGAGGATTCTATTTTGCAGCTCAGTACGCAACGCGGAAAAATATTGTCGTGAGTTGCGCAGTAGAAATATAGTGTCCCACTTCCGTCAACGCTAGGCACATGCTCATTATAGCATGAGGAGCCAGCGCTGTCCTCGAGACAGGGCCGTAGCCACCACGTACTTTTTGTCTTCAGAACCATCCCCCCTTCCCTCCCCGCGTAAAAAATATTTATTGCACAAGTAAATTAAAAAACAGGACCACCTTTTTTTAAACAGGACCATTGTTCAATTGCCGGTGGCTACGGCTTGGAGAAACTGGAATGATTTTTATCCTCGCAATCTTTTGTTATGAATTGCATCGGTGAAAAATGATATAGTATCGAACCTAAGTATGGTACAACGAGATGGGAATGGGGATTCAATAAAGAGATGAAGAGAAATAAATAAAATAGAAGGATATTTTTGAAGGGTACTTACAGGAACCATCAACAGGAGCGACATCGAAGTGAACCTTCAGTTTTCCAGGTACCTTTGGGTCGGGGGTGTAGGCGTATCCAGTTATCTGCTTCAGTTCTCCTGTTGGTGTCTTGATACGCAGGCTGTTCAAAACTCCAATCTTACCATCTTTCCTCAGAGTATCTTGAAAATACACAAATTAAAGAATTTAATTTGGAAGCTGACTTAGCAACGAAAAATTCCACTAACTTACAATCAGCACAGATGCAAACACCGTTTCGCTCAAATGTAGACATCACTGTTAAGTCTGAGTACATCTGCGAAGAAATAAGAGGTCATCCTTGAAACTAGCTTTCAAATATTTAAGAACTGATGACGTAACTACAATGCGTGACACTCGTCACAATATCGTGACGCGTCCCTCGTGACCATGAGGTGACCTCTCCCCCTTTAAAAAAGATCAAATTCCACTCTGACGAACTACAGCAGCTGATTACATAACTACTCGTGAATGAGCTTGGAAAAAAGTCTTTTCAAATATAAATTGCGAGTTAATACATGAAATTTTACACTAAGAAGTAATGCTCTTGAAGTATAGAGTCAAGATTTGTAAGTGTGTTCATTAAAGCAGCTAGCTATAACGTTTCTCTATCAATACTAGTACTAAATACTTGCAAGTAAGCACCAATGCAAATGACATTTAAATCAGAATGATCTTTTTTCTAGTAGGAGTACGAATTAACAAGTTTATAGGAATAATATATAGCAAAAATGCGAAGTCTGGAAAGTACTTCATGTTAATACTTTACCTGGTACCACCTCCCAAGATACTGGGTTGTATTCACTTTGGATACCACATCAATACCAAGACATGATGGATATACAGCCACGGCGAGAAGCAAAACTTGAACCAAAACCTTCATTTCTCTGGGATGCGTCTAACGTTTGGGCAAGCGTTGAAGTGGATACACTGAAGGGTTGCTGCAAGTTGTGTGAGACAAAAGTTATGTAACGTCACCGAGTCACGAGTCGAATAATCGCGTATGGTAAATATGACGTCATTGATGGTAAAACATGTAAAAGGTCTCTTTTTGCGCTCCCCCTCCTCCCCCCGGGAGCAAAGGCTGAGAAAGTTGTAAGCTAATGTTAGAATTAAGCGTGAAGAAATTCCTGAAATTCTACTAAGCCTAACCAATTTCATTCCTTGATGTATCGAGTCTTCAGGTAAAGGTTGGATGAAAAGGAATTTCTTTGACACTGAGTAGACTGAAAATGAAATAAACTTTGCCGCTCGAAGACTGGGAATCGGCTACACTATGACGAGTAAACTAGGAGAGTTCCATATCAATTTCATTATTTTCCAATAGAAAAAGAAGAAGAAGAAGAAGAAGAAGAAGAAGAAGAAAAGTACAAGGCAAATTATTGAGTAGGTATAAGCCTTTACATGCAGGTCACCCATCCATTTACTAACCCTGCCCGACCGGGCTTGACTCAGTGTTTTGGAAGCCCAAGGTTATTTCCACTCGGCCACGGTTCCAAGAAATTAGCATAAACAATAGAGGTGAAAACAATGCACCGAATAGACTAGATTTTAGATTTTCTTGCGTAATTCGTACACCCAAGGGCAGAAGGATTTAATCGCCGTCAGGTCCGAAGTCCATACGACGCCTCAGCTCTGCGGATGTCTCGGGGGTATGGCAAAGTGGAGT
Organism: Actinia tenebrosa; assembly: GCF_029948245.1. Classification (NCBI taxonomy): domain Eukaryota; kingdom Metazoa; phylum Cnidaria; class Anthozoa; order Actiniaria; family Actiniidae; genus Actinia; species Actinia tenebrosa. Next base: position 9,121,493 of record NW_028292578.1, read on the forward strand.
CGATTTTTCTTTCTTTTTTTTTTTTTTTTTTTTTTTTCTTCTTTTTTTCTTTTCTTTTTTCTTTTCTTTTCTTGTTTTCATTCCTTCTTTCTTTTTTTTTTTCATTCTCTTTTCATTTTATTTTTATTTTCTTTCTTATTTTCTTTTCATTTTCTCTCTTTTTCTTCGAGTTAAAAAATACAAATAAATTAACCTTTATTACTACATTAATATCAAACACTTAGAAATACATATTTATAAGTCATTACTATATCTATCAATAAGTCATTTCTATATCTATTGAAAATAAACAAAATAATGGTTTTTCTTTGTTTTTCTTCGAGTTATATCTCGATCCATGTAGAGCTGCTCTTTCCTGGTTTGAAATTCTTCCTTGGTTCCTCGAGATTTTCTCCAGTTATATTTCATTATCATATGTTGCTGGATGGCTGCTGACTACTGTATCTAGCCGAGAAGGGTTGCCCATTTTCCCATGCAAGCGACAAATAATTCAGTCCAATCCCCCACTTGTTTCCGCCGTGGGCAATTAGTGATGAACCAAAATGCGGTCATATTTTCAGCCCATTCACGTCTAACTCCAGCCTGATTGCTTTGGCACCCGGCGAGAGTTTGTTCTCTGGATTAACTTGCATTCATCGGATTAACCGGTATTCATCGGTTTATTTGGTTTTAATTCTTCTGCATAAAATGCTTCATTAATACCTCATCTCTGTCTTAACCTCTTCTAGTCCTGTTCACTGTATTAGGCTGCTAAACTTACAGCGAGACGAACCGGGCAGTGTCTTGTATTGAGACGAGGAGTAATTTTGCATCCCCCTTTGAGGTTGATGGAGACATTTATGATAAAGAGAGTGTCTTATTTATCAACCAACCATTTACATGAGACTCTTCAAATTAGCCAGTGTGTGTATAGATTTTTGACTCGCACCCAGGGGTTTTATATCAGGACACTTTAAATGTGTTACCCTGCCAATCAATCTCACTCTTGGTACTTGTTTACGTCACATTTTTTCACCGTATACGTATATACTTTATAGTAATGCCCAATAGAGCTGGAGGGCAATCAAGTTCCTAAGGAATGATATGCGGTATATTCGAACCATTTTCAACGCCAAATTTAACAGGAAAAAACATGCCAACGACATGCGCGGGTAGTTCCCAATCTTCGTTGCGAAGTGTGGTTACAAGGCCGGATGGGAATCGTCCGATCATCACCTGTATCAAGGAAATCGTAATTTATCAAATACACTTATCCTTAACTCATTGCCGGTTCTGTAAATATTTGGTTGTGATTAAAAACATGTTGATCCACTTTGAATGGGTCATATTTGGGATATTCGTGTTGAATCGATGGGAGGTCATAACTGACTTAATCCTCAGTACCTCTTAAATACTATCCAACATGTATCGCTGTACACAAGTACCTAACTCACAACCCTCTGTCTGATATGTGATTGTTTGTTTGATAGTTCAGGACTGGACCTACAAAAGCTGTTTGCTTAACAATAGTTTATCGTTCAATAGACATGAGAGACATGTCAGTTCATCATTAGGCTTCGCATGTCACTCCCTCGGGCTACTTGTCAGTGTTTCGATTAAGGAAGACTATACATGTGTGACATGTGCAAACCTTATTCACGAGCAGATTTCCATCCATCCGACTACTTCGTTTCTCTGGCTTATAACAAACTTAGTGGCTACCACTACTCTAGAAAAACTTAAACTAGCTTTCCTAAGTACGTACTGCTCATATAGTCACTGAATTGCAAGTCTTAAAGACTTGCAGGAAGACGCTTTTGAGTTTCGGTTTTTCTGTTTTCTTGAAAACCTTGTTAGTACCTCGATGACTTTTCACCTTCCATTAAAATATAAAACCAATGTACATTTTTTCATTTATGATAGCATTGTATTACAGTAAAGTTGCTTATTTGATTGCTGTCTTTGATTTAGAAAATGAAGAAAATGTCTTACTGGGAATTGGGACACGAGTTTTAATTTTCAGCACTGCCCCCTGCTGCAGAAGCCGCCGGTTCACGCGAGAAGAAAGCCTGGGATAAATCGTTGACACTCTAGATTTTCTTGTTCTGTTTTAGCATTTTACCAGTCAGCAAAATATTTGGATAAGGAAAGGCACGATGATCGATCATTTTAAAATCTTTTAAGGAAGTAAATAGCTGTTTTATTGCTTCTCAGGCTAGAAGAGAACTAGCTATTCGAATGCCATGACTAGCAGCTGCATGTGACGCATTCCTTCTTAGCTGTTTTTCCGCTTAAAGGAAGATCATTTTCACGCAAATAAATAAACACCAATTACCTTTGTTTTAATTGTTATTTTATAATTAGCATTGTATTCTGTTTAATTCGTTTGTTTGTTTGTTTAGTTGTTATAGGTTCATATATTTTCATTTTTGCCGAACTCAGAATCTTCTTCTCGGTAAACATGTTCAGACTTTCAAAATGGTTTCCTGCTCTCTCTAAAGAGAGAAGCCGGCGGTTTTTCCCAAAAACTTGTTGAATAAATTAATTTGAAAATCTGTTCTTTAATAAAACTTTTCCCATGTTGCAGCTCAAGTATCTAAACCGCCCAGATGGCCAATAAACTGAGCTTAGAAGAAGACTGACGACAATGAACTTTCAGGCAATCCATCATCCACTGTCTTTGGACTTGGATGTCCCAACAGAAGGAAAAGTTATTGATTATTTGATTAAAGACAAGAAACTTGACTTTTGAATAATATGTTAAGCGTTAATTTGACAATAGCGCGATCTATCAGTAACATCTGTTCCCAACAAACCGATGAAAGCGGTCTAACAACATTTATTGACAACAACACACGAATTTAATTAGTTTTGAGGTCTTTGAGTATTTGAAAATACTTCGCTCCATTCAATTGAATCAATTGGTTTAGGACTGAATCGACAAAGCCGCTTAGGAACGAAAAGCACTCGCTACAAGAGACCATTTTTCAAGCTTAGCACTTGTGGTGAGTAAATCATATATTCATTACTATTCGAAATACACAACACCATTTTCATTGCGGTATATTGGTTATACCAATAGCTGTATTGCGGTGGCGGTCTTTTAGTAGTGCCTAAGTCGCTATTAATGCGCGCAGAACTTTCTTTCAAGTTGTTGCATTCCAGGGAAACATTCAGGAAGTTAGAAAAAGAATAGTAAAAGTTCCCAATACACTTTAGTTTTAGTGCCGTTCAAACTAAGTAAAGGGTACTACTATATATCTACGTCGAAAGTTCTACTCGATGTTCGTCAAGGTACGTACGTATTCACTATCTTTAGTATCATTGCCTACGGGCGAGTAATAAAGGTTCACCCCGACACGATCCGCTATCTTTGATGGTTTATGTGCTCGTCACTTGAATGCTAGTCAATAGATTGAATGGAGAACCATTAAAACCCCAGCTTGTATCAAACGTTCCGTCCACTAAAAACTTGAAAGCTTTTTAAATAGAATAAGTAGCATTTTTAAGATTAATACTAATTCAGTGAGAAGAGTAATATTCATTGTTTAGATATATAATGGCAATACTGGATATAAATATTTACCATTTTTGCCTTCACATAAAGTTTAGTAAAATAGATTTTGCAACTCGCGTTGTCGTAACATCCAATAAAAAAGTAAGTATTTACGTCATAGCGTGTGTCCTAAGAGTAAGCATAAAACACTACCACTGTGAAGGTCATTTCGTGCTGTGTGTAGAGTAGTGGTCCGAGTCTCAAGAGTTAGCAAGTTTATGATACTAATATTTTTCATATATCAAGAAACATTTACCGCTGTACCGTATTTTTTCTACCTTACCAAGATTACGTATCTTTCTCGAATCATGCGAAATTTTACGGAATTAAGGAGACGAAAATATGTCTTTTGATCGTCCTAAATAGCGAACGTCTCAATCGCCCAAGGAGGGGGTAATTGATAAATTACTGAGTGAATCAATAAACTCGCAAGTTATAATGGATAAAAATTGGGCCTGCGAACCGCCTGTAAATTTCCCGCCAATTTGCTGAGCATGCGCAGTACGTTTTTCGATGCCTTTGGGAATTTAACATCTTGAGCATGCGTAGTAAGAAAGCCTTTTTATCTTTAATTCTTTTGCCCAGCGGTTATCAAAATAGACGAAGATCATTCTCAGAAATTACTGATATGTTTTTGTGATTGTCGACTTTGATGCTAATGGTTTTTTTTATGATTTGCTTTTTAAAGCGGAACCGTGAATATCAGATACGAACTGATAACAAGTTGGCAGGGATTTGTAGGAATTCACATTAGCAACTTTACGGTGTTATCTGTTGAGATGAAAACATTAACGAAGAATAAAACATCTTAGAGGAACCTTTAAGACTGGCTGACTGACTGCTAAATCAAAACTGGTTGAAACTACCTTGCGTTCCGCCTAAAAACTCTCCTAACATTTGTAGTTTCATCAAACTATAGTAAAAATACGCAAATACAGTTGATATATTTCTACCGATACCCTGTATTTATTTTAGCAGTTATATGTTGACTTTAGAACATAGAATTGGTTCTCGTAGCAATATCTGGGTGGGTTATTGACAGGTTTACTAGCTAGTCCCCCCCCCCCCCTCCCCCCGTTTACTGTCGGTCTAATAGCGAGGGTTTTCCCGATGTAAATACTTCCAAAATATCTTTAGCGGCGATCGCTATTATTAGTAACAGTAATAAGCTATAAAAGAGTACAAATTTCTGAATCACATCACACAAGAATCACCAGATGAACCTTCTATCATAATAAGGGTAAGTACATTTCACTCAGAGCACATATCGTTGAATATGGGCATTTGAAAATTTCTTTTAATTGATATTTGCGCACTATAAATTCATGAATTATAAATTATTTATGGCCCGATAATGAGTTGCGCAATTGCGCAGTTGAATAAAAGGCTATCACGTGGTCTTACCCTGTGCGCTTCCGCAGGAATTCATTTTAAGAAAAAAATCTTCGAACTCTGAGTCAACAAATCGACCTATCGTAACTCTAGAACGTTATTCAGTGAGTTGGCTTCCGGCCACAGTGCCGGTCACAATGCAAGGTATATATACGAAAAGAGAAAACTGAGATAGGACTCTATTTTCCATTTTTTTGTATGTATTTCCAGGAATTAAAATCAGCTATAGTTATTTATTTCTTTTTTGCTATTCTTTGTTCTCGAAAAAAAAGGAGAAAAGATGAAGTGTGTACAAAAAAAGAAAGATCATAATTGTACTTTGTTGCAATTTTGTACAAAACTAATTAACACTTTAATGGTTTTTCGTACGCCTAATACGCAAGTGAAAATTCTGCCCATTCAGTGACTGGAGACAATACAAGCTCTAATAGAAGATATTTGACGAAATCAGTCAAATGGTTTCCGAGCATCTCAGTAAAGCCAATATAATGTCAGGAAGCCACTTCAGTGTCTATCGGAAGAACCACTTCGCGGGTTAACACCGACAGTAAACAAATGACCAAATAATTCCTACCACGTCTTTTAATTAATTTTTCACCAGAGTTCCATAATATTAATAATATAACAAACCTCCGACATCAATCATACTACGTTACTTCCGTTCACTACTTTGATTTAGGTCACAGGTCTTGAAACCACACCCCGGCTTGGATAGAACTTTAGAATTTTACCCGGACAGTCTAGTGTTGAATGAATAAATACTAACTCTCGTTAACTATACGAGGATAGATTTCTTTCTCCATGTTTCAGCCATATGTTCGCGCAAATCACATGAATTTAAATACCATAATTTGTTTGATGGATTTCGAGTCAATTATTGAGGGCTGTAATAATATAGAAGTAATCGCAGAGAGTCAGTAGTCTGGCAAACATGCAACAGTCCGTATACCACCCACATCGACTGATAATAATTAGATAATTCCATCAAATAGTCTTGGAATTTATTCTTAATATCACATTGAAAAAGTTCAATCGATCTACCGTGACGGAAAAAAACTCGCGCGGGAGTAAGAACCAAAATGTAATCGCTGGCCGAGATGTATATATGTAGTGTAGCCTTAAATGCGTAGGTGTACAGTCAGTATGAACGCTGAAGTGGATTATAATCAAAGGAAAGAGCGGGTAAGAGGGATTATCCAAATGGATTATGTTGATAGTATGAACAACATTGAATCAACATATTCCGATCCTATCGCACATTTGCTCGACATCTGAGCGACAAAAAGATCAACTCCCACAAAAACTACTCGATGCTTAAAATAACGACCAGACTGAAGGTCTAAATGTAGAATATAATAGTGCTTAAATAGCAGTAGAATACTGATAAGCATCACGAACACAAGTAAGCCATGTTGACTAGTAGGTGCCACGCGTCTTCGGGTCTTGTGCCGACAAATAAACATTAGTGTTTCCATGTCAATTAGGCTATAACTACCATATTATCGACGAGGCGGATCGCTAGAAAGACCGGCTGTTATGACTTTAAACAAACTCATTCCACTTGACGTTTAAGTAAAAAATAATAATATAACATTTGAAGCCTTCGTTTCGTCAGGAAAACTCTCCTTTTCCTCTATTAACGTGCAGAGGCTTGTAGGTTTAGTAAACGTGTTGTTAAATAGAAACGAAGTGAGTATAAATGGTCTATTAGTTAATTAGCTAATCACGAGTCAAGGAGGCCAGACATTTGCGCGATTGGGTTATGATATAGAATAATAAATTGGTAACGTTACACGCGGCCCTGGGATGGAAAATATGCTTGCGGGATGGAAAGGAAAAAGTACTTGAAATCTATAAAGAGATTAATGTTCTAACAACAATCTTATCTACAACGTTGAAAAAATAACAATGAACGCAAACCATTTGAGTCGGAACTCAAATATCTGATGATGTTGGTGAAAGAATCCAACACCCTTTTGATTGGTTTTTGCGCTCGTTGGGATTATAGCTTCACTAACCTTTTTTCTTCCTGCAAACCTTATGTTTCATACACTTGTTTCCATTGCACCACACAATTTCTTGACATGCACATTCATCGAGTCATTCGCATTTAGAACCCCATTCCTGTTTGCAATTTTTGTTCCAGTAAGCATTGATGAGTTAAAGTCTACAGTAAGTATTTCAATTCATGCAGCTTATTCTCATGTCAAACGCGCTCTACGTAGGTCTAGACGTGCGGCGCTATAACACAAACACAGTTAAAACTCACGGGAAATGCGTAATCTAGAAGATATTGACATTCTTCTAAAAGGTAATGTTTAGTGATGTTGTAATCTAACGTCTTCAGATAAGGTTGCTGACACACAGATAGGACCCGATACAAGACGAACTCACGGTAACATTAAGTGAACCTCAAGTGAGCACAACCGTTCAGTTTTGACACCAGTGATCATTGCTTGAAGTGGTCATCCAATTGAGCAAGCAACGCAACCAGTTGAAACAGATAACTAACATTTCAAGAGAAGAGTATAGCAGCACTGAGTTTGGGTTGGAACAGGATTAAAGATGACAGAAAGCATCATCTTAAACAGCATCTGTCATATTGTAGTTTGGTGGCTAGTTATGACTTGTGTATCATGCCAACTTGATGATGACGATAGGTTGAACCCAAAAGCAAGTTTTAATAGACTAAAACCCGCCAAAAAAACCGCTACAGGGCCAAAGAATGTCTTAATTCAAGAATCTTACTACTTCCCAAGCCCACGGCCTGAAGATCTGAACCCAACCTTGCTGAGAAGATTACTCGGTAAAGATGCGGACTCGGAGTATGTTGCCTTGACGAGAGAGCAAATGTTACTGCGTAAACAGAACGTCAGTCGTGATTTCCAAGTTTATCGCAAACTTTTGGTTCGATCGATGCCCAAAAACATCAAAGGCCTTGATTTTACGATGCCCGGTTTAAAGAAAAACCTTGGGCCAAGAGCAAGTAGGAAACTCCAGCTTTGGCTTTGGAAAATGTCCTCATGTCCCGTCATGTCTAAATGGAAAAATTTTGGCGTACTATACTGGCCGCCTTGGCGTAACGTGGGACGCTGCGCAAAAAAGCCTTCCTGCTCGTTTCCTAAGGGAATGAGATGCAAAAAAGCCGAAACCAAAAATATCGCTGCACTACGATGGGTCTGTAAGCAGAGAAGGGGAGAGGAATCTCGTGTGTCATGTCAGTGGATGAAGACATCCTTGGCTGTTATTACTAAGTGTAAGTGTATGTGTTCGCAAGGCAAAACTAAAGACGAATGATATCAAAGACAAACACGGGGTAGCTTTTGATTCTTATCGCGCAGACTTCTCGTCACCAAAGAACAGGTCAAACGTGAACAGCACCCTTTAACGAGAATAAACTTCAACTGATTGAAAAACAATTTGGAAAGGTCTTTAATTGAAGGAAAATTATTATATTGTTGGAAAATTGTTTTGTTTAAATCCAAAATGCCCTGTAATTTGTAGTGCATTTGAAATTACTGGCGCAGCTAGATGCCAAGATTAGTATCAGTTTTTCTCTCTGAAAGACCTTTCCATTTTGTCACCTTCATATTTGTACAACTGTACGATAAGTACACTTCAAGTAGTGTACAAAGTCAAAATAACAAGTCGCTAAATTTTAAAACGATTTTAATTTCATATCAAGACCTTTTCCCTAGGATTACGCAGATATTGAGAAAACCAATGACATCGCTTTTTCCCTTGCCGATGTACTTCGCGGGAACTAGTCATAACTTTTGAAAATTAAGAATGAAAAAAATATTCGTATATTTTGCGCCATTAACTAGTTTGATAAGCAAAAGGTCTCTCTTCGTTGTGGTAGCAATCCTTTGAAAAGAGACCATTAAGTTACGGTATCGTATTAAAAATTGCCTCTAGAAATTTCAACGTATATTACTGTAATTTATTTTTCTAAGCACAGAATTCATAGTCAGAAATCTTTAGGATTTAGAATTGGACCAAGCTACCCAGCTCAAGTAGCTTTTATATATTATTGTTTTATGACCATTGAATCAAACAACAAAACGATTAACAGAAAGAGAGCGAGCAAAGTAAACTTAAGCCTGGTCTTTGCCAGCGACTTTTAAGGCGCAATTTGCAACAGCATTGCGACACAAGTTGCTAGAGTGTTTACACTGTAAACGGATACTTAATCTTTGCAAAAAGTACAAACGAATTCTAATTTTCGCTACGACTGCTGCAACTTGTCTCGCAACATTATTCTTTTCAAATTGCGGCGTAGTTTACACGCTGCAATGTTCCATGCATCACTTTTCGCAAAGCATGCGCTGCAAGACAGATTGGGAAGAAAATTGCTCCGTTTGCGATCGCGCCCTTTAGATTCCTTTTTTCATTTGTGACTAAAACAGACGTGTTTGTGACGTCATGTCGTGCTTCATACTATAGTATACACTATGGGGACTTTATCGAGGCAACTTTTGTCAAAATTGAGTGAATGAGAATATATTCTTTATAAAAATAGGTTCAACTTCTCATTAAAAGGATAAGCAAAGCGAGAAGATCAACGTTGTATATCGTACTGAAATCATTGCAAATTAAAGTTATATATAGTAAATACCAAACTTCGTGTGAGTTATTGAGTGGGAGTCAAAAAAGGACACTTTGCAAGGCTAGCAAGCTGAAGATGTAGAAAGAAGAAAAGTTGGTCACGCATGCTCATATCATATACTTAGAGAGTTGAACACCGTCAAGTGGAAAATCGCGACTCGTATTTTTACGGATTTTTTGGTGCGATCAAGTGATCATAAAATGCGTCAGACTCTTTTCTAGCAGTTGTGTAGAAATCCCTTTGATTTTAGTTTCATTAGCATCAAAAGAAAAAAGAGAACAAGAAAATCCGGCTAGCATACTGCGTGTTCTCTCTCTCTCTCTCGTCCATGGCAGGGTGGTAGATTGTGATAAGGATCCTCTAATCCTACTATTCCTTCACCACAACTGATTACATCTTTAGTACCAGTTTTCGACATTTTTTGTTCGATAATGTGAATTCTTTTGTCATTATCATTGGATTTTGAGTAAATACACGAGAGATCAAGGTTAAACGTTTATAGAATTCACTTTTACGCATTAAAAACATTGATCTCCGTGTGACTAGGATACACAGTGAACTGACAGCGCATACATTCCCCACCCCTCCCCCCACTGGATGGCCCTTCCCTTCCCCCTACCTGTGAGTCAGAAGGAGAGACGACAGATCACATGTATACGGGACACGAGACTTCATTTCAACCACGAGATCTTTTTCTTTCCTTCTGCGCAACTGACAGTGACAGTACATCGTAGAATATTGATAGATAGGCTTACAAGTCGAGGAGAGGGGGCTTATGTAAACCGAGAGGGCTTATGTACGCAGGGGGAGGGGGTAGGGGAGGCTTACAAAAGGGGTACAAAACGTCTGAAAAAAACGTTCTAAAAAATTGAAAAAAGTTTGAAAAAATGTCATTAGTGATCGTGTCCATTTTCAAATCTGGGCGGATTGTTCAAATGTACGAAAGAGTGCAAACCCTACATCCGTGTAAAACGTTTGGCCACTGGAAGCAACTTCTGTATCTACTTGTCAGCGGCCTATTTGATTACGCACTTGAACAACCCCCCCTTTTTCCCTGAATTCAGCTCCTGGAGTGAGCATAAAATTCTCAAATATTATACTCATTCAAATCCCCAAATATGAGAGGAACTTGATAGTTATTGGATCGTTGGTAATGGAGAAGTATAAATACGGCTTTGCATTTCTATACGTGTCTGAATGTTATTGTCCGGAAGCAGATCGTCAGTTGAAGAGGCCAACAAGGTTAATTAACTGGTGATGAAGTCAGCCAAGATACACCAGCTGTTTGCACATCTGAATGGATAAATCTGTGTGCTGGGATCTTTACTCGCTCTAGGTATATGACTGGGAAACAGGACACAAATATGAGAAAGAGCAATGACGAGAAAGAAGGAAAATTACAAAAAAGAAAGAAAGAAAGAAAGAAAAGAAGCAAGAAAATACTAAAAGAAACCTAGCAAACAGACAAGTAAAAGGACGTAAAAAAGGCTAGGGGAAAAAAACGAGAAAAAGAAAATGAAAAAATTAGAAAAGGAAGGTTTAAACGGAAAAAAGAGAAAACGCACATGCTTGCGCATCGTTGTGACGAACTATATCGAAGCGCATCGTTGCTACCGAAAAACGTTTATTCCAGAGGCTTTATGGTTCATATTTCACGCATTTGATCATGATTTGTCCAAGAAGACTTCGCGACAACAACTCTTTGCCCATTTTTCCCCATCAGGAGAATATCAGGAATGAAATCCTCTCTTTAGAGACAAGGACGGAAGGAAAGAAAACGCCCCAGAGGAAGTATACCCCGAGGGAAGACGGCGAGGAGCTTGCATCGTGAAATATACTGAACAAAGAAGCTTACAAGTCGAGCAGTCAGTATTAGCAGTATCAGGTTGGTTACACGACTTGAAACATGAAACTGGATCCAAACAAGTTTTGCTTTTCGGTCTACACTGTGCTTCTACAATTCTTCTAGATTGTTTCATATTAATCTATATCAGTGTTTTCTAACAAAGTCAAGTTCGCTGCCTTGACATTGCCACACGTTCAGAATATTCAAAGATAATCAATCAAGCCCTGTATCTAAATATAAGTATTCACCCAAACACTGCGTCACGTGACAGAGATAGTGAGCAGCAAGCACTGTGTCACGTGACACATGGTATTTCACAGGTAGCCCAAGCCATGTTTTAATTTTTGGGGGGCTTATAAGAGTTTGTAATACGGATTATTCTAAAAATACCTGAAATCAATGGTACTAGCTTTTTATGTTGTCTTGAACTGTTCTTTATCTTGTTCCAGCCGATTTGGAGGTTGTTTTTTTTTTTTTTTTTTTTTCTTTTTGAGGAATTAATTTCTCACTGAGGGAGAAGCGGGATCAAATTCATGAAAGTATTTATTTCAGTATTTTCAAAAATAGTCCATATTACAAACTCTTAGTAAAACTCCCCTTTGGGCTACCTGTGGGTAGCTTGTTCAGGCATTTGTTTCTAGAATTGACTATTGTAATCCACTACTATATGGCTTGCCTAATAATCTCCTAGAATTTTTGGTTTATAATCTTTGAGCACCGGGAAAGGCGCGTTATAAAAAATGAAATTACTAAGGGTTTTCACTTGCTAAACGAGAGTTTCTGTGATGCAAACTAACAGAGAAAACTAAACACTTTAGCATAAGTGTGTATTCAACTTTTAATAAAAATGTAACGAGATATATATTTATATTTTTGATAAGCAATAATACTTTGCCATAGCAGTATACAGCACTTAGTAGGATAAAGAGTAACAATGCTTTTAATGAAATAGAATGAGTACATTTACGGGTGGGGTCAAGTGATTAAACACGTGGGAGCTGGCCATGGGGTTGGTATGAAGTATTAGAATTCAAGTAGAGTAAATGAAATACTATTTTTATAGCAGTGATGGTTGAATCCAAGAACATATTTTCCCCTTATAGAAATTATTTATTATTTGTCACTAGCTGAAAAGAACTAAGAAAAGAGTCCCTGATAGGAATGAGACCCATGACCTTCAGAATACCAGTGGATGCTCTGCTATTTTGCTGGATAAGGTCTTGTGATTTCATTTTTCTTGGGTATGATTGCAAAACTAATTGAGTGGATGGATCATTCTTAAACTTTCTAAAGTATCTTTCTAACATAAATAATATTTGTCTGTTGAAAAGCGGAGTGCGGTTGGTATCAACGGTATTACAGTATTTACAGACGGAGTCTATATAATAAACACAAAAAGTCCAATGTAAAATCCCTCAACAATAGGCCTGAAAAATACAGCATCAATAACCCCTTTCCAAAAGTCACACTAAAATATCTTGAATAAGGTTAATATAATAACAATAATAATATTAATAATATTGGACAAACCCTGTCAGGAGCTTCACATAGGTATAATATGATTGACAGATTGGTTGTCTTTATCGGTCCATGATTGATAGTCACATGAACCAGTAATTGTGATTGATTAGGTATATGTCCATATATGGGTACATTATGATTGACAGCATGTCCAGGAATGGGTACATCGTTTGATAGCATGTCCATATATGGGTATAATGTTTGACAGTATGTCCATATATGGGTATATTATGATTGACAGCCACATGAACATCCAGTTGTGATTGGTTGGTTATATCTGATCCAGCGGCACAAGAAACCATTTCTTTTCGTCAAATTTTTCCTCACGCTTTGAGGATAAAGGCTAGCGGAGGCGGCACTGAGGCAATACCAGCGAAGAACAGGAAAGAAGCGGCGTGAAGATGGCAAACACTGCATCGTTGGCACCAATGAACACCTCTTCGACTCACAATAAGCTCTCTGTAATCAAATAAACACATCTTACTAGAGCAGTTTTCGTATGACTGTGAAAAGCTCAGTGTCGTAAGCGTGACGTGTCGTGACCGTTATGCTTTCTAGAATTTTGATCGGCTGATTATTTTCACGCGCAATAAGATTGGTCTTGCATTGCCGTGGCCTTGGCGTGACCGTGTCCGCGCCGTGTTCCAGGTATGTGATTGGATGGAGAGTAAATTCTCATGCAATATGATTGGTCTTGCTGTGTCACGACCGTGTTCGTGCCGTGAACTTTTCACGGTCATACTAAAACTACACTAAAAAGCAAGTGTGGCTAGGTTGCGTAGCGGGAGACTAATTGCATGCAGGTCTGCAGTTTGATCTTCAGTGACTTGACAAACTTGTTTCTACTGCTCTCTGATCAAGTACATTTAGGGTAGATAAAATATATTTACTAATTAACGAAGCACTGATGAATATGGGGATAATCGACCTCCGTTAAACCATGGAGCTTTAGACGCTAAAGATACCCGCCTATACCTTTACTAACCAATATCATCTATATCCTGCACTTTTTTCTCGGATAAACGTGTTTTTTTCCTGTCCAGTACCAAGATCATCTATCCTGCACTTTTTTCTCGGATAAACGTGTTTTTTCCTGTCCAGTACCAATATCATCTATCCTGCACTTTTTCTCGGATAAACGTGTTTTTTTCCTGTCCAGTTACAATTACTTTATCATATACTTTATCTTTATTTCTTCGCTCCTCAGCTCATTCTGCCTTGGGTATGAGTCGTTTAGGATTTTCCTTTAGCGCGGATTTGAATTTAAACCAATCACAGAGACAACATAGTGCTAAGCCAATCAAAATCTTGATACACAGTAACGACAAGTTTTTGCCAGCATACGTGTTCTTGTCTATACACAGGCCATAAGATGTCCAACCAATATACCTCATAATATCTACCATTTGATACTATACCATTCTAATGGTATCGTTAACTATCAGTCGACCTTGACTTTCGAAAGGAGTCAAGGCTAGAAATTAAAAATAAAAGTCTAACTTTGAGGGTAAGGGGGGAGGGGGGAGGGGGGAGGGGGGAGGGGGGGAGGGGGGGGGGTGGAGGGAGGGAGGGATATGAAATGCACTGCTTACCATGGGGCTGGGGAATCGGAGATGGGGGGAGTGGGTCGGAGATGGGGGAGTGGGGAGGGGTAGGAAAAGCACTGCTTCGATGAATAACCATAGGTTTTTTCGGCCGATTACGTACAACACCAGGAATGTCTAGGTATAAGACACAAGATAATTAGATCAACAATAGCGTAATATTCACACATATAGACAATGGAAAGATTATCTCCAATAAGTAGCCAGACACATGCCTAAGCATAGATGGTGGTATCAAAGACAGGCCGTATTTATGTCAATACTAACTTCATACAATAGAATGGTGTATCGAAGCTGCCTGAGGGCAACACAAGTGTTAATCCAGGGATCAGACAAGAGTCACAGCATAATCATTGAATAACAAGACACTATACTGACCGTCTCCGGTGCCCAAGTACAGATCGAGCAGAGCGTGCAATTACCCATCTATTTAACAATGTCTAAATATTTACTCTTTTTATTTCATCTTCTCCTGTTTGTTTTAGCCGCCCTGCCTTAATATATACCCTCCTCTCCTGTAATCTCCTTTCCCTTACTCTACTCTGCCATATTCTACTACAGCCTCTCTTTGATTAGCCTTAGTCCACTAAAGTGCTACGAAATGATAGATGCAACGCGAAAATGTGACTAGAGAGGATGTTGAAAAGGGAGTTATATTCGTATATGATGATAACATTTTTTTCAGTTGATTGCACTATATTTCAAGGATTAAAGTTTAATCCAGTTTGGGATGAGAGGGGGAAAAATAATGTCAACAGCGTCTGATAACGACTTATCCATTGATAAGGGACGGGCTAGCTGCACTTGACCCTGGAACATGTTTACGACACGTTTCCTCATTGAGAATGTTTCCCTCTAGTTTCCCTCCCTGCAAAGCCCAACACTTTGAATTCCAATCGTTTTGCTAGTTAGCCGTGCCCTGACTTAGATCAGCCCAGAGGTTGTTTTAGGGTTTGATCTGCGAGTTAGCCATGCCCTGACTTAGATCAGCCCAGAGGTTCTTTTAGGGTTTGATCTGTGAGTTAGCCATGCCCTGACTTCAGCTAAGAGGTTGTTTCAGGGTTCTATTTGTGAGTTGGTCATGCCTTGCATTAGATCAGCCAACAGGTTGTTTCAGGATTCAGATAAAATTGATGAGTTTATATGATGAAAAAGTTACGAGTATTGATGGAGTAAAGTAAGATTGTAACGGGAATCGGTACGATTTACAGGGTACATTTTTCCCTCACAACTGTCGCGCGCAACATACTGACGACACGAATTGCTTCGTGTAAATCGACCGTACAACTTGCTTAGGACTGTTAATGGAAGCTAAAACTTGGCGTAAGCATGTTGTGCGCGACAGTTGTGAGAAAAAAACGTACTGTGTCAATCGTTTACGAAAACTAACAAGACCACGGTACCTTGATGTATCTTGGCCAAGAGAAGGGACCCATGTCTTTCCACACTTTTCTTAGCGAACAACTTGAGAAAACCTGGAGCCAACTAACGAGAAACTGTTGCTGGTCTTTAGAGAGAGTCCCTCCATTGATCTTCATTTCTTTTGTGCTGTTGATGATCAAATCTCTTAACGCTTCCGTCTTCGTATGCAGTGTATCTTGTGTTGATGAGCTAAAATTAGTTGGTTTGATTATAGATACAAGGTTGTAGTCCAGCGTGCCACCAATCAGCTTCGTTAAACGAGAGACATCGAGATCTGCTGGTGTAGGGAAAGGTTGGCAATCACGGCATTCATCCACCAGGTCCTTTGGTTGCATTTTAGTAATCTTGTGTCGACGCAACAACCCAAATGGATAGTTGCGCGGATTACCCATGCTTGTAGAAAAAGGTATTTCACTCCGCACGAAGGAGATAACCAGAAGGAAAAATAAAAAGGTAGCGGAGTTCATGTTTGATCGACGACGACTGCGAGGTTTGTTTGTTGGACTGATGCGCACAAGACTAGTGTAGTATGAAACCCTGTAAGTCAGGCGCGAGACAAGTAGTTCTGGAATGCCGTAGAAGAAATGCGGCAAGGCTCAAAACAGACTTGGGGGTGATTTAAACCTTCAACATGACGCGACAATGCGTAAAATAACCCAGACAAAACATTACTCCTGTCTCTATAAGGCTCTCTACGAGGCAAGAGGTGTAGAATATCACACCAACATACTACTCTACTAGGCTGAGGTGAAAAGAAAAAAGAAATATGAAGAAATAGCTACATTTGATAGGAAAAATAAATAAATAAAAGAGCCTTCATTTTTTTCTTACGGAAAAGTTTCCGCAGGAAGTCTGCTTTTAATAGGATTTAGGTTTAGGAATCTCGGGATATTGTTGACAGATGTTTGCATGAGCATATGTTACCTAGGGATTAAGGGAAACCCGGTACGCGGTAGGTACAACTTAAGCGTGTGGGAGATGATTGCATTCCGGCCAGGATGACTAAGACATCTGGTCACCAGGAATACAGCTCGACCACCCCCCAGTGATAATCATGGTGACTACGACCAACAGGAGGTCTATCACTACCATGCACCTACATTAACGTTAATAAATGAATTCAAAACTATTACCATGCATTAAAAACAAATTATCGCATGTATGAGTGCTAGAATAAATGTGTCCTGTCTGTCGCAAGGTCATCGCATGCTTCTGTTATTCAGTGTAGTTACTCAAAATTCACATCAATCATGAATCGTCATCTTCGTTCAAACCAACAATCGTTCTAACTATATCGACTATACACTAACAATTGTACATCATGTACAAACCGAAAATGCCCACCCAAACAACAGACACACGCACACACACGTCCTATAAGTACGTCATTGCCATGCTCGTTTCTCCCTTTCTCCATCTTAAGTGTCTTGTTAAAAAAAGGTCTTAATAAGTTATTCCATCGAATTGCGGCAATGAGTAAACATCGTTTTCATCTTTCTAGCCCGCGAAAAATATAACAATCACAAGTTGAAGGAGAAAGCAGTTGGTGAGGGTGAGAAAAGAAGTGTCTAGACAAGATAGCGCGCTGAACTTGATGTATTCAACTCCCGCTGCTGCTCTTAACCGTTATTAATATCTATCCTCTCGTTAAAAATCACTTGAACTCGTTACGAAGAATGTAGTCTGCATAACTTGGGTGCGTCATGCCGTGAAAACGCACCGAGATGAAACAGATTTACTTTACCTCACATGCAAACGTTATGGTGGGCCATGCGACTAATCTTCGCGCACTATTTCGTGCCATTACACAACGTAAAACACTTTTAATCTTCCATCATATCCACCATGATATTATTACCACACATTTTAGTAGACCTACAGACGTTTTTACTTTGATTTAGCTAGCGCTATGCAACCCGGGTATACAGTACTCAGATAGATATTGCGTGTCATTTTCCCAGAGAAGGTATGTATAAGGAAGGCATCGTGTTGCATTGATAAGTAATTCATTCGTAAAAAAATATCCAATCATTCAATTTTAAAATATTGAAATCCCTGAACCAAATGATAAGTCTAAAGTCTGCCTGCCTGTATCAAGGAATACTTGGTGACAAAAACCTCCGTCTCTACCCCTGAGAGTCGTTTGAGTGCACTCCAGTGAAGGCGACCTGCTTTGTCCAGCTTTCCTTCCGGATGAGTCAGCTCAAGGTGAATGTAATCAATCCAACAGTCTAGAAACATGAGAGAGAATAGAATTACACGGTATTGTCGTACACGGTACGGCATGGCGTAACATTGAAATGACTTTCCATATAAATGGTTATCGTATGAGTGGGAAACATACGGTACTGACTTACAGCACGTACACGGTACGACATGCCGTAACATTGAAATGACTTTCCATAAGAATGGTTATCGTATGAGTGGGAAACATACGGTACTGACTCACAGTAGGTACACGTTAAGACATGCCGTAACATTGAAATGACTTCCCATAAGAATGGTTATCGTATGAATGGAAAACATACGGTACTGGCTTACAGTAGGTACACGTTAAGACATGCCGTAACAGTGAAATGACTTCCCATAAGAATGGTTATCGTACGAATGGAAAACATACGGTACTGACTTACAGTAGGTACACGTTAAGACATGCCGTAACATTGAGATAGCTTTCCATTGTCTTGCAGTAATTCTTCCAATCACAACGCGTAGTTACGGCTTACTCCAGGTTCGAGTTCTCTTTCGCCCAGCCCTAGTCTCAGTTGCACGTTAAAATATTCAACCAATACCCGTAGCATTTTAATAAACGCGTATGGTATCGTAAAACATACATTCCTTACTATACAATAGACCTTAATAAAAGAACATATTTGTACACGATCCGCGAGGCTATTAAAGACTGAGCAAAGGCGAACTCGAAATGGGAGAATTTGACGTCCCGTTTCCCACTCATAAGAAGAATACCGCTCTAAGGAGTAGTAATGTATACTTTGAACCAATCACAGCGCGCGGGAATACCGCTCAGCCAATCGAAATGCTTGTTCACGGCACCGTCACAGTCATGGGATTTTTTAACACTCGTACGATGTCTGCTCCAACTCGATACCGGACTGCACGCTGACTTGATTACGAAGTGCGCGCGCATCGTCGAGGTTACGTACTTATTATATTTGCTAACCTATCAGGACCCTTTCTGTTCTAGACATGTTATAAGAGAAAAGGTCACCGCATTTATTGAGTTATACATCCACTTGGCTGGTTTTGCACGTACGCTTTAACCTCTATTACTTAACAACTAGTCCCGCAAGCATCAGTAAGTAGCCCTATGTTTTGACCATGGATAGGACATACCTGAATAGGCGTCTCCGTAGTGATCGATCATCACGTCATACAGTGTCCTGAGGTGCTGTATGCTCGGCTTTAACTAAGATTAAGATAAAGAATTAAATCCAAGGGATAAAGGAGAGGAGAGTGTCATGGTTCAAGTACAGATTTATTGGTAGCTGAAGTAACCACTTGAAATATAACAGCAAACACTTGAACCCAAATGTGTGAAACTTTACGATTTACGAGCCTATGAAGATCCCAGTTTTCCTTTCTTTCTTTCTTCCTTTCTTTTCTTTCTTTCTCATGATCCATCTCACAAAAACTCATTAGATAAATTTCAGCCTTTTAAAGTTTTGAGCGCGAATATTTTTTTCAAAAGGCAGATTCTCTCGCATATTTGAATGTGTAGGTCGAGCGTAGCCTAGGTTAATAACATCAGTACTAGACTCAGACGTGTAAGAATAACTCAAGAGTATCCGGAACAGCCATGTTCAAAATGTCATTCTTCAATCTTGGTTACAATAGAGAGCATTCAGATTGCTTTTCTTCTTTTTTTTCATTCAATTTTGAGAATAAGGGGGGGAGGAGGGAGGTTTTAATTGTCACCCAGATTCAAGGTTTTTGTAGGGTGTCTAAAGCTCCAGCACTTAACTGCGGTAATCAATGAGGCACAGTCCCTTTTCTCACCTCTCTCCTCTCGCGTGCCTTTCTTATTTATTACCACTTGCAATAATAAGCTATCCATACCTGTGCTTTCTCCAGATCAACACATTTCTTTATTAACGATAAGGGTAGGGACTGATCACTGAACCATCTATCAAAAAAACACAGGAATACCACGTCAATCATTTCTTACGCATTACACAACTTTGTCCTTAACATTTATCGTGCGCACTGGTATTATAAGTAACATCCACACTGCTTACACTGCTAAGATATGAACTTTCTTCCAAAACTGACCAAACTCATTATTGAGGAGAATTTATTTAGATATAATTCGTATTTCTGCACGTCCATCTAATATTCTCTTTACATATTATTTCAAACAAAGTAATGTAGCTTCGCTCGTGAGGTTAACTCTAAATGTTAGAAGTTTGCCAACCGAATCAAAGAACCTTGAATAGCCTTCGTTGTTCTGTCCCCTTTCCCCTGGGGAAACTTATGGAGGAGAGGGGATGGGAGGGTAAGGAATAAACTTTACACAGACCTGAGCCTGATATGCCTCTTGGCATTAGCGCGACCCTTGACTAATCGAATCAAAGTAAACTGAGACTGTTTGCCAACTTCAAACGTTCTTTACTGAATACTCAATAGTCGGGCTAACAAGGATGTGCTTGAGACGATAGACGTTATAATAAGGAAACACTTGAAGTAATCAAAATGAACTGGACAAGTTAATCATCACGATCAGATGGATAGCCAATGGAAAAACAATTCAGTCGTGTCGGGTGACTTTATTCAGTAAACCATCCCACAAACCTTAAGTGCCTTCCGTAATACAAAGAGAATGATAGAAACGGAAATAAAAAACCTTTGCAACCGATGAACGGATTTCTCAATCGAAGGTTTTCCTTCAGGTTCTCTGTTTTTTCCTTCCTCCGCAAAACCCAACTCGATAAATTCCAATTCAATGCAATGATTATTCATGGCAGTGAGATAGAATGATAGAATAAATTTGTAAGTTTTCACTACTCCTTGGTTTTTGAATCGTACCTCGTATAAACGTGTCTTGCTTGTTTTATACCAGATGAAGTAAGCACCCAATCGATGTAACGCTCTTGCATAACTCGACTAACATGTTTCGGTGCCTTGAGAGAGTTCTGCAACAATTACAAAAATAGTGAATATAAAATAGAATAGAATAATGAACGTCATTATCTTCATTATCATCTTCATCATCATCGTCGTCGTCGTCATCATCACCATTATCACCACCATCATCACCATTATCATTACCATCATCATCACCATTATCACCATCATCATTACCATCATCATTACCATCATCATTACCATCATCATTACCATCATCATCACCATCATCATTACCATCATCACCATCATCACCATCATCACCATCATCACCATCATCACCATCATCACCATCATCACCATCATCACCATCATCACCATCATCACCATCATCACCATCATCATTACCATCATCATCACCTTGTAGTTTTTTTTTTGTTTGTTTTTTTTTTTTGACCCTAAATGAAATTTAAGACAGCCAACTAGAAAGCTTTAGCTCCTTTGGCTGTCGTACACTTACACCTATTATATTGTTAATTATATTAAAAATTCTAAATATTATTCAACTATATATATTCTTGTAATTCTATTATATAAAATTGAAAAAAACAGTGTAAATAAACTGAAATTGAATTGAATTGAATTGACCATCATTACCACCATCATAATCCTCATCATCATTAACATCATAATCACATCATCATCATCGACAAGAATAAAAATAAAATAAAATAATATAAAGGGCTCTACAACTGTACCTCAAATATCCGAGCGATATTATTTCTGCCTACTGTCATACTCCAGTCTAAGAATAACTCCCACAGCGGCAATGACCCCTGATAGAAAGTAGGTGATGAGTAGAAAGCCAGTAATAGTGCGTTATGCTTACAGGGAACACTTACAGATCCTTCCGTGGATTTCAAGGCATCCCAGAACTTTTCACTGAGAACATCTTCTGATTCTGAAATGACATTGATTATTAATTTCTTTTATACTTTTTTTCCTATTCTTTTTTTTTTTTTCTTTTGTTGTTGTCTATTTTAAATGACCCTCCCTCCCTCTCTTTTTTTCTTTCTTCCTTTCCTTCCTTCCTTCCTTTTCATTTTCTGCTGATTTACATCAATCGAAGAGAACATTTCTACTTGGACAGACTGTCCTTCTTACCTCCCAGTGCGATAAGCAGTCTCAAATATTCTGCATGACAGTCTGTTGTTTTATAAGAGAGCTTCTTCTCTAGCACATCAACAGCAGTGCGAGTGTCTCCAGTCAATACTAACAGACGTACCTAAAGAAGTGATACAATCAATCTAGCAATCAATAGATGGATGGATGGATGTGTAGATGGAGGGAGGGATGGATGGATGGATGAATGTGTAGATGGAGGGAGAGATGGATGGATGAATGGATGTGTAGATGGAGGGAGGGAGGGAGGGAGGGATGGACGGATGGATGGATGTGTAGATGGAGGGAGGGAGGGAGGGATGGAGGGATGGATGGATGTGTAGATGGAGGGAGGGATGGATGGATGAATAGATGAATGGAAACTTACCCATAATTTTAGTTTTGATTTTGATAAAAGATCCTTGCTGTTGGCCTCTGCACAAATGCGCAGGCAATTCTCAATAGCCATCTTGAAACAAAAAGAGACAAATGTAAACTAACGAGAGGGTGAGGGGTGGGGATGAAAAGAAAAATGATGCAATCTAACTGGGTAGGAGAAGTGAACATAGTGTGTGTGGAGGTGAGGGGGGTCAGGCAAAAATTTAATGCAATGGTTGACCATGAGAAGGAAAGTTTCAAAGAGTCTACCACAGGTAGCCCAATAAAATATTTACCCTGTCTTGATCAGAATGTGAATCATCTTTGAGGTTCGTTTCACAAGCATCAATGTAATAATCCCACATTTTTTCTACAGGAAACAAGTCATACTTTCTATATTAAATGTTCTATACCTTCAAACATTAATATTAGAAACAACTATAATACCCAAGGGAATGATCCATAAAGAAATAGGAAAACAATGGATACAATGTATGTTAATATGTAAACGAAATTATTATATAGTTAGGATAGTACATGCGTGCTGATTGGTCAAAAACTATGCTTTATTAGTGAATGGAGCACAGTGCTGATGCCATCTGCACACCTGAAGATCCTGCAACCTGTTTTTCTTATTTGCGCAAATATATTCAAATTTGAAATAAAATTAGTGACTATATAGAGTTGTTTTATTCGTTAAACATTGGCGTAAGATTTATTCACCTGTAGGTAATAGTTGAACTGCTTTTTCAAATATTCTGTTTCTTTCTTCTTCTGCTTCATGCATTAGAGACTCTGGTTGAAGAAAAGTAAAAACAAAATAAGCATTTGAAAACAAAAAACATTGTCTTGGATTAGTTCTTTATTAAGTTAATCCAAGTGTAACTTAAGCATTGATTTTTGTGGAGGGAGGAAAACCGAAGAAAAACCCTTGAAGCACAGGAGAGAAACGACTATGCATGATAACATATTCCCTGGTAAAAATTGAGAGAAACACAGAGGGTTTCACACAGAGTGTAGAGGTGGCTAAAACCTTTACAAAATCTCCAGTAATTTTGCTGCTATTTTTGGTTTTTTATTATATTTTTTATTTTATTGCATGTTTTTTTTGCAGAGGATGGTTACAGTTCAGTTTATATTTAGAAGGGATTTCTGAAATATTTGGCCCCTAATCAAAACTTCTCTTCACCAGCCCTGCCTCTGGTACCATCCCTGCCTCTGGTACCATCCCTGCCAGGAGACCTTTATTCAAATGTTTAAAGACTGTTTTACCTTTCAGTGATTTACTCTCAGAACTTGCTTTTAAGTCATCCACAGCCCTGCATGCAAGAGCATTCCAGTATTCTTCACTGTCGCCAAAGTCTTTCTCAAGGCTGAATAAATTAACCATATAATGACATAATTATTAATTAAAACAATGAAACTAACTTGAATCATAATAGCCCATATTGTGCATGATATTGTGTTGTTCCAGAAAATATCCATACCCCAACCATGGAGGGAATTTGTAAAAGGACCCCCACTACCCCCAGGAACTTCCAATTTTCTTTCATACAAACTCTATAATTTTGTTCATTCTCTTACCCCCCTCCCCTCCAGAATTTCCAATTTCCTCTGTGGGTGGGGGTGGGGAATGGATATTTTCTTGAACTACACATTCTGGTTGAGCAGGAAGAAAGAATAGACATTAAAGCTCAAGGGAAGCACTACAATGTAGTTACAGTATAAAGATGATTATCTTCAATGATCCTTTGTTTAATGTATACCTTTCAAACACTTGGTCCTGGCTTTGTTTGGTGTTTTCAAACAGATGATAAATATTAAGAAAGGATAATCTGAACTCTATGTCATCTGGTAAGAAAGAAATCGTAGAAAAAAATGAAAAAAGAATAAAAAACAAGTACAACAAACACATATGCTAGCTACTCTTTTGTAATACTAATACTACATTTACCTGGTATTTCTTCTATTGCTTTTTTATATACAATTTCTGCAGCTTTGCCAGCAAGAAAAGCATTGGTTACTTGATTTTCCTCAACCTGAAAATTGAATATTTTTTTAAAAACTAAATTATATTTCTTTGTTCTTCATACGTTTGATGAGTTTTTATTAAATAAACTTGTCCTGTGATACACCACAAGGTCAATTTTTCGCTAATTACTGTGGGTTCTGTAGTGTAAACAATTGGCACTGAAGATGGTTGTCACCAGCGTATTCAGTAGGTCTTTTACGTCCACCTTATACAGGGTTAAAAGTGAAGACAGATGTGGCCTACAGATTCAAGTCCTTGTCCGAGAAGTCTTGAAGGTCTAATGATTTGCTGATGTAATTACAAAGGCAGCACCTTCTCCTCAGTTATTTTAAGACCCAGAGTGTTTGTCTGGCCAAGGCTTGAACCATGACCTCCCGCACAACAGACCGACATTCTTACAAACTGAGCTACTATACCAATGAGCCAGACAACTCAAAAGCAACTGGATTTTTTCAGCAAACAATCGTTCAAAAATATTAACTCAGAGACCATTGGAAATTTGGTGGGTAGAAACCAAAACCCAAACTTAAATTCATATTTTCAGTTATCAGTACTTCTCAGGTAACAATTAATATTTTTTATTAACTTTTTTGCTAATATTAATAAATTAGTATCATTTTCATTACCTCTTTTAGCTGAGCAAGTCCCAGAACACTTCTTCTTTTTGCTACCTAATAAGGAAAAAAACAAGTTAAGTTTAAAAATTTTAAAGAAAAAGCAAACAAAAATTTCAACAAGACATTTGATTATGATCTTTCGATATTTGTATACCTTTTCGACATGAAGAAGTTCCATTCTGAAATACTGAAACAAATTGAAAGCGAAAATAATTTTAAAATGCTAAACTTGATCTAGAAATATATAAACAACCTTTAAACCATACTTCAAGCCATAGAAGCTGGGACGATGAATTCATCCTCAATCCTCTTTGTAATAATGTCCTGTTACAAAACAAAACAAAAACAACATGTATCAATAAACCTTTTACTCCTACACATAACAAAAAGGAAATTTATCATTTCAAGTATAAGCCTTTTTAGCTTCTGACCAGGTGTCAACCTTTGATAGCCCATACCATGCTTATGCAACCTAACTGACTTTCAATGTCTGACGTTTGCTTTCCGTCAATTGAATTTACGATGGTCCAAGCTCATTCAGATCACTAGCAATTAAATATTCCCACAACATGACAGCATGGGAAAATGGGAATCGTGTCATAGGAATATTTATCGCTTGTGATTGTAATGACTAGGAATGAGCTTGCCTGTCAAAATTTGACAGAAGCCAAAACCCGAGACATCTGGAGTAGGTTACAGTAGGTCATAGAAGCATGAAACAGGCGGTTATGTTAAAATGTTCAGTACCCACCTGGCAGCTGGGATGTCCTTGTTTTCTTCAAATTCCCATTTGGCAGCCATAACCCAAAAATCTGAAATTGAAAATGAAAAGGTAACAAGGCTAAGCAAAATATGAGGATTTATCATTATTGGTTAGTAACCACAATCATGGTAATAACATAGTGGTTATTTATTGAACAGGGAGTCCTGATAGGGAAATCCTGTGCCCGAGGTCTTAAATATATGGACCAAGGCTGTTAAGCTTAGGGTTAGGGTTAGGGTTAAGTTAATTTTTTCTCTATCCAAACTGCTGTTTAGCAATCCATAATCTCATACATTGCGCATGGATAATGTAAGCACTATGTAAGGATTATTACCCGACTACAGGCACAGATAGAAAATATTACCAGCTCACACATCCAATTGGAACACACAACTTTTAGGATACATGACCCCCTCCCCCCCCCCCCCCCCCCCAAAAAAACCAGTTTTTTGCAAATGCCGAAGGCTGAAGCAAATAACTGAATGCAAGACACACATACTTTGGTTATCTTTATTCAAGTGTGGTTTAACAAGATTCACACTATGCTACCATGTTCTGGAACAAGAATACTCCAGAAGGTTAGAGTTTTCATTTCCAAAGGTGAGAATTCCTATTGTGGCTTCTCTGCACATGGCTATCAAGAAAACCTTACCATGCATCTTTACCTCAATACTTACTAGGAATGTGTGGATGGTACTGAAGAAGCCGACCAAACACTTTACCAAGGAGTTTAACACTACCCTATTGACACAAGTATACAACACCTCATTATGAAACATTGAGAATAGTATTTGACAATGCCGAGACATGTCCAGATAAAAACGTACTGTATTTTTTATAAATAAATAATAAATAAATAATAAATAATAATGGGATTAACAGTGGATTAACCGAGTGGCTCTTCTTCCACTGGATTCCAATTGGAATTAAGAAGTTAATTTTTATGGATGGAGGATAACCAGAGAATCCAGAAAACCCTCAAAGCACTGGAGAACCAACAAACGACTCTACTCACATACAACACTGGGCATGGCAGGACTTACACCTGTGTCATATTGATGAGAGGCAAGCTCTCTAACCACTATTCCGCCCGTATATTTAAAATGTCTTATTTCATTGGTGACAGTAGAAGATAACCCAAGTACTTTAATCAATGTCAATGACCACTTTGAACATATCATAGTGACGTGTACTTACAGTTTTTTTACAGTATTGGATGTATTGGAGCCATAACTTTGTATCTTGCTGTCAGAAGGTAAATGAAAGAAATAATGAATAATGATCATGGATTTATGGATAAGAGGGAGGAAATGGATGAATGGATGGATAAGAGGAAGGGAAGGATGGATGGATGGACAAGTAAGTGGATTGATAGCTAAATTGCTAGCTACATGTATCAATAGATGTCAGTCTACCAGTTGAATGTCAGATAAGTTTTCAATAGAAATGAACATAAAGTAACGACCATGTAGGAGGCAGTGTTTGTATACTCTTCACTATAGACTCAGGTAATGAGATTCATAAGATTTATTCAGCAGATAACTAATTAAAAGAAAAGTAGAGTGATAATCATCAACAACCATTAATATCAGATAGTTACCTTAAATTTTTGAAGCGCATTCTGAAAACGAAAGAATATTGTAAAATATTCAGTCAAAGAAGCATCATTCATACTTTTTAAATAGTCTAAAAACAGCATTTTTCATCATTCTAAAGAAAAGTAAGATTCCATGTACCTTAAAAAGTAAATGCATGCGTTTACTCATTTCATATTCTCCTTTCAAAGTTCTCTTGAAGCCTTGTGACTGAAAAATTAAAAAATTATACATGTCAATTCTTGGTTTTCTAAATAAAAAATAAAGAATGAAATAACAATAAATATAAATAAATAAAAATTCTTGGTTTTCACCTACGACGTCATCATGAATTTCAAAAGCATAATTTCGTATTATGATAAGATGAGAGATTCATAATCTTGTAAAGCGGTTCAAACAACATGTTGGTTACATTTCAAGGCTGTATAGCATAATAATAGTAGAAATGCATACAACAGCCATCTTGGTGTTTCAATATGGTGGATGATTATTGGATGAGGTTGAGCATGATATCATAAATTGTCAAGACCAAGGCCGTGTTATCTGCAGAAGCTGTAGGTTGAGGTCTTGATAATTTACGATATCATGCAAAAATCGAATTCAGTTATTGCAGGAAAACCTACAAGGCTGTCAGCCATATACGAGAGACACTTACCATTTTTCTTTTCTTCCTAACAACATCCAGGTTAATTTCATACTAAAAAAAACACTTCACTAATCAGATTGTCAAGCTCAAGGGAGTATTACGTCTTATTTGTCTTATTATGTAATCATTATAATGGTGGGGTGGCAAGTTTTGAATGTGTTTTAGGAGAGTTTACCAAACTTGTCAATGTTAGAGCAAGCCATACAAACTGAGAGGAATTGCTAGATATTTTACAATAGAGAAAGAAATCTAGCTACTTATCAGAGCCAATACAATGCAGCTTTACCCTCCCCCCCCCCTCCCCTCCCACAAACCACACCAACACGACTTTTACCATCACCACCACCATTATATCCCTACCTGAATATATCGAAGAAAATCTTGTTTTTGAGGTGCTCTCTTTTGCAAACAGTATTCAAACTCTGTCCTTTTCTTTATTATTGTTCTGGGTTGAAGAAAAATATGAATTAAATACATGTATAAAGCATTTAACTATAGATTATCTAACTATCTTGGCATCCAGCATCATATTACGGAGTATCGGTTGTTAATTAAAGTTTTAATCCCAATAAACTCGCATTTTTAGTTTCCAAGAAGAATTACCCTTCAAATAAGAAGAAATTTGAGAATCAACTTTCTATGAATATCTAGGAAATTTAGAATCAACCTTTCGAATATCATAACTTTTTTCTACTATTTCTCTTATAAACAATAATAAAGTACCTTATTTCATGTCTGTTAAATATCCCTAGTCTTTCCATTTCTTCTAATTCAGGCAACATGCCTTCTAGGTTCTGGTGCACGTGTTCCGCCATCTTGAATCACTGAGTCTTCCCTGTGACACAGGAAGCCCAAAGCAATATTGCACAGGTAGCCCAAGCTAGGTTTTTG
Organism: Actinia tenebrosa; assembly: GCF_029948245.1. Lineage (NCBI taxonomy): Eukaryota > Metazoa > Cnidaria > Anthozoa > Actiniaria > Actiniidae > Actinia > Actinia tenebrosa. The sequence goes on from NW_028292578.1 coordinate 9,150,587, forward strand.
TAGTGTCATGTTTTTGAATAAGAAAATGTTTGGCGATCCTTAAGAGCCTCAATAAAATCGTCAAAATGTGAAATGAAGTAAAGAAATCTTAGCTGAAATTTGAAAATAATTACTCTTTCGCCCTGTCTACTCATACTTAATGGAACTATTGTTTTGCGTATAAGTGATACTGACCGTGCACATGTACCACTAAGTATGGCTAAAAATACTCATTTCCTTATTATTTTCATGTATGAACATTTTGAAAGTGAAAACTTTTATTCGATGACCACAAACTATGCGGATTAATATTTCCGCTCAGATAAAGTTGAGTTACTAGATGATAAATAACAAAGCATGAAAAAAGGCGATTTCATTTTCAATCAACAATCAATCTTAATCACATATGATTAATTAACAAATAATAACTATCTTTAGAGTTTTTTTTAGAAAAGAAACTACTATATTCCCTATAACAATAGGTTTCCCAACCATTCCGCTCCATTAACTATGGTCCATTAACTATGGTCCATTAACTATGGTCCATTAACTATGGTCCATTAACTATGGTCCATTAACTATGGTCTATTTTGGTTTTGGACTTAGCCAGTTTTAACGCAGCTTGCAACATACATATTTTTTAAACGAACATTTTGGCCTAACTGAACTTCCAAAAACTGCAATCAAAAATAACATAAAAAGCATCAGTTATTATACAGTAGCGAAAAGCTGGTACTTTAACCTAAACACCATACAGCACACGTGCGCGTCCATGCTGTCACCTGTCACTCCTCATCACCCGTGTATTGCACGTTTATGCCACGTTTTTCCGCTTAAATTTCAATTATTGCCTGGTTTAAAAGCTATGACTGTTTTCTTTACGTAATACATTTCCATCTAGATATCAAAATAATGCATCGCGGGAAATATGACTCCTGAACACAACCTTGTGAGGGAGGGCTGGTATAAGCGCACAAGTACCATTAGTTATTCCAAGCTGCGTGGGTACAGGTCATTGCCCAAAGAGGGGTTTGCCTAAAACATGGATTTTGGAATCTGGAATCCGGAATCCGGAATAACCGCACGGGATAAAACCCGGAATCACCAAAAAAAACTTTGAATTTGATGAACAAATAAATATTTTCTACTTTTGATATAATGCCTTGAAGTTGATGGTATAGCGGTAATACGACGAGAACCTCAACGCATTCCTCGGCGGAAAGAATTCGGAGTATAGTATTTATTCATCGGCTATTCCTATCAATTAAGGGAACTTTAACCGAGTGCGAAAAATTGGGCATCACTAGGATGCAATCGGGTATGATTCCCTATTAAAGTTTTTTTTCAAGGCAATAAAAGTAGAAAATATATTTATTCAATCATCAAATTCAAAGTTTTTTTGGTGATTCCGCGTTTTAGTATTCCGTGCGATTATTCCGAATTCCGGATTCCAGATTCCATATTTTAGGCAAACCCCTCAAAGAGCCGTTTAACCACTTATAGAGATTGATTGTTCTTGAAGCTGGAATACTCCTGTAAACACTCAATGTTTGTGTTCCTCTTTGATCTAACCTAAAAGCGCATTATATTGATCGATCTCAAGTAAATATGCTCTCAATTTTTCTGCATACAAATTATTATCATTGTTAGTATGAAATAATGATGCCATATACCAGCCCATTAGCGTTTTTGGATTCCCTACTCGGGTGTTATGATGAAAAATTGAAAATATTTCAATCAAAAAGATACGTGTTGACTACAAAAACTTTACAGTCTAGTGAAAGCCTAATTCAACTGTCAGTTATTTTGACCCTTACACTACAAGGACGTCTGTGAAGTCCGTAGTAAAATTACTGGGCCTCGATCGCTATTTAATATGCATATCACGAGGTATAAAACTGAAAAGGTGCGCAGTTCAACGCAGTTTTGCTCCTCGTGTTGAGCCGACAACAAGATGGCAACTACTGCCGATCGAGAGGAAGAAGAAAGACTTCAAGAAAGCATTCGAAACAAATGCCTTCACGTTACATTTGGCAAAGGGCGCTTTCGGTTCAATTTTAACCCTGTGGTTACCATAGTCTCTGCCCTTTTGATTTGGGTGTTTGTGATCCTCTGCCTTACAGAGACAGCCATAATATCCGCTGAAATGGTAAAATGGATGAAATGGGTGACCAAAACATGGACATGGTTGTACATAGGAACACAAGATGTGTGGGCTTTCTTCTTGATCTACTTATATTTCAGCAAATACTCCCAAATCAAGCTGGGAAAGGACGACGACAAACCGGAATTTTCTGACTCAACCTACTTTACAATGCTGTTTGCTGCTGGTATCGGAACAGGGATGTTTTTCTATGGCGTGGCGGAACCTGTCTATCACTATGCCCCTGGAGGAGAATGGGGTAACCGTTATCAAGGAAGGTATACATGAACATCGCTGATTAAAACACTTTCATTATTATTATTATTATAAGGATTAGGAAAATGCGTCTCTTTGTTTGATAACCAATACAGAATAAAGTGCATTGAAAATAAAGTGCATTATCCTCAAATTCTACTGAACTGACATCAAATAATGTCAGGAATTATGTTTTTAATTTTTTTCTTTCGTGTTTTTCTTCGTTAAATTTTCTAATTCATGATTTGTTCCTAAAATGTTAATGAATGATGCCAGTATGTCAACAATATCTGAACTCAATAAGAAGAAGTCATTGAACCGTCGCTGTTTGATTTTTTAAATGATCGAGATTAGAGTTGCGTGAAGTCAACGCCTCTAGAAAATATGTAAGCTTTAGAACTGCTTGCTTAGTGACCGAATCAAAGTGGTAATTTCGTGACGTTTTGTATCACTTCATTTAAAGTGCTCTCTTGTTTAAGACTATTGGCCATACCTATGTTGAGGAAAAAACTAAGGTTGAGTTGACATCACAGTGCATTTTGGGGCTGCTGTTTAGGAGATAGCCGGCCATCTTGTCTCCGAAAACAGCCCCACACACGATGAACAGCAATACCAACTTGGAACGGCCAATAGTAGAGCTGGAATATCTTGGCGTAAGGGAAAATTAGATGGATGGATGGGTTGTTTGGATGAGATGAGATGGATGGATGGATGGATTATAGGATGCATGGATGCCTAGTGATTGATGGATGCAGGATCTGCTGTTCAGAATGCTGCACGTATGATGACACTCTTAGTGGTTCAGGATCCAAGACATTTGAATCATATTCATATAGAGCGCACACGATGTAGTAAATCTATGCAATAAAATCAAAATTGCAACTGTAATACTGGCAAATAATAGCTATTTAGTGTCGACCAAAACTTGTCATCACTCAACCAGAACTTTCAGAAAGCGGGAGGAAGGAAGGAATTAATAGATAGGGTAAATGAACAAATCGCTCGTAAACATTCTGACTATTAATTTCAGATACTCTGACAACCAAAAGGCTCAAGATGCCATAAACCTGACCATCTTCCATTGGGGCGTACATGGTTGGATAGTCTACGACCTGGTCGCTCTAGTCCTCGGCTTCCTCACCTTCCGTAGAGGCTTGCCTATGACAATGAGATCGTGCTTCTATCCACTGATTGGTGACAAGGTTTTTGGGATTTTCGGCGACGTGATTGACATCCTGACTGTCGTGTGCACCATGTTCGGCGTATGTACCAGCCTGGGTATCGGCGTCTTGTTGATCAACAGTGGTGTACATCGATTGAATGACAACATAGGGGTAAACAAGAATAACCAAATCATCCTGATTTGGGGCATCACTATATTGGCAACACTCTCCGTGGTTAGCGGTCTGAAGGTTGGGATCCGCCGTTTGAGTGAGATTTGTTTTACCCTTGGGATGTTCCTTTGGTTCTATGTGTTATTCGCAGATGACACTTGGTACCTTCTGAATGTCTTTGTCCAGTCTCTTGGTTATTATCTGCAGTGGCTGGTGCAGCTGGGCTTCCACACCGATGCCTTTGCACAGCTTGGAGACGCTCCTGACAAGAAACAAGCACCAGGATGGATGAATAGCTGGACAGTATTCTACTGGGGATGGTGGATCGCTTGGGCGCCTCTTGTTGGTATATTTATCGCCAAGATTTCCAGAGGGCGTACCATTCGATCGTTCATCACCTACACCCTCACTATCCCAGTCGTGTATTGCCTGATGTGGTTTTCTGTGTTCGGTGGCGCAGGTCTACGTATGGAAAGAGCAGCACAGAATGCCAATTTAACTTGTGGTGTGAATGCCACGCAAACAGATGGAACCCTGTACCGTCTGTCGTGCCGATCAAACGGAGGAGACATGTGGTTCGATGTTATCTTACAATATGGTGGAAGTGCAGAATTCCTGTCCGGGATATCCTTGGTTTCGATGGTTCTCTACTTTGTGACCAGCTCAGACAGTGGTTCTCTTGTAATCGATAGCGTTACGTCCAACGGTCACCCAGATCCACCGGTCATTCAAAGGATTTTCTGGGCGTTGACCGAAGGAGCAGCCGCAACAGCACTGGTCGCCGCCGGCAGCAGAAAAGCCATGGACGCCTTGCAAGCTGTCTCCATCTGCTCTGGGCTTATCTATACATTGGTCGTCAACTTCGTATGTGTTGCGCTATGGAGGACGCTTAAGATAGAAGCGGGTGACATGGATCCTAATGGACCCCATTTCAGTACCGGTCTGTTAGATTACATTTATAACCTAACCTCCTGTAAAGCGTTTGGGCGTTTAATACTGGCTGTGTTTGCTCCCTGGTGGTCAGCTGGTAACGCCGCAGGAAAGCTGTCCCAATACAAGTGCATTGTGGCCATGGTTTTTGTGGCTTTGCCGTTTTATACCTGGATTATGCTGGAAATTTTCCAAGTTTTTGATAAGACCTGTATGTATATCGGCTGGGCCATCTACATGGGGTTCGTGGCGTACGGTACGGGTATTCGAGCTTCGATAAGAGAAAAGTTCCATATTGATGGTAACCTCGTCGAAGACATGTTTGCTATGATGTTGGTGTATCCATTGGCTGTACTACAGATGGAGGACCACATGAACAAGAACATCTACGAGTTGGAGGTCAAGAGGGAAGAAAATGGAGCTCCCAATGAAGTTATTATCAACTTGAACGTTGTTCGTCGTAAGTCTGGGGTTGAAGATCAGAATTCGGGAGCAGAAAAGGTAAAAAATGGACGAGAACCAGCTGAAAACTACCGTTTATCCACATTTATGTAATCCAATAAATAAACACTGTGTTAGTCTTGTCTTCAGATGTCGACGATGTTCTGAACACTGAGCATGCGCCACCCTCCCACCAAAGACCGCTGACTCAAGATGGACTTTACTCCAAATAGTTAATCAAGAATATAATCTAATAATAAAATGCAGTAGAATTCTTTTAGTTAGTTTAGTCAGTAAAACAATGATTAAGCAGCTGAATTTAGTTAGGTAAGATATATAAGAATATATAAAAAGTTATAAACTAGCAACTGGTTAGGACGACATTGAGAGTGTATTTTCCTATATTTCATATTGTAGCAACTAGTGTTCCAGTTGAGACATAAAGATGTTTTAATATTTATGGTTTTACGAGCACCTATTTAACCATTTTCTTAACCAATTACTAAAAAATCAGTGCATATTCAATTTTTTGGTAACATTAATTTTTACAAGTTAAAAATGTATCGATTTATTATTTATACCGGCATTTTTAATAACAAGACTAATTTGCATAACAAGAAGATCCCATAATGCACTGTGTATGTTAAACCAATCCAAGGCATTTGTCGCAGTTGAAAAAAAACCATATGGACAACGGTATTCTTGTGAAAGTAGGAGGACGCTCCACGCCGTTTGGGTTGGGTGGAAAGATCGTTACTAAGAGAAACTGCGACAAATGCCTTGGATTGGTTTAACATACGCGGCGCGGCAGCCATGTTGACTTGAACAATAGATTTTTCCACGCGTAGCTTCGCATTCAAGTGCTTGAGAATACATTTATGCGAGTGAAACAGAAGTTTTTATTCTCATGAGAATAAACATGGCTGATTCGTGTTGGTATAGACCCTTCCCAAAAACTTTTTGGATGCGCAAAACGCATAAAATTGCAAACAAAAAACAAAAAACAAATCACGCTTTTTCTTGATGGAATTCGTTGCATTTCTTTCGTATTTCCATTTTAGCCTTGCATCCATGGTAATTTTGTGAAAAGTCCTTTTTAAAAATGTAAATAATTAAATACAGTGATACGTAGGTAACATTAAAGAGGAATATCGAAAAGTGAAGTTTCTTTTACGTTGATTGGAGCTTTCTTTTCGTGTTTAAGATTAAACTGTAATTCTCAATCTGTCTGATGATGGACCAAGGGCCCGAAAGCATGAAAAAATACAATTCCACTGACGCTATAAGCATTTTATTGACAGGCTTTTTCTGCCCTCCGTTTGGACTAGCCATTCGTTCAGCCCTTATCAAAGGGAAAGAACAAACAACCTCTGCTCACTCACAGGGTTTACTGAGGTAAAAGAAATATAGTCCCCGCCGCAGTCGTCATGGGCCCTCTGATTATCAGTGGTCAATCCTGTGGAAAGGAATGTAGTGTTCGAGTGATGGCACCTAAAACAACAAAAGAGAAAAGGGAACGACAAGGCACCCAGGGCATAGTTAAATCAGTTGGGGGTCTTTTGGTTGATGAGAGAGTGTGGCTCGTTATATTATCGAACGTCTTTACCTCATTATAGATTATAAAGCAATCATCTGATCAAAAATTAAATCATTCTATTATTTAATTATTTTATTTTGAAAGACTTAGAAAAGCTTCATGTTGTCCGCTATGAACGGTTTAGTGAAACAGTGAAATATTTGACGACCATCACGTGGCACCCTCTTGGCCAATGAGAAGAAAGAGAAATTGGACTTTGAAACTTGATATAATGTTTTATTCGCTAATAACATGATACAGTATATATGAATCCTTTTTTTATTGAACACCACAGCTATTTTTGCTACTGTGGAAGGTAATTTTTTATCCGTTATGACGTGAATTTATAAACAACTATGATCTTGGTGATAACTTCCTAGATATTAGAAAAATGTTAGGAAAGTAGATTTAAAGCGAGTATTATACAAGACCCCCTGTTGTTTTTAATTACTTTGACCTTACCGTTTTTTAATCAATTATGATGCACCAAAGAAAAGAAGAAAAAAAAAAAAAAAAAAAAACGCAAACAAACTTGAGCGATGCTTCGGTATAGGATTTTTTATCGATTCATTGCAAATATTCTTTTGACGCTCGATTATTGTAAGATTACTAGCAATAATTTAGCAAAAAAGGTGTTGTAGGCGTATCCAATCAGTCAAGAGAACAGTTTCATCCTCTATGCACCAACCAATTGCATCTCGAGGATTTTACGATACCCAGCGAACTAAAACGTATTAAATCTAGTTAGAGTGCACGTCAATTCATCCTGTTATGCTTGTTGCATAACTATCAGTGACAATGGCAGATTTTGACGAAGATGATACCATACGAAACAAGTGTCGCAATGTTAAATTCAAAATATTTCGTCTTTTTCGAATAGAAATCAATCCTGTAGTGACCTTTGTATCTGCTATTCTAATCTGGGGTTTCGTTATTTACTGTCTTCGATGGACAGGCCAAGCTGGTGAGGTATTACCAACATGGAAAAATTGGATAACTCAAACTTGGACATGGCTGTACATCGGAAACCAAGACGCATGGGCAGTATTCATCCTCTACCTGCTCTTCTCCAAGTATGGCAAGCTAAAGCTCGGCAAGCCCAATGATAAACCAGAGTACGGTGACGCTACTTACTTCACTATGCTGTTCGCTGCTGGCATTGGTGTTGGACTGTTCTACTTTGGTGTCGCAGAACCAATCTATCACTACCATCCCAGTCATAAAACGGACTATGGAAACCGTTATCAAGGAAGGTATGCCTGTCAATAAATTCCTTTATAAATGTTTAGGAATGCTCCCTGAGTGAATAAGGAATGTAGCTTTGAATTAAATTAGTGTCACCTGACTTCTTAACCATTTTGTGTTAATTGATAAAGAAGCCGCTTTTAAAGCTCAAGATCTAGAAGAGACACTTTCACTAATTTATCTTGAAAAAATGAATAATGCCTTTTCTAGCTGCAGTTAATACTGTCTACTATCAGACGTTTGTATTCTGAATAATTTATTTTTTAGATGCCAAAATTAAGTCACTCAACCGTAAGTAAGTTCGAAATTCTATTTTAAAGAATTGTTCAAGTTTGTTAAGTTATCACTTATAAGCACAGTTTTTGTTTACAGTAAAGTAAAGTAAAAAAAGTAACAAAAAGTTGTTTTAAGTCAAGATTATGTTGATGTAGTACCACCAACGATTACTATCATACGTTTGTATTCTGAATAAAGATGCCAAAATTAAGTCATTCAACCATAAGTAAGTTCTAATTTCTATGCCAAAGAATTAATCAGTTTTTTAGGTTATCACTGATTATAAACAGTTTTCTGTCCATAGTAAAACGAAGTGTGTCAGTGTAATGAAACTAATTAAATTGTTTTAAGTTTGTCAAGATTGTGTTGATAGATATCACCAACGATATACAAATATTCCGAATGAATAAACCTAATCTTTATTACAACTAAACACTAAAAACTATTTTTGGAAGCCATAAGGATACCATTCAAAAATAAACATGTGAGTTGAGCGTTGTGTTGAAGTGGTAGTTTGTGAGTGAAAAGTGTCCCCAATTAGTGCGAGAGCGCTAGAACGACTAAATACTCTGAATAAAGTAATTTATTTATTTGTATTTTATTCATTTGTAGAAAAGATGTTAAACTTTAAAAAGAAGAAAGGTTCAACTGTAAAAAGCGGCCAAAACGTACGATTATATTCTAAGAAACCTTCTATCAATCAATCTTTAATTCTTATTTAAGCTTTTTTTTTTTTTTAATTCTTATGCAAGCATTGATGACGTCATGCTTAGAAAGTTTTATTAACTTAGTATAACATTTGTACGTATCTTATAAATCCAAGGCACTTGATTAAAAAAAAGATGTTTGAGTTTTGAAGATAACGGAACTTGTAAAACAAATAGACTTAAGTCTTAAGACTTAAGTTGATTCGTGAATTTTTTAAATGACCATCGGATTAACACTCTTCAGTTCTAGTAGAGTAACTTTTGATAAATGTCTAACTATCTTCGATTGAAATAACCCTTAAACCATAATTTGTGTTTAAGAATTTCATACCAATTCTAGTGGAATTAAAAAGAAGGGATCAGAAGAAAGACTAAAATTTTAGCGCATTTCCAACTGAAATTGTTATACGTGACTCGGTATTATTGAGTTCCATAGATTATGCAGGACTGGATTTGCATTAACGATTATGTGTTTGCCTACCCACACGCATGATAGAGTATTTATGCAGTAATTATGCAATTTGGTTTATAACGATATGCTGATTCGCACGTCTAATTAGTGTGTGAGTGCCATAATCGTGACCTGTTCAACGGGAGAATAATTATTTCTGATTAATAGATATCGATAAACATGACAAAAGAAGAGCCATTTTATGAGTAACCTCAGAAAAATGAGAAATTGATGGCCCTTCACGTAGTCCTTGAAGTGGCATGGGGGTCTCAGTCTGAAGTAGCGCGCGGTTATTATGATGACACAACTCAGTGAATGTGAAGTGCGCCACCAGAGAGCCCTTTCGCAGACTATAGAATGATAAAAAAACTGAATAACAAAAAACGCAACGATAACTATATCCTCTATTTCTTGTTCACGTAGGTATTCAGATAACCAGCGTGCACAAGATGCCTTAAATGTGACTATTTTCCACTGGGGTATACATGCATGGGTGGTCTATGCTCTCGTTGGACTCATCCTCGGATATTTATCCCACTGTAAAGGCATGCCCATGACCATGAGATCATGTTTCCATCCTCTTCTTGGTGACAAAATCTTTGGTACACTTGGTGACTTCATCGACATCCTGGCCGTTGTCTGCACCATGCTTGGTGTTTGCACTAGTCTTGGTCTCGGGGTCGTACAACTTAATAGTGGTTTCAACCGCATGAATAACAACATTACTCAGAGCAAAGAAACCCAAGTTATCATCATCTGGTGCATCACTGCCTTGGCCACTGCATCTGTTATCAGTGGCCTCAAACTGGGTATTCGTCGTCTGAGCGAGCTCTGTTTCTCTATTGGCATGTTACTGTGGTTTGTGGTCTTCTTCTACGATGACACTTGGTACATTCTGAACGTCTCCGTGCAAACCCTTGGCTACTACATGCAGCAGCTTGTGCAGCTGGGCTTCCATACCGATGCCTTTGCACAGCCTGGAGACGCTCCTGACAAGAAGCAAGCACCACAATGGATGAACGACTGGACCATCTTCTACTGGGGATGGTGGGTCGCTTGGTCACCTTTCGTTGGTACCTTCATTGCAAGAATATCCCGTGGACGTACCATTAGAGAGTTCATCATGTACACTCTGACACTCCCCACAATATATTCTCTGCTGTGGTTCTCTGTATTTGGTGGTGCAGGTCTACGCATGGAGCGAGCAGCAGCCAATGCAAATATCACTTGCAACTCTCCACTGGGTGGATGGAATTCGACTGAGTCCCTTGGAGGTCTGTACCGGCTCTCCTGCCGTCCTTCTGTCAACATGTGGTTTGACCTGATGGACCAATATGGCGGTCTTGGGGATTTCCTGTCAGGCATGTCCATCGTGGGTTTAATCCTGTACTTCGTGACCAGCTCAGACAGTGGTTCTCTGGTGATTGACAGCTTATCAGCCAATGGCCATCCAGATCCACCGGTACTTCAAAGGATCTTCTGGGCACTGACCGAAGGAGCAACTGCTACAGCTCTTCTCTGGACAGGTGGTACCAAGGCTCTTTCTGCTCTCCAAGCAGTTTCTATTGTCTCTGGACTCTTCCTCACGGTATTACTCAACTTTATCTGTGTTGCTTTGTGGAGGATTTTGAAGACCGACGTTGGTGACCTAGATCCAAATGGACCACAGTTCACTATGGGGCTACTAGATATCTTCTACCGTCCCTCTTGCAAGCTATTTGCCAGACTTGTCGTAGCAATCTTTGCTCCATGGTGGCCATTGGGTAATGCTACAGGAAAGTTGTACGGCTCTAACCGTTATGTCTCAATGGTGTCCTTGGCTATTCCTTTCTATGGCTGGATCATTCTAGAGATCCTACAGGTGCTTGAGCCTGGTTTGGCGTACGTGGGCTGGGCTGTATTGTTCGGCTTCTTTGCGCTAGCCACTGGTACTCGCGCTTACATGAGAGAGAAGTACAACATCCTGGGTAACCTTGCTGAAGATTTCTTTTCTGTGATGTTGGTTTACCCGCTAGCAGCCTTGCAGATGGACGAGCAGATGAGAGGTGGGCAATTTCATCATGATGAGAAATTTAACGCCGCAGAAACCAACATGGCGCTTGACGAAATGGAAAAGAACCCTGATGCCTTGAACGGTACATACAAGAGAAAATCATCCGTCGTGTCTTGAGTGACGTTTCACGCGATAACCGTTCCAATAGAACATTTACCATTTTAACATTGCAATGCTTTTTGAGACTTTTGAGGGGACGAAAATCTTTGAATCTTGGAATTACGTCTCCTAAAAGTCCCACAATGCACTGAAATGCCAACTTGACCCAGTTTTCCCCTCAACCTTGGAATGGCTAATTCACTATTATCACGTACTACTACAAATATTATTAACTGCACTTTATATTGATAATAACTATTTGTCCTTGCTGTGGGCGCAACAAACTAGGTTTTGACGTCAATCAAGGCGTTTTTAAGATATACCCTCTTAAAGATGAATTGTATGAAATATTTCATTCAAGTGCACTTAGATTTTCAGTTTTTTTTAAGTTGGTAATTTGTAATATTTATGCCTATAGAATCAGGATGCTTTGCGGCCAACCCGATTATTGGAATCAGAAATCAGGAATTGTACAAGAGTTATTTGAGATTCCTGTTTCAGAAATCAGAAAACTGACTTTTCGGCACTGCCTAGGTGTATTGCATGGGCGAAAATACAAGTTTGAAGGAGAGAATGCAGGATTTTGGATTTCCGTTTCCCGAATCAGAAATCGCATTTCTGTTTTCTGAATCACGAATCAGAAATCACAATCTCGCTGACATACGACAAAACACCACGTGTAGGGGAGGGGTGACCACTCGAAAATACTCTTACTTCCGGTATCATTATCTGCGCTCTATCACCCCACCCCCTCCCCCCTAGTCCAATAGTTGTCGCTGTTATTGAACTTCCGCTAAGACAAACATTGAACCGTGATCCCCTGGGTAGTATATTACTGTAAAATTGTTTCAAACTTATAAATTCAAACTTAGCTAAAAAGATCTCAGTTGTTCTGTCAGTGATTACGACAAAAAATGAGCTTAATTGATTCCCTCAATGTCCAAGACGAAGTTAGACAGATTCTCGATGCTGGAGGATTCTTACGGGACGTGGAAAGGTATTTAAAAGAGAGTTATCCTAACATTTCTCGAGGACTTTCTAGAAGAAGTGTACGGCGGTATTGCCAAGTCAACGGCCTACGTAGATTCTGTGCGGAAAAGTTGGATAGTAATGCCAAAGAAAATTTTATAAAAAGGGCAGTTAGCGAGGTAAGCTGTTATTGATTTAGAAGTGATTTACGTGATAACCAATATTTTTTCGCAAGTAGCCCGAGGGGCTATGCGTATGCTCATATGATTTTAATTTTAGTAGCTATGGGCGGAAGCACTGAATCGATTATTAATATTTCAGGTTGGTCCCAGTTACGGTTCTTTAACGCTCCAAGGATATCTTAGGACTAAGGGCGTTCAAGTATCTGTGAGAACTATTAACAGAGTTTTAAAAGAATCCAATCCAACTGCTTTTGAAGCAAGAAAACGTGATATACTAGATAGGACAAACCCTGTACCGTACTATGCTCCGCGGTTTGGATATAAAGGTCACATTGATCAAAACGAGAAGCTGATACGTTATGGCGTCTTACATGCTGTATTGAGAGATGGCTATAGTGGCTATATTGAGAATTGGATTACTTTGCCTTCCAAAAATCCAATCAAGTTGTACAGTCAGTTCTACAGGTATGTATCTTTTTTCCACACAATATACATGCATACTTTATTGCATACCGTAATGAGTGGTTATCATCATCATGATTATTACTATTATGGTTATTATATAGGTGAATGGGGTGTGAGTAGATTGGATTGTTGAAGTATCAAGAGGATGCTTTGTGCTGCTGTCTTTCTAGCTAACAGTCCTTTCCTATATACATTTATTAATGAGTTATAATTTTTTAAGCTACTGTAACAGCCAATCCGGTTCTAGATATATCCGCCACTGTACATGCCTAATTAACAAATATATCCGGTTATTTTCTTTAGACCGGTTCTCGTAAACACTGGCATTTTTGATCAGCTGCGAGTCGATATGGGTAAAGAGTGGATTCTAATACTCTTTATTCAAGAACTTCTTAAAAGGCAAAGACAGAACCAAGACAGAGCTGCACACATGAAAACTACTTCAAAAAGGAACTTAACCATTGAAAGGGTGTGGCCAGAAGTAAATACAAGAGTGAACTACCCAATAAAAAGGATTCTTGTAGATTTGGAGGAAAGAGGTGTTATTGACATGACTAATGAACATGTGATGTTTTGTGTGTCGTGGTTTACCTGCGAGGTTGCCAAAGTAGGAATGGAGAGATTCGTAGCGTCATGGAACTCGCATAAGATTAAGGGTACTTAGTTTACACTCGATTTTTTTCCATAAATATCGTGTGGATTTTATAGTAACTATATGTTTTTTCCTTACAGGTAAAGCTGGAAATGGGATTCCTTCTCACAGAAGACAGCAGACCAATTTTTTGAGTCTACTTCGAGAGTGTCATGTTCCTAACGAAGAAACTGCCGTGGCATTGTTTGAAGCTCAAGGTGGAAAGCTTCAGCGACAGTGGAGAGTTGGCGTTGATCAATTGTCCAGTAACAAACCTCAACAACAGATGAGAGAACGTCTTTTCAACCGAAAGTATTCATTTGAGAATATCTTCACAGAAGTTGTTAGGGGAAATCCCAGGCCATTCAAAAGAGGACTAAAATATTTCATGAAACTTACATCGGCCTTAGCTTCGTAGACCACTGAGAATAATCATATTTCTCAGTATATTTTTTCTGCCCTTAATACCATGACCATCTTTAAAAACATTGCAAGGTCAAATCCGGTTTGAATAGCGCTTTCTAGTCAAACTACGAAGACTCAGATGCCCGTGCTGTGAAGTTAAAATGCCCTCTATATACAGAAAATGGATGGACATTTGATGCGCCTGCAATGGTTTGGATGAAATTGATGCCTCCCCCCTAAAAAACCCCATAAATTATGAACGGTCCCTAATTCATAGATTAATACATATTTTGACAACATATTTTGTAAAAATCTTAATCATGAAGGCTTTTATTCAAGCTGTGAGACTACATATAACATCTTACACTGCACTATAACTGATGACCATTATCGGCCTATCAAGCAATGCCAGATACCAGAAAATAACCAACCTCGTTCAGTCTGATCTCGGTGTACAACTCAGACCTGTATTTGTCTCCTTTTCACATAAACAAATGTTTATGTAAGTGTTCAATAGTCTTGGTTTTTATACGTTCTTATAGCATCACATAACATTTCCATATATAGAGAGATATTTTACAGTAAAACTTTGCAAGTGAATATATTAGAAAAACAACTACTTATTAACTGTCAAACTAAACTCAATTAGTAGACAAGACGAACGTCCCATCAATGCGTTTCTGTGTTTTCCGACAAAACCTACTGCGCCGCGACAGAAAAATCATTAGAAGACACGGGGTTTAAGAACGGCTAGAAATAATAGCTAAGCAAAGGATTCGCAATACAACTTCTATCTCCTTTTAAACACAAAAAAGCAAAAGTTTGAATGTTTCAATCGCTGTCTTGTTGCCCTGTTTCTTCCGGAATTATAGCTACTTTGTTCGATAGCTCCTGCATTCAAGAGAGCAAGACTGGATACATTGGCCCGCGCCTTTTTTTACACAGAGGGCATGTGTTATCATCTCTTGCAACCAGTTCGTTGACGCAACGTTGGCAGAATACGCTGTTGCAGCAGGCTACCGCATGCGGGATTTCATCTTTTGTCACCTCGCAACAAATTGGGCATTTGAGGATATCTCTAGTGAAGACAGCTATATTTTTGTATACATTTTCTGAGCCCTTGGAGATGAAGACTTCTACTTTGTCTACCTTTTTCTCGATGCGCTCTATCTGTGTAGATATTATATCCAATGATTCACTAATTTTAGCTCCTAATGATGAGAAGTCGGTGCCAGTTGAACTTTGCTGTTCGTGGTGTCTGAATCCCTCTGCACCACAAATATTTTCCTTGTTCCTGACCAGTATTTTCCTGAAATCAACGCAGAATTTTACTAATTGATTTAGCCCTGACTTTGTAATGTAATGAGCAATGCACGTAAACAAAGATAACTATGTCTTTTCAGCTAGTAAATAATAATAAATAGAAGAACAAATGACAAAGAACTGTAATAAGAAATATATATACTAGATAAATAAATATCCGCAGAAGCACCATTTTCCCGCCAAATCCCATACGAATTAATTAAATGTTGGTACTCGGGATTTTAGTAAAAGATCATAAATAAGATAATGACTGTTTTGACCAATCAGGGACAACTCTTCTCACGCCTGAAATTGACAACGTCTTTTCATTTCAACGCTGAAGTTACTAGTATTAAGGTGAAAGTTTGATTTGCTCAGATAGCAGCAATGTTTGCATCTCATAGAATAAAAAATCTAAATAACGGCATCCAGGAATAACTTTAGAAACAATAAAATAAGCATTTGAATAATCACAATGAAAACTGGCTATATATTGAGCTTACCTACTCTTCCTGGGGAGTCTTGTATTTCTAAGTAATCACTGTCATACAAAGCGATATAACGTGGGTTGATGTTTAACTCTCTGCCAATTTCCTCCTTGACTGTTGAACATGTAGTTGTAGAATAACATTTAATCAAAATGTTTTTCAACGGTACGATTTTCTGTTTTATCAACTCTCCCACGGTTATTTTAAAAAACCAGGACTCGATTCCCGAAGGGCCTGGTTTAGGCTGGGTTCCGGGAACAGATCTGGGACCTTTTCCCTTAGAGGATCTCTTTTTCTGTTTCTTGTTTTTGGTACTTGTAGCCATTTGATATGCAGTCCTAAAATCGTCCGAACTTTCGGCAGAAGAGTCACTTTTTGACAATGTGCGTTTTGCAGCTCCCACCTCCACGACGTAGAAGCTGCAGCTTTCGAGAGTTGGAAAAGCTCCATTCTCGTCAGGGAAAATGTGAGTGTCTGTGGGATCTCTAAGCCAACATGGGCACGCGGAATTAATACCAAATATTGAATATAAAGCTGAAAGTGTTACGTTTGTCGTAGCTACTGTTTTGTATTCTGCTTTGTATTTTAAATCACAGTCATCCATGATCGCTACTATTCTTAAATTGCACCACCCACTGTAGCAGTCGTAACAAACGAAGACGACAAAAAGTATTTGAACTTTTTCATGTGGTTGGTAATCACGTGACATATATTCCTCTCTGGGGAAGGTGGGGTGGGGTGATAGAGCGCAGATAATGATACCGGAAGTAAGAGTATTTTCGAGTGGTCACCCCTCCCCTACACGTGGTGTTTTGTCGTATGTCAGCGAGATTGTGATTTCTGATTCGTGATTCAGAAAACAGAAATGCGATTTCTGATTCGGGAAACGGAAATCCAAAATCCTGCATTCTCTCCTTCAAACTTGTATTTTCGCCCATGCAATACACCTAGGCAGTGCCGAAAAGTCAGTTTTCTGATTTCTGAAACAGGAATCTCAAATAACTCTTGTACAATTCCTGATTTCTGATTCCAATAATCGGGTTGGCCGCAAAGCATCCTGATTGTATATAGCTATTTACGAATGAGTAACTGCAATACGATACTCATGTGATAAAGTAAATAGTGGAGTTAAGTACGTATTCAAATTTTAGTTTTCTTAAGTTGGTAGTTTGTAATATTTTATGCCTATATAAATATTCATGAATGAGTAAATGCAGTTTACATTATTCATATGATTAAATGAATATTGGAGTGTACTAGTGTTCGTTCTTATACCTGCAATATAAGTAGAATTGCATTTTTACCATTCAATAAAACAAATAGTCATGTTAATAATTGTTCACTTTGACTAAACTACCATTCAGCTGCTCGCGAGTAAGAGAGACTGTCTAATGTATGGAAGGAAATGAGTTAGAAAGATGGAAAGAAGTTCTGGGTCATCTTTAAGGCCGTTTTTAGACGTTTTACAAATGTAACAAACGTTGGGTAGATAAGTGAGGGGGGGAGATAGGTGGGGGGGGGGGGGGGGGAATGGAGTGCAATAGAGTTCGAAATAAATTCTGGGTAATTTTTGGTCCAAAGTTAATGCTTGTCATCACTGAATATTCTAAACATTACTTGAACCTAATTGGTTGAACAGGGGACGTTACATACTGGTTCAATTAAGAGGAAGAATTTGATACTGCATGCTTTTCTGCTTCGATAACGGTCTGAAGATATAAAGGATTTTTGATAAACAGGGTTGGGTACCCGGGTGCTAGATTTAATATTAAGGAAAAGTTTGGTAAAGATTGCGCTTATTTCAAAAGTTCTGAATGATGTTTCAGTAATAATGTTATACTACGTCGGTGCGCAAGAATCCAGGAAGCATCTGCAGATGCTGATAAAGTAAGTTTTATTTAAGGTAATATTAAACATAATTTGGACGTGAAAAACTCGACATATCAACTTGTTTGGTATCTTTACTAATGCACAGAAGTAATGAACACTCAAATGGCATTTATATTTGATTGGACAATAGTCTCCTTCACGGTTCCCCGCGCCATCTTGAAAGGTAGCCGTGCCTTTGCATTGAAGCGAGACGAACGGTGAGCTTGCAATGATAAAGACCTTTTTTAACACCTTGGACAATTATTCACAGGTCCCTATCATTGCAAGTTCACTGTTCGTCTCGCTTCGATGCAAAGGCCCGGATACCTTTCAAGATGGCGCAGGGAACCGTGAAGGGGTCTATTATCTTGAATCTCAATTTTCTATTGGTTAATTAGACAGCATACCATTAGGTTTCTTGATATTTTTTTGGGTATCTACATTTCTTGGCTCATACAAATTCTAATGATACATATATTTTCTAATGCTTTCTCTTTATTGTCAGTTATATTTCATACACGTTCTAACAGAGCTTTTTAGTTTGCGCTTATCTTAAATATGTTTTAAGAGTGTTACAACTTTTCTGCTTGGTTATATTGATTCTTATTACATGCACCATTGATTTCCTGGGTGATTTTATCGGACAAGGTATCCAGGGTGTATGTAGACGCACCGATCTCAGTATTAGGTCTTGGATGGTCGCCCATTTCCTCTTCCATCTGTAATGCTGCCAATGGATAGAGCAAGAGGACCGCAAAGAAATCTTCTGCAAGGTTACCAATGATTTCATACTGATCTCGGATCTGCGAACGAACACCAGCCGCAAATACAACAAAGCCGAACAGTACAGCCCAGCCCACGTACGCCAAGCCAATCTCGAGCACTTGGAGGATCTCTAGAATGACCCAGCCATAGAAAGGAATAGCCATGATTACCATAGCAAAATAGCGGTAGGAAATGGAGCCGCCTAACTTCCCAGCAGCTCTCCCAATTGGCCACCATGGAGCAAAGATTGCTACGATAAGCCTGGCAAATAGCTTGTAAGAGGGATGGTAGAAGATATCTAGTAGCCCCATAGTGAACTGTGGTCCATTTGGATCTAGGTCACCAACTTCGATCTTCAAAAGCCTCCACAAAGCAATACAGACAAAGTTGAGTAATACCGTGAGGAAGAGCCCGGAACAAATAGAAACTGCTTGGAGAGCTGAAAGAGCCTTGGTACCACCTGTCCAGAGAAGAGCTGTAGCAGTTGCTCCTTCGGTCAGCGCCCAGAAGATCCTTTGAAGTACCGGTGGATCTGGATGGCCATTGGCTGATAAGCTGTCAATCACCAGAGAACCACTGTCTGAGCTGGTCACAAAGTACAGGATTAAACCCACGATGGACATGCCGGACAGGAAATCCCCAAGACCGCCATATTGGTCCATCAGGTCAAACCACATGTTGACAGAAGGACGGCAGGAGAGCCGGTACAGACCTCCAAGGGACTCCGTCGAATTCCATCCACCCAGTGGAGAGTTGCAAGTGATATTTGCATTGGCTGCTGCTCGCTCCATGCGTAGGCCTGCACCACCAAATACAGAGAACCACAGCAGAGAATATATTGTAGGGAGTGTCAGAGTGTACATGATGAACTCTCTAATGGTACGTCCACGGGATATTCTTGCAACGAAGGTACCAACGAAAGGTGACCAAGCGATCCACCATCCCCAGTAGAAGATGGTCCAGTCGTTCATCCATTGTGGTGCTTGCTTCTTGTCAGGAGCGTCTCCAGGCTGTGCAAAGGCATCGGTGTGGAAGCCCAGCTGCACCAGCCACTGCATGTAGTAGCCAAGGGTTTGCACGGAGACGTTCAGAATGTACCAAGTGTCATCGTAGAAGAAGATCACAAGCCACAGTAACGTGCCGATTGAAAAACAGATCTCACTCAGACGACGGATGCCCAGTTTGATACCACTGATGACAGATGCAGTGGCCAAGGCAGTGATGCACCAGATGATGATAACTTGGGTTTCTTTGCTCTGGGTAATGTTGTTATTCATACGGTGGAAGCCGCTATTAAGTTGGACGACCCCGAGACCAAGACTAGTGCAAACACCAAGCATGGTGCAGACCACGCCCAGGATGTCGATGAAGTCACCAAGTGTACCAAAGATTTTGTCACCAAGAAGAGAATGGAAACATGATCTCATGGTCATGGGCATGCCTTTACAGTGGGATAAATATCCGAGGATGAGTCCAATGAGAGCATAGACCACCCATCCATGTACACCCCAGTGAAAAAGGGTTAGATTCAAGGCATCTTGTGCACGCTGGTTATCTGAATACCTACGTGGACAAATTTGCAAATTAGAAGATATCGTTATTGAAGAAAACTTTCCATTTCATTTTATTAGTGCAGTACTAGCTTTTATGTAAAGCTTTTTCAAAAAAACGTTGAAGGGGTATACAATGATAGGTAATAAGCAATAGGCGATAAGTGATAGGAGATATAGGTCATTCCAAGATGCAAGAATAGCTGGAATGACTTGTATTTCTAATTGTTATTCTTGCCAATAACACAGATGTTGTCGTTGAAATATGTAGTGGTTTTTGTATTCCACGAAACACCCTTCATATGTTTTTTGAAATAGCTGTATCGAAAAGTATAGGACATGCTACTTTATTACCGTTGTGCTTAAATTCTAATGTGGGCATTGGCTATAGATAAGATGGCTCGTAAAATATAACTAATTATGCATAGACCTTCTTAGGGATGCGCGTTCATGCATATTCATTTCCATGTGTATTTTCATTGGCATAATCCAAATTTTTCCGAGTCTGAAACGTTATTAGCAATTTCTTCTAGGGTTGGAATGAATGCCAAGTAACCGTAGCCGAGAAAATATATTCATTGCACTGGTCTCGTCACTGCGCATGCGTGTAAGGGTTATTGGTCAGCACGTTACTTTGGGTACCAGCGCGATCCCATTGAGTTTCATTAATTTCGAGTTCATAGTAAGTTTGAAGAAATTCGTATTCAATTACTTGTAATTAAAACTAAGAATTTTTAACAGGCATACCTTCCTTGATAACGGTTTCCATAGTCCGTTTTATGACTGGGTTGGTAGTGATAGATTGGTTCTGCGACACCAAAGTAGAACAGTCCAACACCAATGCCAGCAGCGAACAGCATAGTGAAGTAAGTAGAGTCACTGTACTCTGGTTTATCATTGGGCTTGCCGAGCTTTAACTTGCCATACTTGGAGAAGAGCAGATAGAGGATGAATATTGCCCATATGTCTTGTGTCCCGACGTACAGCCATGTCCAAGTTAGAGTTATCCAATCCTTCCATGTTGGGATTTCTTGCTTAGCTGTGTCCGTCCATTGCAGGCAAAATATTACGAATCCCCAGATTATAGCCGCGGAGACAAATGTGACCACAGGATTGAAGTCTACTCGGAAGAAGCGAAAGATTTTGAACTTAACATTACGACATTTCCTTCGTATTTCTTGCTCACCTTCGATGGCCATCTTCCTCGAAGCGTCATTCTGAAATACATCGATTGAAGTGAATGAAAACTGTTTGAGTATCTTAAGGCATTTATATTCCTATCTTAACATATTTTCGTGAGTTTTCAAATTCAAAAACTAAAGAATGCTTTTGTCTAAAATTGAAAGTCACACCTTGTAAGTATTTCTTTTATTTGTCGTAAAAATGGAAAGTATGCCTAGAATGAAACTGTACAACCCCATGAACATAGGATTAAGAGAGCATTTACAAGGACAAAGCGAGGACAAATCATTAAACGTCCCGAGAGATTTAAATAAATTTATTCCAGGTTATTCAGTTACTAACAAGCAAGAAGCAAACAAGTTAAAATAATAAAAGTGTAACTGACTCAAAGAACAAGCCTCAAATTATCACTTATGGGCCCGAACAGAAACAATATTAGAAAGAAAGAAATAAGACGCCAAGCGCTGATACTGGCACTAAAACCAGTTATCATATTAAATAATTTGCAAAGTTTGGATTAAGAGAAAACTGAAAATAATCGTAAAAAATTGTTACTAGAAATTTTATTAAAAAATAAACAATCTAAATAATTATTTTGCGATGACTTTATAATCTGTTGAGAACTATTTATTTATTTATTTATTGTCGTGATCATTAATTTCGAGTGCGCGCGCTTTGGCGTTGATGAAAGAAAGAAAGAAAGAAAGAAAGAAAGAAAGAAAGAAAGAAAGAAAGAAAGAAAGAAAGAAAGAAAGAAAGAAAACTGTGGTGTGTACTTGAAAGGGCTTCTGGGAAGGCATGAAGCTGCAGTGTTTTATGTTCAGCGGTATTGTTTAGCAGCACGTGTTCCAAGATGGCGGACAAAGTGAAGGTTGTTCGAGAGAGTGTTCTAAGTCAAAAACAGGTTTGAAAACCCCAAATGAAACTATTGATGATAACAGAATGGATATCATGAACTCTACTTCCTATGGGGATTAAAATGATGTGATATTTATGGAATCAGTAGCTTGATTTCGGCATAAAATGTTGTATACGAAAAATTGTGTAAGAAATAAATTTTTCAGACATAAGCTTAATTTCTTTTATTTAAGACGTATTTTGCCTTATTTATGCAGGTTGATTTAGCTGTTTCTGCTCTCATGAAGCATGTTCAAGAGAAGGAGAAAAGTAAACCAAGCTTGCTTGGAGACCAACAGGTGTTATGGCTGATTCTGGCTCTGAAGAAAATCCCAGCACCAGATAAAAAGCCTAAGAGAATGTGAGTACTAAACTCTGGAGATACTGGGTGATAGATAATTGGGCTGAGATCATAGAAAACTCAAGCCTTTTCTAGAAAGGTGGGGGGGGGGGGGGGGGGAGGGGGGTTGTGTCCTTCACTTTTTAAGGTTAAAGGGACAACATCATCGAAAAGAGGGGGAGAGAAGTGGGGTTGGAGTTATTTACACCTCTGAACCAGGCATGAAGCGGAGATTTACCCCTGGCATAGTTTCATAGTTTCCATAATCACCATCAACTTTTTGAAAACAGGGGGAAATGGCAATAGTGTTTATTATTGTTAATACAGACAATGCTAACCAATGAAATCTTTATTTCAGAGCCATTAGTAATTCACTGCATCCAGATGACTCTGATGTCTGTCTTATTACTAAATCTGAAGGCAAACCTGTCAAGGAACTTCTGCAGTCAGCTGGGGTCACTTCTGTTAAGAAGGTATGTTATAATATTATTTACATTATGGGATAATGCTTACTCATTGCTATAGAAGTTAAACAGTAATGATAAAAGGGTAAATTATACACCGTGAAAAGATGAAAAAATTTACTGACGTTTCGGATGCTAGTCCTTCGTTGGAGTAAAAGAGAAAGAGGTGGTAGAAAGGAGTGTTTATATACTGAGAATAAGACAAAAGAAACCAATGAGAACAAGGTGGGCAAGGAAACCAAAAAAAAAAAAACAATCAAAAAACAAAAGAATGGGTTAGTTGAAAGCAAAGCGTTCATTAATCCCATTGGGACTAAAAGTGCCCAATATGTGGATAACTTGCATTTCTTTATATAAATAAACCTTAAATGATAACAAGTAAATTAGTGATTAAGATTTTGTCCATAATTCTATGGGTAAGGTGTTACACTTAATACATATTTATATTATCCTAATTATTGCCTTGGGCTTTTAGGTTATCAGTCTGACAAAACTAAAGAAGAATTACAAGTCTTATGAATCCAAAAGACAGTTAGCAAGCTTGTATGACTTGTTCATTTGTGATGACGTTATCTACCATCTATTGCCAAAGTTTCTTGGGAAAGCTTTCTATACTAGAAAAAAGTGAGTTAACTGAGACTACAGAGGAGGGCCGGTGATTATATCACGCCAGTTTTTCCCTTTTGCATACTAGTCTCTTATATTTTTCAATCCTAGTCCTCTATCCCTGACACTATGTGGTACTTGGTTCTAAGATTGTCTGGATTTCCAAAAAGTATTATGGTTTTAGTTACTAGAATTAGAATGTATTATTATTGACTGTAACATAGGAAGCATAGAGTGAGTGAGTGAGTGAGTGAGTGAGTGAGTGATACTTTATTTATACTCGAAAAAAAATTCTATCAATATAAAAATTGCTTTACAAGAATGTCGAGTTAAATAAGAATACAATTTAGACAGCTAAAAAAGTTTATGAGAGTCCAACAGAAGAAAGCTTTCTTTTAAATTCCCTTATACTTCTAGCTGACTTAATATCTGAAGGCAAAGAGTTCCATGCTTTTGCACCTTCATAGGAGAACGCACGTTTGAGGTACTCAGTGTTTGGTTTCGATAATTTTAAACACTTTTCTCCCTTCCGCAAATTATATTTTGTAGTTTGATACTCAAAGCGGTCTCTTAAACTTTGAGGTGCAAGAGCATTCAAAGTCTTGTACATTATTGTGGCTTTATGTTTCTTCCGCCTGTTTTGAAGATTTTCCCATCCTAGAGACATTAAAATGTCGCGCGACCTAGTTTCATAATTACTCTTAGTTATAATTCGGCCTGCGCGATTTTGCATTTTTTGGAGTCTGTCAGCTGATGTTTTTGGTAAATTATCCCAAACCACATCGCAGTAGTCAAACCAAGGAGTTATCAGCGAATTATATATTGCAATCGCCGTCTCCTGGGGGACGTAATCACGAACCTGTCTAAGGCCAGCCAGGCCTGATGAAACTTTTTTACATATATGATCGACATGGTCAGCCCAGGACAGGCGTTGGTCGATTACAACCCCCAGGGTTTTGGCTGTTTGGACACGTGCGATTTGTTTACCTTCAAGGTAAACATGTGGTTTGGAACTTATTTGACGTAATTTGTCGTCAGACCCAATAAACATATATTCAGTCTTTGTTGAATTAAGGCTTAATCTATTTGCCATCAACCAGTTGGATATGCTAATAATATCAGAATTGATCTGCTCAGATAAAGATTTTACGGAAGTATTACAAGCCGTGAGGCTTGTGTCGTCCGCATACATTCTTGTACTTGAAAAATGTACACTATTTGGTAAATCATTAATATACAATATGAATAATAATGGACCTAGGATTGACCCTTGGGGAATTCCACAAAGGGTTTGTTTTATAGTAGATAATGTATTAATCACGTTGCATCTCTGTCTTCGCTCAGTTAAATAGGATTTAAACCACTTCAATGAATTTTCTGCAATGCCGTAATTAGCTAATTTATGGAGAAGGATAGAGTGATTAACTGTATCAAACGCTTTCGTAAAATCAAGGAAGGTGATACAGTTAATCTTCCCTTCATCTATATTTGTAAGCCATTCAGTTGTAAGTTCCAGCAGAGCAGTAGTCGTTGAGTGCTGTGGTCTAAAACCTGATTGTTTTTCAGAGAGCAGGTTATTTGAACTAAGATAAGTATATAACTGGTTGAAGACAATTCTTTCGAAAAGTTTAGCAATGGCAGGAAGTACTGAGATAGGGCGATAATTGTTTAAATCATCTCTATCATTTGCTTTATGAATAGGAGTTACCTTGGCGAGTTTAAGGTCATTTGGAAATATACCACTGTCTATAGATTGATTGAAAATCTTAACTAAGGGATTAATAATAATTGGAGCACCTTCCTTTATCAAGCGCACAGATATGCCGTCTAAGCCCATTGCCTTATTACTTGATATAGAGTTTAAGATCTTAGATAATTCATCAGAAGTCGTGTGTTGTAATTTAAAGGTCGAGTTTGCTTTATTTAGGTAATAGTTAAAGCTTAGTGGTCCTTCCGGGATTGTACCGGCTAGCTTTGTCCCTATTTCAGAAAAATGAGCGTTAAAAAGCTCAGAGATTTCTTGAAAATCACAAATAGTGTTTTCCCCGCTCTTTAAGGAGGTTATACGAGTTTTGTCTTTACTTTTTCGAGATAAGACTTCATTTATTGTTTTCCAAACTTCGCTCGAATTTCTCGAGATTTGTGAAAAGTGAGTTTCATAGTATTTCTTCTTAGCTTTTTTGATTTCATTGTTTACTCGGTTTTTACTTGCTTTGTATTTTTCCCAGTCATTATTTTGGTTTGTCTTTATTGCTAATTGTTTTAGTTTGTCACGTTCGAGCATCAATTTTCGTATTTCAATTGTCAACCAAGGCGTCCTTCTATTTCTTATGATGGTGTAACAGTGAGAGTGCTTGCTTCTCAGCAAGGGACATCTGGGTTCAATTCCCTGACTTACTCTCCTGTATGAGAAGAGTTGTTTGTTGGTTCTCTATGACTCTTCAAGGGTTTTTCTCTGGTTTCCTGTTAGGCTTTCTGTCCACTATGGAGTGGTAAATCTGATTAGATTTAGATAAGATTAGACTGCATAGTGTCAATATTCACGTAATCAATACTATCAAATTACTTTTTAGATTTCCTATTCCTGTCAGTTTGAAGAAGAAAGACTTAAAAGGAGAAATCAATAAAGTCTTACAAAGCACATACATGTCTCTTGGTCATGGCTCTTGTAGGTGAGTAGTCTAAGTCTAAAGGTAGAATAACTCTTCTTGACTGCAGG